>NC_133340.1:42478792-43078792 GCF_030506205.2 Paramisgurnus dabryanus | reverse complement strand
TTCAAAGAGCAAATTACCTAAATTATACTTATTTATTAATGTAGCTGATGTAGTGTATGAAAATCCAAAAACTAAACTAAAAAATTACTTTTCAATGCTAAATTATGCCGATATTGAGTAAAGAATGATGTCTTAATCATCCTGTTCTTTACAACGTCCTGTTATGTGACATATTTAAAGAACAGAACCTATACACATCTATACATGCATTTATACATCAATACAACCATCCATTTTTTGTTATACTTGAAATTTTTTTTGGAGAGGCATTTTTCTTAAATTTTATTTTACTGAAGTTGTTCAGCATAATCACAGATATGAGGTTTCTTGATCTATAATGATTCACCGTGATTTATAAAATACACTATGGGTGATGGAGTCATTTTAAAACTGTGAGAGATGGAGAAACTTCAATTTGCAGTTAAACTAAAAAACAGTTTTATATTAAAAGTACAGTGGTTGAAAGTGATTTGGGCTTTAAAATGAACAGACTGGATTCTATTCAGTTTCATTCATGTGCGTGTAATACAATATAAGATATGCCAAGAAAGTTATTAGAGTTATTAATTCCGCAGGCGTCAGGACCCTCTGAAAAGAGTCCTATTGGTCGGCCCATGGACGCTCAGTTCTGATGTCAGGTTGTCAGACCGTCAACTGAAACTAAATGTCATGTGACTAATGATCTCGAGTGTGATATCATGACACCACTGCATGATGGATGATACCAAAAGATCAAGCACAATTTTAAACCTTTCACTACTAACCAGAGCTATGATGTAACATTCAGCATACAGGGAAAACATTTATTTTCAGAATAAATATCACAAGGTGAAAATCACGCTTTAGGAATTCCGTTTTTAATTAATAATATATTAAAATGCAGGAATTTGCATTTGTAATATTACTGTAAAGGTCATTATGGAAACAGAAACAGATACATTTTATGTCTTTTTTGAGCAGAGGGTATTGAGCAGAGGATTAATAAAACAGGCTTAAATAGTAAAAAAAGTGACTTTAACATCAAATGTTAAAAAAAAGAAAGAAACATGTTTCATCTGACTTATTGGGCTCATTGAGAAGAGAGAAGGATTGACAGGTGAGATGCTGCTGGTTTTCCTCTCAGTATGTGGTGAAGACAGACATATGGTACGACATTAATTAAGCACTAAACACACAGGATTAACATCGCCTTCATGATCCTTCTGCGTTTACATCTTTACATTTTGTTTCCTGCTAGTGGTTGGTCCTCTGCTGCGCTGTTCAGCTCATAGGAAAACAAGACAAGGGGCCCTATCTTGCACCCAGCGCAATTGACTTTGTCAGTGACGCATGTATCATTTGTATTTTGCACCGGCGCACAGCGGGTTTTTCCCTCCACAGACGCACGTCGGCAAACTAGGGAATGAACTTGCGCTCCCTGGGCGGTTCAGCGCAAAAAAGGAGGCGTATTCTGGCGCAAACCATCCCTGATGCTATTTTGCAGTTTCAAAAAACAATTGCGCCACTGACCAAAAAAAACTAGTCTAAAGTCAGTGGCGCGTTGCGCATGGTTCATTATGCTATTTTAAGGGCGCATGCTTGACCATAATGTATAGCGTGCACAACGCGCACACACTTCTAATCTACACAGATGCAACAGTTATTTTTGCAAATCATAAATTGTTACAATAAAAAATATTAACACATGAGATAAGGGAAATCATTGTTGTAAGCATTGTGGTGATAGTTTTTATTTATTGTGTGGTTGCGTTAAAAAATTCTCATGCAAATAACGATTAAAATATTTTCATAAGAAACCTTAATGTATATAAACTTGATTTGTAAGTGTACTTTGGGGTTGGACCTTGCTTGTGTTTCTTGGGTCCAATTTCAAAGCCCCCAAACCCTTTCAGCGGTGAGGGTGGATGCAGCGATGTCCTCTGCTGGCGTCTGTGTAGAGGCAGATCCACCTCCCGTTACACGGCTTGCCCGATTTATGCTGGCAAGCTTGGGATTCCCCGTCTCCTGACATCATTGTAGCGCTTGGCGCAACGATGGGAATGCCAGCTGATGAGACAATTGTGGCTATTTCCTCCCACGCCTGTTTAACCTACACTGATTTGGGCGGGTTTCTCCCATCCCCATACAAAACACCTTCTTTGACTGCTCTTACTAGAACGTCTGTCTCCTCGGCTGTGAACCGCTCCTGGCGTGCGCCTGGTAAATCCGTCATAATAATAGCAACCCGCCATGGAACTTGCACCCTTGCGTTTAAAGGGAATGTTGGATAGCGTTCTGATTGGTTTATTTGACGTTACGCCCAAACCACACCTATGAATAATGAACCTACTTCAGACCAACACCTTATTGATTTGCGCCTGGCGCAAGAGTTATTTCTCCCGCCGGAAAAAAGCAACAGCTCCCAAGATCCGCCCACAAAGTCACTTGCGCATTGCGCTTCGCACTTGCGTTTCAGATCGTTAAAATAGGGCCCAATGTGTAAGTAATACACAGAGCAGCTATTTTAACCTACAGTCTGAAAACAGGGCCTACTTTATTTTATAAACTGGTTACCAAATGTTTGTTTAACCTCATTGCCAAACCAATTAAATGTTAGCAAATTGGAAGAGGCTTTTTAATGGCCCCATTCTTCTTCTTAATAGTGCAACAGCCGTTCAGTTAAGGAACTATAGTTATCTAAAGTTTGTAGGTTCAGCAAGCATGGATTGATCCATGGCACTTAACCTCAAGTTATTTCTGAGAAGCATTAACAAAATTACAAACTAGTAAATTGGGGTTAAATGTTAACATATGTGTACCTTTCTGTAAATTCAAGGCTAATGTCTAATAAGAGATTAAAGCATCAAAGTTTGATTTCACCCATTGATTTGAGTTTAATCTTTAACATGATATTACTCAGTCAATATTAAATGGCACTATTTTTCAACCCTACATCAAGGCCTTTGTGGTATAGTCACGAAATATTTTATTTATTTATTTGTGTTCTTGGACATGGTTTTCTGCTTGTTTCGTGTCATTGAGCATGAATGTCTTTGTTGTGTCACTCAGCACACATTTCTATAAATAGTTTTTTATGTCCTTAGAAGGACTTTCTTTTTCTTGTCATTTTATGTATTGATTTTCCTTTTTTCAAATCATTGTCGCTTGGGGTTGCAAACCAAGTGCAAAGTGCTGCAAAGTGCCCTTCCACCATACAAAATAGTTCTCATTTTTTATTGTTACGTTTTATTTTGTGCCAACATACTTACTTGTGTAACTCCTCATGTAACAGTCTTTAAATAGGAAAAAAAACATGGAAGTGTTTGGTGGCTTCAAAATTCATCCCTGTTTGGTTCCTAAAGGAATGAATGGGGCTAGGCTAAATGCTAACACATTTACGATGCGCTGTACAAAGATTAAGTGCACACATTGAAAAAGATAGGTGTGTATTAATTAAGTTGAGGTAAAAACATAGTAAAAATTTGAAAAATGGTGGCGTTTTCCTTTAAGCTAATCCTTGTCCGGGAAACCATCCCAAAATGACACATAAAAAAAGTTGTGATACAGACACAAAAAACTATTTAAAGAAATTTGTGCCAAGTTACACTAAAATATATTTGTGCTCAGTAACACGAAAAAGCTGAAAATTGTGTATATGAACACGAATAAATATTCAAATATTTCATGACTATACTATGACTTGTCTTGAGATTGGGTTGCATTTTTACAAGATAAGTCTCAGGTATGCCTAGAATGTGTAAATGAACTTTTAGCTCATAATTCCCTACTACAGATCATTTATTGTAGTATGTCCAAAATGCCACTATTTGTGAGGGAGCAAAAGCGCGCTTTTTGTGTGTATAGCCTACCCCTATAGCAAATAAGTTATTGCTCCTCACTTCTTTATCAGAAGAGACAGTAAGTGCTTTCAGTTAAAGGCGCAAAAGAGGATGTTTTTCGCCGACTGAGAATCCAAAAACGGTTACTGAGTTTTTTAAATGAGCGCATGCGTAAGAACAGCCTCCCTCCTTCACAGCTCATTTCTAGGGAACGCCTTCCAAAACTCGTGCACAAATATTTAAACACGAGTGTTTGTTTACAACCGGCATATGCTGTGTCGCGTGACTCGCGTCAGTGGATTCATTATGTGAAATGATGATAATAAACAAATAAGACGTTAAAACGTTAGATCAGTCGACGCTACTCCCATTTCAACTAGCATGTAGCAGACTGGTCACTGCCTTACAACTACAGTACAAGAACAACGTCAATATACTTGAATAACAGTACAACAATAATTATTCCACAAAGAAAGAATAATCACTGTTACCTGTCGAGAAGAATTTTGCGAACTGCGCGTCTGTCTCGACACCTCTCTGTTCCTTCATTGCTCTCCAGTGTCGAAATGTTTCTCCAATAACGACTCTGTTTACATTACGTTCTTCTGACAATTTTCTCCTATTCCCAGCGGCTTAAAAAAGTCTTTCTTTTGCGTCCTCCTTCGAGTTTCTTCTCTACCGTGGTGCAAATTCGAGGAGGAAAGCAGGATCGACAATGAAAACAAAATGAAACTTAAGAGGGAGTTTCATGCGCTATGCGCATGCGTCGCCTGTGTTTAGTTACTGGAGCGCACGTCTCTCACAAGGATCGTAATGGCAGTGATTGACAAGCCAGAGGGCCAATTGCTTATGCAATGACCGCATGAGCAATTGGCTGATGTTTTTAAGGCCCTATCTTGTGCACAGATGACGTAAATTAATATTATTACTTTCAGTGCAGCTAATAAATAGTCTTTTATCATTTAGTAAAGACAGTTTCAAGTTATATTGCAAAAATGTATAAAACAAACATCCTCTTTTGCACTTTTAAAATATGTCTGATTCCTGTGAATAGAATGTGAGACAATAGTATCTCACTACTAAGATATGGCGGACGGCGTACAACTCAATGAGGGCAGAAACTATAGCAATGCAGGACTCTCAGACAGTGGCTGTGGGTGGGTTTTAAATGACATTGGTAAGAGAATCATGCCTAATGAGACTGCTTTGATTTAATGGGATTAAAAAGAAGTAGTGGGTGGATTTTTTCATTGTATGGTGGTTGTGTTCACACTCTGCCAACACACATTTATGTCCAAACACCTTGTAAAAGTAGATTTTGCTTAATAGGAAGATATCAAGGTCATATTTTCACAGAATGCCTATGTGTAGGATGATTAGAAAGCAGTAAATCTAAATTGAATCTAAATGACTTGAGTCTTTAACAGACCTGTGGCCGGTTGCATAAACATAGCCTTGACGTTTAGACTGCGTCTTAAGAATGAGTCTGACTAACTAGCAATTAGTTAGGGCTAATCAGTCTTTTTATTTGGATTTAAATTAGACCAATCTACTTTTCTATGTAACATACTTAAAACAGTTATGATCAGTCTTGAAGAAAAAAAATCACGACTTACTTTTAAGACTACTCTTAGAGGTTTATGCAACCGGCCACTGGTCACATACTGAAGAGCCACGCTAGCAAAAGATAAATTCACTGAAATAACCAAACATTTAGTGTTAACCAATCACGTAACCATGTCATATGTCAGAAAAAAATAATTTGTTTACTTTTGCAACTTGTATTCTTCGCTGTGAATGGTTATATACACATATCTCTGTGCTGGCAAGAGCATTCCTTCCCGCTGTTATTACACGACTGAATTACCAAAAATATAATTTCCATTTATCCACACTTTGAGTCAAAACCTGTGTGCGCCTCTTTACAGCTTACACCCACACGTAAACAACACAGCAAGCTATATTATAACATACCGGTCAATGTGTTGACAACTAGTTCTTAGATCTGGTCCAAGACTATCACAAAAGGTCAGTTTCTACCTGAAGCTATAGTCTCATGGAGACGCATATCACACCCCGAGGCAGACTGGACTTTAAATGTCACCACCCCCTGCATGTAACTGTTAGAGTCCCTGCTGTCCTGCTTTCCTCGCCGTCTCTGTATGGAGAGGGCTTTGCGCTCTTGAAGCAAGATTCAAAAGACTTTTGTCAGTGTGTGTATTTAACTCTTTCCTGCAGAATTCATCCTCCGAACCACTAAAAAATAGCTCTCTGCTTGACCTTAAAGCTGCTTTCATATGAATGTCAGATCATATTTCATCTGCTGACAAGCATTGACTCAAGGTCAGTCTTTTTATAGCATAGATAGACAATATGTATATGGTATGCTGCATTCTAAGGCATATTTGAAATGAGATGAAGAGAGAGAGAGAGACAGAGAGAGAGGGAGAGAAGGAAAAAGAAAGACAAACCATCTGAGAGCACCTTACAATCCTCTGTGCAGGGAATAATGAGTGGGAATTTTGTCAATTAATACTGAGCTCATTTAGGCTGGACACGGACAACCTGTGCCAAGATTTTTAAAATGATGTAGGAAACTTCAGAAAACAGCAAAAATAGGATAAACCACTAGCTAAAAAGTGCCTTTTTGCAGATGAGTTTATATGTATTTTTACATTCTTTTCAGCAAAGGCCTAGTACTGCAGCTTGCTGTTTTGTATCTCTGCTGATTAACCATGCCAGTTTGTAATACCTTATTAGTTATATTCTTATCCCAGTCATGTTCTACTCTTCCCATGTGTGAAGAGAGACTCTTTGCCCCTGAGGCATTGACTCTATTGCGCTTACATCCTGAGAATCTTAAGTGGGTGTACAAAACTGTTTGACTGATACACTTTTGTCATCCCATCATCTGACTTTTTCTCATTCCAGTGAATAACAAAATGTCACGTGATGCAGTCAGTAGGCACTGTTATAAAATATGAAAGTGACATAATTTGTTGCCATGCAGTGTCATTTATTTGTCACATACAGTCTGGTCAATTTTATATATATTTTTAGTTTGCATTTGTTACTGACACAAATGTTTGCATTATGAATAAATTATACTATATTTTTTCATAAGTCATACGTTTCTTTTTACTTACATCATAATTTTCTTTTTTACATTTTTCACATTTGTTAAAAGCTGTAAATGAATTTAAATATAAAATACAAAAATTTCAATTGTGGTCTTTTGGGCTTCACTATCTATACTGTACATCAAGTGGCCACGTATATTAACTGTATATCAATTGTATATCAAGTGGCTCTTCACTCCTACCTACCATCTTGTTGCCAAAATCTAATAAGCCAACCATGTGTCAACAGAATACAAAGCCATGATTAAACGATTAATACATTTAGGGGTGGTTTCCCTGACAGGGATTATCTTAAACCAGGACTAGGCCTTAGTTAAATTAGGATATTTAAAGTGATATTTCGGCCAAAAATTATATTAAACCAATGATTTACTTACCCCCAAGCTGTCCGAGTTGCATATATCCATCGTTTATCAGACAAACACATTTTCGGATATTTTAGAAAATGTTTTAGATCTTTCAGTTGATTAAATGTAATGTTACGGGGTCCACGACCTTCAAGTCCAAAAAAAGTGCGTCCATCCTTCACAAAATAAATCCAAACGTCTCTAGGATGATAAACAAAGGTCTTCTGACGGTTATCCGCACGGTGTTGTTGTAGAAATATCCATATTTAAAACTTTATTAACGTAAATAACTACCTTCCGGTAGCGCCTTCATCTTAGACTCCTCTGTATTCAGGAGAGAGTATTAGCGTAGTGTACGCACTTTTCTTAGTGACGTATGACAAATTCGGAGGGCGAGGGCACAGAGCATTAGCAGAGTAGCCTCCGTAGGCTGTGTAAGCTCCAATCCTGAATGCGGACGTGACTAAGATGGCAGCGCTACCGGAAGGTAGTTATTTAGGTATGATTTTAGTCGGTCCGTTTTCAACACCTTCACTCTAATAATGATTGGGTTATTTTTGACCCATAATGGGTAAATATTGGACAGAACACACCGCTGGGTTAAAATTGACACATTGCTGGGTTGTTTTAACCCAACAGCTGGGTTATTATAATCAGTGTTGAGGGTAACGCATTACAACTAAGTAAGTAAGTTAGTTACTTTTCTGGGGAGTACCTTAATATTGTTATGCATTACTTTTAAAAGTAACTTTCCCCAACACTGATTATAATCCATCGTTGCATAACAACAACCCAACCATTTTAACCCAGCATGTGTTCTGTCCAATATTTACCCATTATGGGGTTCAAAAATAACCCAGCCATTTTTAGAGTGTTTGCATGGGGAATAAAAATGTGACGTGTTTCAATGAAAGTTTTTGGACAAAAGAAAAAATGCTTTTATAGTACTACTGTATGACCAATAAAAAAGATATTGGATATTTTGAAGTTACTAAGTGACTTTAAAGGAATAATTCACCCAAAATGAAAATTAGCCCATTTTTACTCACCCTCAAGTCATCCTATCCTGTATGTGTATATGACTTTCTTCTTTCAGCCAGAACACAGAATTATATTAAATAATATCCTGACCCTTTTCAGCTTTTTCATCTGGATAGTGCCCAATTTTAAAATCTCCAAAAAAGCACACCCATCCATCAAAAACTAGTTGTACATATGGTCAAAGGCACCACTAGCAATTTTGGGCCCTATAATACAATATGAGGTTGGACCCCCTACCACTCGCATTTTGCACCAAAAATACAAGTATCTAAAATCCTTGTCTGCTGCAAGGAACTAACTGCTTAAATAATACATACCTATAACGTTTGGTATTGTTTTTGACCACTATAATCAGTAGTTAGTCAGAAACTAAACACTGCTTTACCATATCTGTAGCTATAAGATGATTTATTGTGCAAATATAAATTTAATAGAGAAATACAGTACAGTAATCAAATATTTTGAGAAAATGCAATATTCTTAAACAAAGATTAAACATACATGATATCTACTAGATAATTGTGACCCTGCCATTGAAAACCCAGCTGAAGATTTTTGATTACTGTTTTCTAAAATCAATGCAATGCTAACTGGAGTTTACATGCAGGCTGAGTCTGAAGTGGGAGGAATTATGATAATGTCGGTCTTCTCTACGTCACCAATCCCAGGAAGTAAACTGTTGTCTACAATCCATGTGTTTGTTGTAGTCCAAGAAAAGAGATTTATGTTGGAGACAACAACTCAAGTTATCGTTTACTTTGGGGTGTGTACCTTTTGCATATTGTTAACATGTACTTATACACACTTACACACCAAAGAAAATTTAAAAACCTGAATCGGATAATTGGTGGTCTTTAAGGATCTAGCCAACATTGTAAACATTAATTTTAAACAGTAACGTGTTTGATACGCTTTAGCTATTATTTGAACTAAGGTAATTTACTGGTTATTTATTTTGCTTGTTATCAGAAATAATCTACTCTAGAGGGACTCTTTTGATATTGATGAAGTCTACCCGATATTACGTTTGGACCACAAAAGCCGTTTTTTTATGTAGTTTCTGCTAAAACCTTCTATTAAATATCATGGGTGAACTATTCCTTTAACTGAGTCATTATTTGCATCAGAAACAACAGTCTGATTATGTATAAAACTATTAAACTTGTACACTCAGCAGTGTATAGAGTGTATAGTAACTGGTGTGAAAACAAATAAATAAAAATATCTACAGTAGTGAGTGGCAGTTCTATGGGCAGAAACGCCATGCGAGCTGACAGGAAGGTGACTGAAATGTTTACACGGTACAATAGTGCTATACAAACACAATCTCTGAACACACATCAAACCTTGATATAAATGGACTACAGAAAAAGACCACAACAGGTTCCATTCCAGTCCTCTTAGAACAGGACACAGATAACACATCTTGTCACAAAGCAAAGCAAAGGTCATCTCATGATGGTTTCAGCACTGCTTAAAAGACCAGCTTAGACCAGCTTGGATTTCAAGGTTGGTTAATGCAAGTTTGGGCCTGAAGTGTTAGTCAATCAAGTTAGATTAAGTTAGCATGGAAAATTAAATTTCTCCTAAAACCCCTTTACGTTAATATTAACATGAATATAGATTATCATAAGTAGCTTGACCACTAATCCTATTAACAATTTTACATATTAATTCATGTGAGGGAGAGGTTAAATTAAATTACACCTTACAGCTCTCGTAATCTATTCAGTAATTTCCATGTATGTTCAAAAATGTCAAGCACAAGCTTGAATTTAAATCAGATCCACTGGCAATTATGAACAATTGTAGCTGGTGCTTGGGTTTTGTGAGGAGGAGCCCAACTTGATTCCAGTGTACAACGCACACTGAGCCTAGGCAGATGGGTAAAACATTGAAGATAGAGAGACAACAAAGTGTAAGATAGGGATGAATAAATTGATATAACAGAATCCATTATGCTGAAAGTGACACAGTACACAGCATGGCCTCAGATTGCATGGATTTCTTATGGTGGAGAGGTTGTCGTTATGCCAACGGTCGCCAGGGAAATCACAGATTCAACAAAGTGCAAAGGGGTCGTAATCGGGCAGGCTAGAGGAATCAGACATATAGCACTGAATAAAATACTTATTTTCTCTCTAACACTGAACTTGGATCAGCACAAGAAACTTTGACCTTCTGTGCAACCACCATGGGATTCACAGCTAGATTAGCAAAGCTGGTCTCATGCTAGGAGTGCTCTTAAAGAAATGCTGGGTTATTTGAACATGTAAAATATGGACAAACCGAATGGGTTTAGATAAACCTATAGTGAGATGTTCCATACATTTGTATGAAAAATAGCTGGGCTATTTTTAACCCAGTGTAGGGTCAAAATGGGATGAACCCAACCCATTGGGTTGTAATTTTACAGTGCTACAAGCAAAATATGTGTTTGGGGTGTCATCAGGCCCGGCTGCAGGATAAAATGACTGGGGGGCATGTGAAATTGTTGAGGGGGTTTAACTTTATACCATCAATAAATAATACACACTGAGATCTTGCTTTGGAATGACAGATTTTTAAATGCAGCGCTCCATACACTGCAAAAAATGACTTTCTTACTTAGTATTTTTGTCTTGTTTTCAGTAGAAATATCTAACAATTCTTAAATCAAGATGTATTTTCTTGATAAGCAAAATGACCTAAGAGAATAATACTAGTTTTTAGACAAAAAATATAAAATTTAAGTGAATTTATGCTTAAAACAAGCAAAAATATCTGCCAATGGGGTGAGAAAATTTTACTTGAATTAAGTGTTTAAGAAAAAAGAAATCTTATTTCACAATTTTTTTCTCACCCCATTGGCAGATAATTTTGCTTGTTTTAAGGACAATTTCACTTAAATTGTATATTATTTGTCTTAAAATTAGACTTATTTACTTAGGTTGTTTTGCTCATCAAGAAAAAACATCTTAATTTAAGAATTTTTAGATATTTCTATTGAAAACAAGACAAAAATACTAAGTAAGAAAGTCATTTTTTGCAGTGTAAAACACTCCATATGCAACTGCACAGGTAACCACAAACTGACTAGCAAAATTTAAACAGCGTAATGATGATAGATCATGAGATATTATTTGATAGACTAGTAAGTGTGGATTAATGATGTATAAAATCTCTATTCTGGTGGTCAAGACATGAATGGATCAAATCAGCAGATTTGCAAAGGTTTATTTATCTCCACATAAAAATGTAAATTAGCAGGGTAACTTTGCAGTACACCACATTATATATTTCCTATGTGATTTCCATATTCTAGACGAGAGTATTCAACGACAATAAACATCCCATATGGCAATAAATATCCTCACAACATTATTATTTCTCAAAACTTTGACAAAACTTATTCTCAAAGGAACTGTATTCTTACAGTTATTCAAAGATGCACACATTATTCCGCATATGATTTTAATATTAGAATATTATTCATATAACGGGAATGAACGTCTCATATGGCAACAAATATCCACATATAACATAACAGCATAATGAAATGAATAAACAGACAAGGCAGCAGGATTGACATGAAAATTGTATTATTATTACCGGCAAAACAGCAATATTACTGAAATAAACTCTGAGGTAAATGCGCCAAACACACTGTTAACCGCACTAACAACTCTAAATAAGCAGTAAAAGTGGAAAAAAACATTTTTATCTCTCAAAACTTTATATGAAAAAAAATATATTTAAAGGAAATGTATTCTTACAGCTATTCAAAGATGCACAAATTATTCCAAATACAGTATTGTTTTCTGTTTTAGAGCACGTTTGTCTCTGGCCTCTCTCTGTTATGTAATAGCTGATTGTGATTGACAGGTATGCATCCTTGTCTTTCAGGTATCATTATAACCTTTATAGAGTAAACTTTATAGTTACTTCCACTGTGTTTGTCTGATATGAATAACACACGTCGGCATATTATTGTTATTTAAAAATAATATTTATTTATTATTTGCAAATTATTATCTTATTTGAATAGATTTTTATTGTTGCTTCCACATACATCAGTGTGTATTTTACAAACTAAATGTAGGTTATTGTTTTACCAGTGCTTATGTGCATTTAAATGTCTGAAAGCTAAAATAAACATTATGAGGTTGAAAACACTGCATAGTGTTGATATATGACAGCAAATCAACCAACGCGAAAGACGTTTGAATTTGGTAGTAATGTCACGTCACTGAACATTCTAAATACCATATGGGGATAAGGTTAAGTAATTATTTAACTCAAAAGGTTGAACATTTTATTTGTAACCATAAATACAAAAATGAAACAGAGGGGGCACAAATCAGATCTGAGGGGGCAATGCCCCCTTTTGCCCCCTCGTGGCGCTGGGCCTGAGTGTCATGTGTGTGGCTCTTTATTTCAAAATATGTGCCTGCGCATTATGCGTCAAAAGGGTTCATGATAAAAAAAAAGCTTAGCAAGACACTAACTTAACACTAAACTCATGAGATTAAGCGAGTATCTTGACATGACGCGTAATGCACATAGGTTTACATCATGCACGGAACACATATTTTGAAGATTTATGACGAGCCACATCCATGACAATGTTTGGACGAGTTTCACATAAAAGGGTTTAGGTGAAGTCGCGGAGACATTGGGAACATGCTCTGTACAAGTTTACTTTGCATTAACTTCACTTTGTGCTGTGCCATGACTGCTTCCATCTTCCATCATCTCACTTTCTAATTGGATATTGTTTCGTTTCATATGATAATCTCAAGAGCGTGCGCACGTTTGTCCTCGGGGTTCCCCCCACACATCAGGATTTCTGATCGTAAATATTAAACATGTTTAATATTTATGATTCACGATCGGGCGGCTCTGTCATTCTTCAGTTCAGGTTCGGACACTCTTAACACACTGCACACCAAGGGAAAATTTGATAAGATAATCTGTAGAACCATCAAGATAATCAGGACATAGCTAGGATTGTCGAAAGAGGGGGAAATTGGCCCAAAATCAGCCTGATTATCTTTTGGTGTGTACAACCCAACATAGAATAAAATATATCTTAACCGGTTGGGTTCACCTTTTTTTGCCTCAAAGCTGGGTTAGCAGGCTAATTTAACCAGGGGTTGCATTTGTTTGTATTTTACCCAAACATAGGATAAAAACAACCCAACATAGTTTAATCTAAACCCAACTGTTAGGTTGGGCATTTTTTAGAGTGTGCTTATTCCTGAATCTACCCATTTAACATACATCAAACAGTGATTTATTGTTCAAAACAGTCAATTTAACTCACATCTTAAATTCAGATTGATTGGGTGAATGTTTACATTTAAGATTGAGTTGCATAGTGTGGAACTGCATTCATGAGGTACTCAATATCTGCTTTAATAAAGAAAGGAATTACTTTAACATCTCATATGGTTAATCTTTCAGCTGCTTTTTCAGATAGCCAAACATTAATTTGATTCCAAAATGAATTCTTTTATAAGTGACCCTATTAATCACACAAATCTCCACTTATCATTGCACATTCACATCAGTCTAGAGCAATCTTAGGATCAGTAGCACTATGATAAATTGTCTTTATTCTATTTCATTCTGTTGTGAATCATCAACCATGCTATGACATTCTCTATACTAACTATAATTTGAAAAATAATAAAAAATAATAATGTACACCAGAAGGGTAAAAAACAAGCAAAGACTTTTCCCAGACAAGCAATGCAAATGTTGACCAAATCCTTCTAGCTGAATAGGAAATCTGGTAGAGCTCCAATCAGAACACCCTATTCTTTTGCTCTTGTTCCTGCCATAGCAACAGCACAGCAGCAATGAGGACCGGTCTGTATTTCTGGGAAAACTCAAATTGGCTCATTGCTCTACCAGCTCAATCCCTGCAAGACCCACCATTGACACTGTGCTGAAGATCGATCGCGATATAAACATGATCATCTCCGGCGGCAACAATATATTCTGATAAATGAATGTGTGGGGACCATGAAAAATTCATGGATTGCAGGTAGAAGTATGACAAGATTCACACTCAAAAGACACACATACACAGACACAGAGTTATTCACGGGGGCTTGATTTCCATGTAAGCAGCTGTACAGCTGCCTGTACTGACAGAGGCATCATTTAGGGACCGAATTAACCACACACACAGATGCCATTTCCCTTCTTGAAGGTTATTTAACAAGCTACTTGGTAAACACAGAAGGCAACGCACTTATTCCACCTTCATTTGTTTGCCTTGCTCATTGATTAACCCTGGTTGTTTTGTTCGCAGCGATTTAAAACCTGTGGCGCAGCTAGACCACAGAGGCTATTATACATAACATATTTTGCTTATAGACGCAAAAAAATTGTGCCTAATGCAGTTCTCCCCTATGAACTTTTGACAGCAGCTGCTGACTGAAATTAAACAGAAGGTCTGCCTATAAACCAACAGGGCTTAGTGTAACTTTCTTTTTTTTATAAAAGTCTGAAAAGGCCTTGACAATCAAAACAGCACAAGCCATCAGTCGCTGAATCCACAAGGTTTCATTTGCAATCGAGTTTCCCTTCCCCCCTATCCAATTTCACATTGAAACAAAACTCTTCCCTGAAGCCAACAATTTTTCAGAAGAACCCTGTGAGTACGAAGGACAACTATAGCTTTACTCTATGAATAAACTATTAACTGCTACACTATTGGATTCATTTTGCAGACCTTCTGCATTGCATATCACAGTAAGAGCTGAGAATCTGAGAGATATGACTTAAAAGTTAAGACTCAAGGACAGCAGAGTGGTTCCTTCTGACGTCTTCGTTTCTTTATGTAGATTCATAAGAAATACAAAAAGGAGGTTGACCTTTCCTTGACATCATCTGTCACTCATTTAAGCACATGGATGCCTAAAGCCTATTCAGGAAGAATGAGGTATCTGTCCTTGATTCAATCTCATACATTTAAACAGTCTGCAGAGTAGATAAACTAAATGCATAAGGAAAATCATGTTAGTCAGTCACATTTACATACAGTACTGTGCAAAAGTCTTAGGCCACCATGCCAGAATTAGATTTGTTGTTTTTGCAATGGTACGGTGATCATATATAATTTTTTTTTAGTCTCTTTAATAGAATACATCCAGAAAATACAGGAAATGTGTATATAGTATTAAAACACTGTAAAAATGTAAACTGATGTGTCAGTCTAGTTAGTTAGTCAGCTAGTCTTTTCACTTCATTCTGCTCAAAAACACTTAAGATGTGTTTAGTGCCAAGAGAGGTCACACTAAACACCCATGATGCCTAAAGAAGACATTTAGTCTTGAAATTTTTTTTTTACATATTTCCTGTATTTTCTGTTTGTATCTTAATCTCATAGATTGAAAAATAAATATGGATGGACATTAAAACTTCGAAAACAACAAGTCTGGAAGTGGTGGCCTAAGACTTTTGCACAGTATCTTATTTAAAAACAATTGTAGCTAAAAGGGCAATATAATAATGTCTTAACCCCCTGAAATGGTAGGTTGGTCTCTTTTTAAAGGAGAAAGTCTAAAGTTTTTCACTGAAGTGTCTGCAGTTGTTAATAGTATATAAAAAATATTAAACAATTAAAAAAGTCTTAATAAATAAAAATAGTGCAATGGTATATGTTTTATAAAAAAAACAAAGCCACTAGTAATCCAAATTTACTAAGTACTTTACTTTATACTTTACAAAGTATTTTTGACATACTTTTTGTGTCATTGGTTTGTTGCATACTATTGTCACAAATTAATAAATTACTGTCACTACATTATTATTACTGCAAAAATATGAAAACTAGCTTCTTAGAGCTTTCATCTGATATACTGTCAAGATTGTTGAAGATTTATAATAGGATAGTGTTATACTGTAAATATGTAGGCCCACCAGTGGGACCATGACATTTTAGAAAATTGCACTCACCTCTTTCTTTGTCAAAATGGTGAAAAGATATGAAAAATGTATACATTCTTGTAGCTTTCCATGTAATTTGTCAAGATTATTTCTGGAATAAGAATGGATGGGATATTAAGTGTTATAAATATGTAAAAACAAATTGGGGCCCACTTGTGGGCCTGTGACTTTTTCAAAATTACTCTCACTATGTTATACTTTTCGCAAATCTGTTTCCAATGATGTATAGTTTGGCAAGATTATCTTAGTTTTATATTTTAAGTAAAAACCTGCCAGTTAAGGTGTTTTAAACTGTTTTTTACATTCCTTTATTCATTCATTCATTCATGTGGAAGCCATGGAAGAGAACCCAGGACAGGACAAATTCCATTATCTTAAAAGGGGAAGTAAGATATTTTCGCATTTTCACAAATGCGTTAATAGCTGTGTCTCATTTCAATAGGCTGGGTCCTCCAGAGGTCACATTTGAAAGGACTCATTTAAAAAAAAAAAACAAGTAGGACACTCTGAATGCACCCTTCAAATGGAACCTTTTTTCATGGAAATTCAAAGGATGCATGAGATATTGCTGCAAATATCCCACAATTATAAGGTAAATTTAAATTATCTTTATACATTTTTTATTTATTTAAATTATACACATAAGAAAGGCACCATTTTTATATCAAGTAAAATAAAACTAAACTGTTTAGACTATTAATGAAGTAATTAAAGTTTTTCTTTAAAAAATAATGAACACCTAGATTATGATGAAATATCCAGAAAAAATGACTGGCAGTGTGAATGAACCAAAATCAAATGATTCCGCAAACCATTCCTGGACACGTTATCCATGTATTTTAAAAATTTGTTTAAAATTACACCCCTAATTAGATCTTTGAAAGGTTTGACAGACAGCATTCAAACAGGATATTACCACTAAACAAATTAATGTCAAGGGAATGTGAAGTAGTCATGTTATCTAAAGCTCACATAATTTTGCTATTAAAAAGACTCAGATGTGTAATTATAAGCATCTAATTTGAGAGTCAAGACCACAAGGGAGTTATGCAATCTGAAATTAATTATTGCATTTATTTAACATTCAGAATGATGCTGGCAGTTGCCTATGCGTTTGTCTGATTCAAAACAACACTTGTTATATTTATCTTTTCATTGAAACTGTATAGATACCACACTGTGAAAAAAAAATTGGAGAGGCGTGTGCTAAAGCATGATTAATGCTAATGTTAACTGCTAGCATGCTGCTGCTGTACAACTATTCCTCAATTGTCAATGCTGCACAAGATAGGATTTTAAGCTTAGTTTTATGCATATTTTTACTGAATTAAGTGATTTCTACTGTAATTTCTAATAACTGTGTACTATAATAATAAATATAATAATGTATTTTGATAAATATACTCTTATAAGCTAATTTAAATCAAAATGTTGAACTGTTTTATAGATGGTTTCATCGGACGCACGTGATACACGTCTGGATCCGAACCTTACTTCCGGTTTCGTTTTTTTAATGGTCTGACTAGTTGCTAAACTGATCTCTTGAACAAATGCCTCGTCGAAAATAACAAATGTTTTGGTTTCCTAGGTAATCTATGTGTTGTTTTGTTTGCTTGTTATATAAATAAACTATGTTTAAAGAATTTGTTGTTATTTATTATTTAGCGGAGTTTACCGGAAGTTACGTGCGGACCGCGACAGCGGCTTGTTTATGTTGTGACCGCTGAAACGGTCTATAAGGCATAGTCATAAATGTTAAGTTTTTATTGGGGAGTGTCTTATTGTCATTAAGTTGACTATGTAGTCCAGCTATAAGTAATCCACTTCTAGCCAAGTTAACTTGAATTTGGTTTGCCAAAATAACCTGAGAGATGTATAATATTCCATCTGGTAAGCAAAGTCAACAGTGATTATGGTATATGGTTAGACATCCATTAAATTTCCTCTGACAGTCTAAATGTTGTTTTATACTACATGTCAATGCAAATTTGCTTGCTGGGTTTGGCCAAAATTTTCATATCCATAACAAAAATGTATTCTGATTAGTTTTGTGTTTTATATTTGTTTCACAGTTTAAATGTAGTTAAAAGTCTATAATAGGCTGTTTACTTTGTGGTCAAAGTAGAAACTTCAGCACTAATCTTTGGGTTTCACATACTTGCTGTGCCAGCATCCTGAAGAGAAGTATTGCAGTGTTGGTGTGACACTGAGAAATGTTTGTTTGAGAAGGTCTGATCATGAGGGGGTGACATACACAGTGTGAATCTAAAGAAAAAACTAACTTACCACCAACTGTCAGTGTGATGACGGAGACAATTGCAGAAAATCAGTTCACAGCAGTATCTCTCGCTTTCCTCGGTTTTATTTTTCTCTCATTTCATTTCCTCTGCTTCATTTAATCTCAAACACATAGTTTTTCCTACTTTTATACTACTTTTTCTTTCTTTCTGACCTTGAATGAAAACAATAAAAACCGCAGATCAATGCTCAGAAATGACAAGATACCAAAGTCTACAGTTAGGTGATTTTTAATATGATATGAATATGTTGCCAAATTCTTCAAATACTAAATTATGTGCTACACTTAGGTGCTTAAAGGATGCTTCAGGATGCTTACAATTGCAGTGATTCCATAAAGCAATTTTAACATCCTTTAAGAATCTTTCTGTTTCACAAAAGGCGAGTTGTCAAGATAAAAGGTTCTTTGGATTATAAAAAGTGAAAAAGAAATGTTTTTTTAAAGAACCTTTGATTGAATAATTGTTTGAGGAACCAAAAATGGCTTGTATATGGCATCCAGGGTTTGAAGTTAACATCCACCAAATGTGTGAAAAAATCAGCTGTGATGGGTAACATTGTCAAATCACCCGTTAAGTTGGTGGGTCACCTTTTGTAATTCATGTTCCCTCGTGAATTTCTATGTAAAGCTAATGTAAGCCAAATCTGCACAGTTTTAACACAAATACTAAACTCTCAAGACATCAAGGTACACATTTAAAAAAAATTGTGCTAAATAACACTTAAAGCTCGTAATCATAGGGGAACCATTTTAGTGCTATATAGCACCTATAAAGGCCCTATGAAGAACCATCCGGGATGATATAGCACCACTATAGTACCAGATGGTTCTATATAGCAAAATATGGTTCTACACAGGTGCTGCACAGGTACTACACAGGTTCTATATGGCACTTAAATGGTGCCCTTATGATTACAAGCCAGTAAACCACTTTAAGTGCTATTTAGCACCATTTGTTTTTAGAGTGTATACTGTCATGGTCCTGTCTTCAGGTCACAGTTTAAGTCATAGTGACAGGATCATGGCAGCCCAATGTTTTGTGTGAGAGCACTGGCTTTGTTTTTTCATTGCCATGTGCTTTCTGTCTCGTCTCCTGACCCCGCCCCCTTGTTTCCTCATTAATTATCCCATCATTGTTTGAATCATGTCACCTGTTCCCCTCTTGATTTGTTCCCTTATTTAATGCCCTTGTGTTTGCTGTCCTGTGCTCGTTCGTTTTGTACCAGTCCTGTTTGAGTTTATGCTATTGCTAGTCCAGTGTATCTTTTGTCAAGTTTATTGTTTTGCCAAGTCTGTTTAGTGTTAAGTCAAGTCTGTTTTGTTTGCATAGTGTATTTCGCCCCCTCGTGGGTTTTGTTTTCTTGTTTTGTATCAAATAAAAGTTTCTGTCAAAGTGTCTGCACCTGGGTTCATGTCGTATTCCTGACATATACTAAATACAGCATTATTGCACAGCATCTGGGAAAAATTAAATATATATCCATCCGCCTGGCCCAATGACAGAAACCAAACATCCTTAGAATCTGCATCTCTTAATTGAACACACCCGTCACTACAAACGCAACAAACAACAACATCTAGACTGGATAATCGAACATAATAATGTGGCTACTTAGTTAGCTGGGGTTACTAACCCCGGCGTAAAAAGGAAAGTCACCCCAAACAACCAAGGAGACCAAGAGAAGAAGAGCAGAAGTTTTAATACCTGGGGCAAACTGGGCTTGAATGGCTTGTTTATTCGTGTGTCTCAATCAGTTCTCTAGCTACCTAGATCGTGCATCAGTATATCGTGTACAGGCGCTCAGGCACGCGTAAAGAAACTGGTGCACTTTACATTGGGATACTTGAGGAGTTATTTTCCATTGAAGTCCTTATTAAAACAAAATGTCACCACTAATATTTTAACTGGTTAAAGAACCGTAAGAAAAACACTTTAATTATTCTGCTTTATGTAGTACAGACAAGAACAAAGTCCATTATATAAATACACTGAACAAAATTATAAACGCAACCCTTTTGTTTTTGCCCCCATTTTTCATGAGCTAAAAGATCTAAGAGTTTTACTTTGTACACAAAATGCCTATTTCTCTTAAATATTGTTCACAAATCTGTCTAAATCTGTGTAAGTGAGCATTTCTTATTTACCGAGATAATCCATTCGCCTCAAAGGTGTGGCATATAAAGATGCTGATTAGACAGCATTATTATTGCACAGGTGTGCCTTAGGCTAGCCACAATAAAAGGCCACTCTAAAATGCGCATTTTTATCAGAAAGCACAATGCCACAGTTGTCGCACGTTTTGAGGGAGCGTGCAATTGGGATGCTGACTGCAGGAATGTCCACCAGAGCTGTTGCCCGTTTCAGAGAATTTGGCAGTGTATTCAACCGTCCTCACAACCGCAGACCATGTGTAACTGTAAGGATGATAATAAATGATGTTATAAATTGAACTGGTTGATTTAAGTCAAAAGATACTTTAAATGTAGATTAGTAATGCATGGTTTTTTTTGTAAATCTGTGTTTAAAATGCTGTTTATTTACTTCCATAACATTTTGTGGAAATGCTCTTTAAATTACAATATACAGTGTTTGACCGGTTACATAAGTTTCAATTCCTTCTGTTGTAAGTTTAATTATCAGAATGTGATCAATTGCTAATGCCTAGTTCAGCCTGTGTGTCAATAATACATTGCTGTTTGAGTAAAAGAGGCTAAAGAGATGAATAGCCTACGATAAAAAGAAGATTTGTGTTAAAATTATGTTTTATTTACTTCAATAACACTTTGTTGAAATGCACTTTAAACTACAATATACAGTGTTTTCAATATACATTTTCTTTTGCCGTAAGTTTAATCACCAGTTTGTGATCGATTGCTAATGCCTCGTTCAACCTGTGTGCGGAGCGTGCGGCTGACGTTCGTCCATTACAACATTGGACGTGACTGAAGCTGCATCGTGTCCGTGTCATATTTTCTATTTCCTCTTATACAGGTAAGAACCAGGGTTGTATAATGTTTGAACAAGTTATATATGTGTGTAATACTGTAAGGAACATGCTGGGAATAAATGCTAATGATTGTATTTATGTAAGCACATTATGTATAGCAGACTAAACGTAAAGTTTTGGGTCAGTGTAGCCTGCGTGCTATCTGTGTAGCACATGGATGAGCACATGGATGAGCATGTTGATGTTAAAGTTTGGTGTTAATAGAACATCGCAGCCACCATTTTCTTTGTGTTTATAACGTTATATGTTTTATATCATAGGGATATGGTAAAAGTGTCATTGTTGAAGTTTAAGACAATTGAGTGTTACATGTGAAGAGGCAAAATAGTTTTTATTTTTAAGCACAATGCTATTACTGAGGGTAAAATGTGTATTCTGAATTAATAATGACTATAAAACAGCAGTATATAGAATTACAGAACATCTATTTTGCTGTTTATTGTTCTAAATACTATACAGGAAAGTTACATCTATTTTTGTTTAAATAATCTGTTTTATTAAATGTACTTTTACAAGGTTATTTGATATACTGATTTAAAGGTGCTGTAAACACATTTTGATAGACTGATTTATGATGCCATTTACACATTGTGATATACTGATTTAAAGGTGCTGTAAACACGTTTTGATATATTTTTAGTAACTCATGTTAAAGGTTAACAGAGGTGTTCTAGTAATATGAAGTTATAACTTACCAGCTGATATTTTTTCTAATTGTGTAATAGAGACATTGTCACACAAAAGGGAAATTACATGTTTAAGTGTGATGCTGAGTAATTGTTTTATACTGTTCATGGTAAATACATTACAACATTGGACGTGACTGAAGCTGCATCGCGTCCGTGTCATATTTTCTATTTCCTCTTATACAGAGGCGTAACATTTGGAGGCACCGCTGGGATTGGTGTGCAGCGTGGTTCGGCGTCTCCAACAGATGTCCCCAGCCATCACACATCCCTTTTAAACAACCCAGAGCATCAGAAAGCAGCTGGTGAATCAGCGACAGTGGTATTCCGATCGTCTTGGGCAGCTTGCATGTAATCTGAGGTATTTCTGCATACCAAGAGAGCTGCTGTTACTACCTAAAGATTGAAAGGTACCACTTCATTGCTAACACACACACACTCAGCTGGAGAGATGGAGTCGACAGGGTTAGAGGAGTTACAGCTTGAGGTAATAAGGGCACTGTGTCTGTTACCCCGAGAAAGTTTGGTGGAGCTGTGTGACTATCTAATCATTGCCGGAGCAGAGTTTGAACATGTTACCAACAAGAGCCGAACTGCTCTCATCACACTAATTTCAAACCACATACAGAGAGAAGAGCTAGACGAGCTTGAGGATAAAGGTATGGTTGACTTACTCTATCTTCAAGACAAAATTTCTGAGCTCCAGATAGCTGATAAAGCTTAAACACCAAAGCAAGTAGGCGAGCAACAGAATGTGGAGGAGGAAAAAATATTGGAGGGAATTAAAGCCTTGCAGCTTCAACTAGCAAGCACACAGAAACAAAATGAAAACCTTAAGCCAGAAACAAAAGGAATTAAAAGCATTACCCCAACCAGACAGTTACCACAGAGTGTAGCCCATAGTCCTGCACCTCACCCATGGCAAAAGGACTTTAAGATAGCTGGTCAAATCGGTGAGCCCGGTCAGAAAGATAAGCTGACTTTTTCAAGTTTAGTACGTCAAATTGAACATGGCTTAAGCAAAGGGTTTCCAGAACTGGAGATAGTAGATGCAGTGATAAGGGCGATATCCCCAGGCATACAACTCCGCAGCTATTTAGAAGGCAAAACCAACCAACCAAAGTGTTGACTGGCCTGCAGAATGACAACATCAGGCGGGATCTTCAGCCTTATTTGGAGCAAGCTGACATCTCTGATGAACTGTTGCTTGAGCGAGTGAATACAGCATGTGCTTATGAGACCGAGAGGCAGAACAAGAAAAAATTGTCAGGACAGCAAAAACCTGTTACCATCCATTCAGTCCAGTCCAGCGATGCTCTGGTTGAGAAGAATGAAAATCCACCAACCCAACAAAAGTCTAAAGTTTCCCCGTCTGTTCTTTCCCAGCTTGAGGAAATTAAAGCTGAAATGGCTCTGTTAAAAGATCTTAAAGCTGAAGTCTCTCACATTAGGGAATCCATGCACCAGCCCCAGCACATGTCTAGACAACCATCGCCAGCAGGGGGGGCCGATGGTGCATCAGGACCATTTTCAGGTCAGCAAGTGCAGGGCCCGGCACAGGGATACTGGTATACTGCGGACCCCAGACGTTGAGAGGGAACTGCTCAGTATCAGCAAATGTTCGTCCCACAGCCCAGCTTCCCCTCATCAGATCGTGGCCAAAGGAGAAAATGTTTTAGTTGTCAACAAAGTGGAGTCGAAGATTATTGCACACACTGTTACAGGTGTGGCAGTAGCGAGCACTTTCTGGCGGGTTGTCGAGCAAGGGGACGGAGACAGTTTGGAGATGAACCTTTAAATGGGGGAAGGTCACTCGCACGGGACAGGGAGTGACCAGTAATACAGCTATGTCCCAGCAATGCGTGGATTCAAGACATGGGGGTGAAGAACTAATTCTAAAGCAAGGTGCATCCTGTAAGAAAATGCTGTACTGTTCTACGCCATGTCAAGTTGATACTGGGACAGCACACAAAAGAGAATGTCAAGCACTCTCATGTATGACTACAAACACCACTCCAGAAAGTGAAAGAAAGGCTAAAAGGGTGCCGTTGGTTGGGGGAAAGCACATGGTTAATTACTTTATCCAAGGCCAACGTGTTCAGGCTTTGTGGGACTCAGGCTCCCAAGTTACCATAATTGATGAGCTATGGAAAGAAACATACCTGCCAGATGCAAGACTAAGAGACATAATAGAAATTCTGGATATAACACAGACTTTTGACATACAGGCAGCAAATGGGGAGAGCATGCCATACACAGGTTGGGTCGAGGTAACTTTTAGATTAGCTTCAGGGGCTGCATCCAACACAGAAGTTATTGTTCCCACACTGGTATTGAAGGGTGGAAAGCTTGTTCAACCCATCATTGGATCTAATGTGATCAAGATCATCATCGACAGTGAACTGAAACAGTTAAACACTACTGACAGGGAAGGGTTAAGTAGAACAGTAAGGGCAGCCTTTCCTGAGCAAGCAGCGGCTTTTGTAGAGCAGGTAACTGCCATTGTAGAGCAGGTTAGCAACACACCAGTGGATGAGTATATAGTCAAGACAAAAAGGGAGAGGATTAACATACCAAAACACACATCAGTCAGAGTTGAGTGTCATGTAAATATGGATTCCCCACATGAAGACAACATACTTCTCTTCGAGCCAGATGTAAACCCCCGCTGGACAGAGGGACTCGAACTATGTGACATGCTTGTGAAAGTAAATAAGGGCAGCAAAAAACCCTCTATTACTTTAAGTGTGCAGAATATTACTGATCATGACATGATGTTAGCAGGGAAAACCGTAATGGGGACTGTCCAGCAGGTCCAAGCAGCCTACCCTGCCTCTTTACTAGAGGGGCCCCGCCCTCCACCTTCAGCTACCACAAATCAGATCAGAACTGATAACACTCAGACTACAGGCAATGTTTGGGATCCACCTGTGGACCTGGACCACCTCAGTGAGTCAGAACGTGAGGTAGTGAGTAAGATGTTACGAGAGGAATGTGCTTCCTTTTCAAGAACGGAGGATGATATTGGTTGTATAGAAAAACTTCAACTCAGCATCTCCCTGAAAGACACTGAACCTGTCGCAAAAGCATACCTCTCAGTGCCTAAGCCACTTTACCGGGAAATGAAGGACTACTTGAATGACCTCATCGCTCAGGGTTGGGTGGAGAAGTCTAACTCGCCATACGCATCACCAGTTGTGTGTGTTCGGAAAAAGGATGGGAGTCTCCGACTGTGTATAGACTTTCGTGAAGTGAACAGAAAGACCCTCCCTGACCGCCAGCCCCTCCCCAGAGTACAAGACATAATGGATGGCCTAGGAAGAAATTCGTGGTTCTCCCTTTTGGACCAAGGCAAAGCATACCATCAGGGCTTTATGGCGAAGGAGAGCAGACCCATAACCGCTTTTGTCACACCATGGGGTCTTTATGAATGGATCAGGATCCCCTTTGGGCTAATGAATGCTCCAGCTGCCTTTCAGCGCTGTATGGAAGAATGCTTGGAGGGGCTGAGGGATGAGATCTGTATCCCATATTTAGACGACACCCTGGTCTTCAGTAGAACCTTCGAGGATCACGTTGAGAATGTGAGAACAGTGTTACAATGGCTACGACAGCATGAGATAAAGTTGAAACCAAGTAAGTGTGAAGTGTTTAAGCATGAGGTCCGCTACTTGGGGCGCATTGTGTCTGCTGAGGGCAGTAAGATGGATCCGGCGGATACTGTGGCTGTAAGGGCCTTAAAGGAAAAGAGGCCACGGACTGTGGGAGAATTGAGAGCCATCATGGGGCTACTGAGCTATTACAGGCAATATATTAAGGACGTTTCCTGCATAGCCAACCCTCTTTATGCCCTAATGGAATTAGACCCTGGTCCAGATAAGCAGAAGGACGGGAACGCCAGGACAAAAAGAGTGAAAGGAAAGTTTAAAGGGACACCATCACAGAAGCCAATAACATGGACTGAAAAACATCTACACATATTGGAGAGATTGATTGACTGTCTGGTTGAGCCACCAATACTTGGATTTCCAGACTTCAACAAATCATTCATTCTACACACAGACGCTTCACAGCAAGGCCTGGGTGCAGTGCTTTATCAAGAGCAGGATGGGAAGCTTTGTGTAATAGCCTATGCATCTCGCACACTGACGAAAGCAGAAAAAACTACCATCTACATTCAGGGAAACTTGAATTTCTGGCTTTGAAGTGGGCCATTACAGAGCGCTTTCGAGACTACTTGATCAGTTCATCTTGCACTGTATATACGGACAACAACCCACTCACATACGTGCTATCAACGGCCAAGCTGAACGCAACAGGACAGAGGTGGGTTGCTGAATTAGCGGACTTTGACATAACAATAAAATATCGGCCGGGCAGAGAGAACTGTGATGCTGATGGCCTTTCAAGAATGCCCTGTGACATAGAGACAATAATTGAAGAATGCTCAGAGGAAATGTCCTCCCCTTCTGTGCAAACAACAGTACAAGCTGTGGAAATGAATGTTTCACCCACTGTTTGGTCCATTATGGCTACTGGATGTACGGAAACGGATGAAGACATGCCTACGCCCCTTTCAAGAGCAGCTCTCTGTCAAGCTCAAAAAGATGATAAAGATATTGGCCCCATCATCGCCTGTAAACTGTCAAATGAAAGACCTGTAGGAAAGCAGTTAAAATCATTCAGTGCACAGAGCAGGTGTCTCCTCCGTGACTGGGAGAAACTCAGCTTTGACGGAGATGGAATACTTCATAGAAAGACTGCAACCAAGACACAACTTGTTCTCCCTGAAATATACAAGTCAACAGTTATGAGACAGTTCCACAATGACATGGGACACCAAGGTGTGGAATTCACAACATCACTGGTTCGGGATCGCTTTTTCTTGTCACACATGCAGAGAGAGATTGAACACAATGTCACTCAAAACTGTACCTGCCTTAAACAGAAAAAACCCTGTAGAGAAACAAGAGCTCCACTCACGTGTAAGTGTAAAGGTGGATATGAATACATATTGTTAATTGTAGATCATTACACACGCTTTGCACAAGCTTACCCCACCACATCGAAATCTGCAAAAACTGTAGCTGATAAGATATTTAATGATTATGCGCTGAAGTTTGGTTCCCCCTGAGGATTCATCATGATCAGGGAGGGGAATTTGAAAATCAGTTATTTGCACAGCTGAAGAGGAACTGTGGAGTAATGGGCTCAAGAACAACGCCGTACCATCCACAAGGTAATGGACAGGTGGAGCGCCTGAACAGAACGCTACTGCAGATGCTGAGAACGCTCACAGAAAGGCAAAAATCAGATTGGAGAGAGTCGTTGCCCAAGCTTATCTATGCATACAACAGCACTCGATGTGAAGTCACAGGTTTCTCCCCCTTCTACCTCCTGTTTGGGAGATCACCGAGATTACCTGTGGATTTATTGTTTGGCTTGACACCAGAAACTGGGACTGCTGATCATCAGGAGTATATGAGAAGGTGGAAAGAACAGATGCAAGAGGCTTATGAGATCACAACGGCAAATGCGAAAAAATGTGCAGAAAAGAGTCAAAGAAATTATGACAGCAAAGTGAAGAGTTCTGTGTTGCACGAGGGTGACCGGGTTCTCGTCAGGAATTTGACACCCAGGGGCGGATCAGGGAAGCTCTGAAATCATTGGGAGGATTGCATTCACAAAGTTATCCGTCAAGTGGGAAAAG
Organism: Paramisgurnus dabryanus; assembly: GCF_030506205.2. Taxonomy (NCBI): domain Eukaryota; kingdom Metazoa; phylum Chordata; class Actinopteri; order Cypriniformes; family Cobitidae; genus Paramisgurnus; species Paramisgurnus dabryanus. The sequence goes on along the minus strand of NC_133340.1, from coordinate 43,050,802 downwards.
ACATGCCTGTATATGAAGTAATATCAGAACAAGCCAAAGCAAGAGGACGTAGAATATTGCATCGTAACCTGCTGTTGCCATGTGACCATTTGCCACTGGAAATACAGTTGAAACCAGCCAAAGCAAAAAGACAAATCAAAGCAAGGACCCGTAAAGAAAGGGAGCAAAAGCATCAAGAAGCAGACATTGAGGATAGTGATGAAGATGACTATGGATACTATTTGCCCAGAGATCAGCCTTTCCCTGTGAGCCAGTCCCAAGTAGACACAGACAGTCAGGATGCTGACAAGGAAGCTGAACAACTTTCACAGGATGCTGAGCCTCAGCAACAGGACATTTGCCAGTCGGAACAGGATATTGGAGATGCATTGACAGAGAGGGACATGTCAGAACAACTGGAGACTATTGCTCAAGAGGACACTGCTTTGTAGGAGAGACCGTCCATAGTGCAGTCACCTGTTCAAAGTGAAACCCACTGTGCACATGAACTCCAGGACAGCACTTTGGCTACCAGCCTGTTGTGGTACCAGGGTACTGATTGTAAAACATACTTACCATACACCTACACTACACACTCATTGATGGACTGTTGAACGTTCGGAGTGTGAAACATACTTACCATACACCTACACTATACACTCATTGATGGACTGTTGAACGTTCTGAGTGTGCAACATACTTACCATACACCTACACTATACACTCATTGATGGACTGTTGAACTTTCTGAGTGTGAAACATACTTACCATACATCTACACTATACACTCATTGATGGACTGTTGAACGTTCTGAGTGTGCAACATACTTACCATACATCTACACTATACACTCATTGATGGACTGTTGAACGTTCTGAGTGTGCAACATACTTACCATACACCTACACCATACACTCATTGATGGACTGTTGAACGTTCTGAGTGTGCAACATACTTACCATACATCTACACTATACACTCATTGATGGACTGTTGAACGTTCTGAGTGTGCAACATACTTACCATACATCTACACTATACACTCATTGATGGACTGTTGAACGTTCTGAGTGTGCAACATACTTACCATACATCTACACTATACACTCATTGATGGACTGTTGAACGTTCTGAGTGTGAAACATACTTACCATACACCTACACTATACACTCATTGATGGACTGTTGAACAATCTGAGCATAAACCCAGGGACAGGCCGAGAGCTAACATGTGCACTACACACACTCCTGGACTTTTGAATAAGCTGAGTGCTTGTATAAGAACTGTTACAAAGGTAATCTGGTGACATCATATGTACTATTTAATTGCCTTCCTCATTACCCATTTGTTGGTTGGGATGTCGAGGATGACATCTGTGTTGAAGGGGAGTATGTAAGGATGATAATAAATGATGTTATAAATTGAACTGGTTGATTTAAGTCAAAAGATACTTTAAATGTAGATTAGTAATGCATTGTTTTTTTTGTAAATCTGTGTTTAAAATGCTGTTTATTTACTTCCATAACATTTTGTGGAAATGCACTTTAAATTACAATATACATTGTTTGACCGGTTACATAAGTTTCACTTCCTTCTGTTGTAAGTTTAATTATCAGAATGTGATCGATTGCTAATGCCTAGTTCAGCCTGTGTGTCAATAATACATTGCTGTTTGAGTAAAAGAGGCTAAAGAGATGAATACGATAAAAAGAAGATTTGTGTTAAAATTATGTTTTATTTACTTCAATAACACTTTGTTGAAATGCACTTTAAACTACAAAATACAGTGTTTTCAATATACATTTTCTTTTGCCGTAAGTTTAATCACCAGTTTGTGATCGATTGCTAATGCCTCGTTCAACCTCTGTGATGGACTGTTGATTCACCACTATGATTCCCCTTACGTGCGGCTGACGTTCGTCCATTACAACATTGGACGTGACTGAAGCTGCATCGTGTCCGTGTCATATTTTCTATTTCCTCTTATACAGAGGCGTAACCTAACCACACCAGCCCAGGACCTCTTCATCCAGCATCCTCCCCTCCAAGATGGTCTGAGATACCGTGAAATCCTGAGGCCCATTTTTGTGCCATTTATCCGAAAGCATCACCTCATGTTGCCGTATGATAATGCACAGCTCCATATTATAAGTATCTGTACACAATTTCTGGAAGCTAAAAACATCACAGTTCTTGCATGGCCAACATATTCATCAAATATGTCACCCATTGAGCATGTTTGGGATGCTCTGGATATGCATATATGACAGCGTGTTCCAGATCCTGACAATATCTAGCAACTTCGCACAGCCATTGAAGAGGAGTTGACCAATAGGCCACAATCAACAACCTGATAAACTCTACGCGAAGGAGATGTGTTGCAGTACGTGAGGCAAATTGTTTCAGACACCCCAGACCCGCACCCCCCCCAATACAGTAAAACTGCACATTTTAGAGTGGCCTTTTATTGTGGCCAGCCTAAGGCACGCCTGTGCAATAATCATGCGGTCAAATCAGCATCTTGATTTGCCACACCTGTGAGGTGGATAGATTATCTTGGCAAATGAGAAATGCTCACTAACACAGATTTAGACAGAATTGTGAACAATATTTGAGAGAAATAGGCTCTTTGTCTACATAGAAAAGGTATTAGAGCTTTAGTTCAGCTCATGTAAACTGGGGGCAAAAACAAAAGTCTTGGGTTTATTATTTTGTTCAGTGTATATAAGTAATGTCATTTATTCAAGGCTTTATTTCATGTTCATTGTACTGTGTTGATTTGCTTACCTAAAAACAGTTTTGGTAAGAATGGACAAGGATGAAAAGGGAATATGAGTATTTAAAGTAAAATAGTGATGCACTGTTTGTCTACTGTAGGCATCCATTAATAAAATCTAAATGCAAACTATCCGAAACTTTTAACAGTGAAGGGTGAATCAAACACAGCAGAAAAGAATACACCAAGATCATTTTTTGATCCCTCCAATAAAGCAAGCTGGATATGAAAGAGCCCTATTATACCATGGCCTTCAGTAGATTAGTATATGAGTAAGTGTAGAATGAGACAGTGCTCAAAGACTCAACCCACAGCAATTAGTTGCAATATTTAATTCTTCTGCCCTGTCATAATTGACGTCATCATATGTACTTGATATATCTACTGCAACATCCTGAAAGGTCTTTTGCTCCATGAAAACTGAAAAATACTATCAATACTACAAAGAGTGTGAGGTGAAGATAGGAACATGAAGACAAGAAAGCAGTTGACCCAAATGTAGAAAAACATTGCGAGTTAAATTAAATTGTTTTAACTTTATTTCTTTCTGAGGCAAAGGATGACAGCTGAATAGAAAGTTAATATGATTTGTTCTGCAATGGCTGCCTCTGAGCCTGTGCTTTGAATCTGAAATTGACACAGAGAGAGTTTGACAATAAAAGCATGCAGGTATGAAAATGGTTTAAAAAATAGGGACTGGTTTCATTGATCTTGAAAGTGTATATACATTTACAGTGCATCTCTTCACACTTTACAACCAAAATTACTGGAACAAAACACTGTCATGACATTTTTTTAAGATACATTTAAAAAATAGACTCACATCTTGGTCAGGAAAAGGAAAACTACTGTTTCCCAATATTTTACTATGTTCTTACCTCAACAAATTAATACATCCCTATCTTTTTCAATGCAAGCACTTTTAATCTTTGTACAGCCCCTTGTGACTGTAGGGTGGCCATTCATGTCAGTTCCGCCGGACACGTCCCGAACATGTTTTCGAGTTCGTTCTCCGGAAGACGCGTTGCTCGACCGCATACGTCATCGAGGTTCTCACATTTCAGTTAAAATACATTAGAAAATTAAGATTTATTTCTTTTAAGACATACAATCATTGTAGTTTCATTCTTACCTTGAAATGTAAAGGTTGCTTTTCTGAAATAAAACCCGAAATATTAAATCTTGATGACATATGTGGTCGACCAACACGACTTCCGGAGAACGAACCCGAAAACATGTTCGGGACGTGTCTGGCGAAACTGTCACGAATGGCCACCCTATGTGAATGTGTTAGCATTTAGCCTAGCCCCATTCATACTATGGGCCCTATCTTGCACCCAGCGCAATTGACTTTGTCAGTAACGCATGTATCATTCGTATTTTGCACCGGCGCACAGCGGGTTTTTCCCTCCACAGACGCACGTCGGCAAATTAGGGAATGAACTTGCGCTCCCTGGGCGGTTCAGCGCAAAAAAGGAGGCGTGTTGCGGCGCAAACCCTCCCTGATACTATTTTGCAGTTTCAAAAAACAATTGCGCCACTGACCAAAAAAACTAGGCTAAAGTCAGTGGCGCGTTGCGCGTGGTTCATTATGCTATTTTAAGGGCGCATGCTTGACCATAATGTATAGCGTGCACAACGCGCACACACTTTGCATATCTAATCTACACAGATGCAACAGTTATTTTTGCAAATCATAAATTGTTACAATAAAAAATATTAACACATGAGATAAGGGGAATCATAGTGGTGAGCATTGCGGTGATAGTTTTGATTTATTGTGTGGCTGCGTTAAAAAAGTTATCATGCAAATAACGATTAAAATATTTTCAAAAGAAACCTTAATGTATATGAACTTGATTTGTAAGTGTACTTTGTGGTTGGACCTTGCTTGCATTTCTTGGGTCCGATTTCAAAGCCCCCAAACCCTTTCAGCTGTGAGGGTGGACGCAGCGATGTCCTCTGCTGGCGTCAGGTCCTGAGGCAGATCCACGTCCAGTTACACGGCGTGCCTGATTTATGCTGGCAAGCTTGGGATTCCCCCGTCTCCTGACATCATTGTAGCGCTTGGCGCAACATCCAGGGGATGCCAGCTGATGAGACAATTGTGGCTATTTCCTCTCGCGCCTGTTTAACCTACGCTGATTTGGGCGGGTTTCTCCTATCCCCATACAAAACAACTTCTATGTCTTTGACTGCTCTTACAAGAAGGTAGGTCTCCTCGGCTGTGAACCGCACCTGGCGTGCGCCTGGTAAATCCGTCATAATAATAGCAACCTGCCATGGAACTTGCGCCATTGCGTTTAAAGGGAATGTTGGATAGCGTTCTGATTGGTTTATTTAACGTTACGCCCAAACCACACCTATGAATAATGAACCTACTTCAGACCAACCCCTTATTGATTTGCGCCTGGCGCAAGAGTTATTTCTCCCGCCGGGAAAATAAAAAACAGCGCCCAAGATCCGCCCACAAAGTCACTTGCGCATTGCGCTTCACACTTGCGTTTCAGATCGTTAAAATAGGGCCCTATGACTCCAAACTGATTGGTTAGTAGGTCTATCCAATTGAGTGCAGATGCATTTTCTGTCCTGGTTTGGTAAAACACGCCCCAATATCACAGCCCAATGGAGCGGTATCAGACTCAAATTCTGACTAGAATTTTGAGTATGACAATGTCAGCTAGAAAAACGGTGGTGTTTTCCTTTAAAATCTGAGACTAATTATCTTTTTATAGCTTTATAAGAAAAACAAAGAAGACAGCTGGGGTGGATTTGTAATATAAAAATGCTTGTTTGGGGTAAAAATGTTAAGTGATAAAAACTTATGTGACAAATTTAAGTTCAATGACACGATAAGGAATATAAAAACTGAGCTAAAAATTAATGTGATTATTCCTATTACTTTAATTAAGAAATATGGTTACTGGGAAAAGAAAATAAGCGTATTTCACATGATCTGATACTAGACTGTATCCTACAGCTGCTGATGTGAGACTATTTTACACTATCAAACGCATTAACCTAAAGCATTAACTGTAAATCCCATTGCTTTTATTTTAGCTAAGGCTAAGAGTTTCTTTAAGACATAAATTTTGCATCATTAAAGTAAATGTGGATCTTTTCATCAGCTTCTGACCATTCATGTTAAAGAAATCCGGCTTCATCTATGCCTTACGTTTTCTCAACCTATTCAGTGTAAATTTCATGTATTTGAAAGTTTACTAGCAAAATCATAATTTTACAAACTTAGGTTAGTTTACTAAACTGAGGATATTATCATCTGAACTGTGTTTTTGTACAATATATAAGAAGATAGATTTGCTGTTCCTGAAAGAAATACCAAATGGATTATCTGTGTTTAACAGTGTAGGCTGAACTTTGCCGAATTAGGGTTTGGGGTTTAGAAACTGTAACCAGTTTATTAATATTGTAAATACATTAGGATTTAATGCATGTGAAGCGCTAAAGTAGCTTTAAATTCTGTGTGCCAGATGAAAAATGTTGACCTCAGACCTTTGCATATAGAAGGTCAGTGTCTTAGTCTAAATCTTAAGCAGTAAACCTACTGTAAAAAGGTTCCTTCAGTTACAGCAGGGACCTTAAGCAAATCTGTGCTGCTCTATTTTCAGACAATCCGTCCATTCATTATTTACACTGCATCAGTTTCCTGCATAATTAATTGGAAGCATTAATGCATAATTTGGCAGATTAATGAGTTTTAATTAAGCGAGTGTTTTATTGTGCTGTTGATTAGGCTTGCCGGGGAATGAGTTGGGGCGTGGCTTGTGTCTAATCACCCCTTGCCTAATTAAATGAACTAAAAAACTGATTCTATTCTATAGATACAACCTACTGCTGCTGGAGGGCTTACAGATACAAGACTTTATCTTGTTGGTATAAAGTTTTACATCAGTAAAAGTATTACTTATTGGTGTATTGTAAGATAAGTAGCAATGTTGACATTATACATTTTAAAGTTCCAAAGGTCATTGTGACAAAACCAGCAAATACAAAATACAACTCTGTTTGTTTATGTCTGTTAAGGAAAGCGCTGACCTTAAGCAAACAAGGGAGAGAGAGAGAGAGAGAGAGATAAAGTATTTTCTCTTGTGGGATGTCTGTTGCTGTGAGACACCTTTAGTTCAAAGCACAACCTTCAAACTTTAACTGACTAAAATAATCACCAAAGTGATTTATGTCACCAAGAGTTTGTACATGACTGAGGTTTTCCTCTTCAAACACAACTTTCTTTCAGTCAGATTTTTCATTCATGTATTTGATTTTGAGCAGCTGAACATCTTAAAGATATTTTTACATTACGTATTCAACTTTAACCAACCTAAGTTACATAATTCTTTCTGAGGCAAATAAGGCAGTCTTAAAGGAAAACACCACCGTTTTTCAATATTTTACTATGTTCTTACCTCAACTTAGACAAATTAGTACATACCTATCTTTATTCAATGCGTGCACTTCATCTTTGTACAGTGCATCGTGAATGTGTTAGCATTTAGCCTAGCCCCATTCATTCCTTAGGATCCAAACAGTAATGAATTTAGAAGCCACCAAACACTTCCATGTTTTCCCTATTTAAAGACTGTTACATGAGTATTTACACAAGTAATTATGGTGACACAAAACGTGGCAATTTTTTAAGCGTATAAAAAATTAGGACTATATTGTATGGCGGAACTGCAAACTAAGTGCTCTTCTGCCATACAATATAGTCCTCATTTCTTATCCGCCTATAATCGCCACATTTTATATTGTGCCACCATACTTACTCTTTAAATAGGGAAAACATGGAAGTGTTTGGTGGCTTCTAAATTCATTCCTGTTTGGATCCTAAGGAATGAATGAGGCTAGGCTAAATGCTAACACATTCACAACACGCTCTACAAAGATTAAGTGCACGCAATGAAAAAAGATAGGGATTACTTTGTCTAAGCTGAGGTAAGAACATAGTAAAATATTGAAAAACGGTGGTGTTTTCCTTTAAACTAAAATCTGCAAATGTTGCTAGATAGAAAGTTAATCTGTCTATATCCTCAGAGAGCACAGCAATCCCTTTTTGAATCTAGTAGCATACTGTCATTTCTGGTTTGTTTACTGATGTATGTCTATGAAAATGTTATGTATTACTTTTAAATGGTTTTATTACATTTTTAACATATCTCATTTACTTTTCAGATTATTTTCTGATTTTGCCAGTTTTTTATTGCTGTACATTTTCATTACATGTACATGCACTGGGCAGATGCTTTTATCAACCTGTTGTTAGCAAAGAATAGAAATAAAAAGGCCCTCATTTTCTCTGTCCTCTATTACGTTTCCACATTCTGTCCACTTAATGCCCAATAAACTGACATTTTATTGAGGAAACTGGTTTGTTGCTTTAAAAAGATATAGTAGAGCTATTACTACTAATAGTATGAGACATCAGACATGGCCTACGCCCTGTGTCTACAAATTGGCAAGCCTGGCGCACACAAGTAGGTATCAGTGGGTGTGCAGTAAGGGTGAGCGTGGGCAAGCGTTTCGCTGGAATAAACCGCAGGGTTATATTTCTGTCTGACTGCGTCACTGTGCAAACCTACTTTATTTATGAACAACCTTAAATGAGAGACTTCTCTCTGGGTGGGACACAAAACCAACTTGGCTCGATGTTATGTAAGCGTGGATGGCCAAATGATCTGTCAGTCTATGATAACGGATGGTGACGGCCTTAGAGCACCTTAAATGAACTTCTTTTACCTTGCAGACTGGCTGCGTTAAATATATGGTCACTATAAAACACAGCATAACAGTGTGATTGAAGAAAGAGCAGGCGGAGGCAATGCAGAACAGGGAGCACTTACAGCGGTAATGGGCAGTGAGCAGTGGGGGGCTTTAGTGATGTGTTAATGCGATGGCGGAGACAAATGAGGCCGTGCGGTCACGAGGGGACATGGAACAAGAACTCTGTTGTACAGAAGTACAGGAGCCCCTGCTTAGCCGCACAACAGCACAGGAAGCCAGGCCTACCCGGCACAATGGCTGTTTATTTACCCTGATGTCAACCAAGCATGAGTACACAAATAAATATTAGATCACAGGAGACAAACCAGGTTAAATCAAGGCTGGCCAGGAGGTGCTGGGCAATTAAATGGTGCCCATTTATCACTCTTTGTACTTCATTGAATATTTCTGCAGGAAGGTCAATCATGTTATCATACCATGGAGTAGGTTGTTATGAGGCTGTGCCATTACATAACAAATTGTGGGCTTTACACTGTCAGAAATATGGTCAAAAATGGTCCATGTCACTGGGGTAATACCCTTAAAAAATGTATAGATGGTAAATGTACCATTTAGTTACAGATATTGTATACATTTGGTACCATTAAACACCTCTAATGTACTAATATTAACTCTTTAGGTGCAAAGGTGTACTATTTCTTCATTATATAGTTGACCTTTGCCCTAATGTATGCCAGTGTGGTGTTTTGTGATTACCATGTACATTAAATTAAAATGTAATGAGACAATAAAGTCAGACAATAAAATTGAGACAAATTCCCCATGTGACAACTAGTCCCGGTCTCCCTTATACTATATCTGTAGCAAACAACAGTTTGTCCACATTTACAATTCTAAAATAATTTTTCAACAGTCCATTTAATACATACTGTAACTGGGGACAGGGAGTATCCAGTCACACAATTTTTCCAAACTTCTCCCAGTATTATTTTCTCAAACTACCAATAGACAAGACCACAACTGACCTGACCTCCCGTCAGCAATAACAAGTCTTCAACCCCCCACCTGCCTGATGAAGGCCACTGCTGTTTCTCTCTGCAGCAGGACAGAGAACGAGAGTGATTGCTTTGAGATGCTGTAATAAGAATCGGGAGCTTGTATCTCGTACAGCTGCTCTGTGCGTGACGCAGAGGGAAGATCGCAACTTTCCACAGGTGACACAAAAAACTTCAGAGAGCTGTCACGCAACGCCTACGGTGGATCACTGTCTCCGTTTTTAAATAGGGCATGAGATAATGACCTGCCAGTCAAAGAGTTGGACAGGTACAAAAGCTGAAGAAAGGAACTGATGTGACATGAGAGGGGGAAAGGAGAGAAAGAAAGAAGAAATCATTGAAACAGAGATAATTGGGGACTGGAAATTGGGGCAGATATGCACTGCAAGATTCATTGAGTCCTGCTGGTACGCCAAGTACTTGAGAGGGAGCTCAGGGTTCTCATGAGGGAATAAAACACCATCCATCAGCATTTAGAGGTCACACATAATACTGGGCCAATCTCACATGGTAGACACTCTTATTACACCCCCCCCCCCACCAGGTCAATACTTAGAATTATAACCAGACCTTTGGGTAGTTTTAAAAAAAGTAGCAAAGTCATTTAATGACTTTGCTATATAGAAAATGCATTTTAAAAATATAAGTAACAAGTGTGCTTTAAAAAAAGACATTTGTATTAGCACTATGTAGGCTGTAGTTTGGCAGAATATATGACAATGATTTTAATACAAAGTGATACACTTGATAAGTAGTGTTTTGGGGAGTTTTCCAACTCGGATTAGGCGTTTTAGCCATCCAATCAAAAAAGTACGGAAGCCCTGAAAAGCCATACATGTATATGGCCATAGACTGTAAAAAAATATGGACTTAGTGCCTGTGACGTCACCCATTGGTTTGTGAAGATCGTTTTTGAAGCATAAAGTAGGCGCTGCCTGCCGTCGCCATCTTGGCAGCGCGTCACTCGCGAAAACCGAAAATGGGTACAGAGGCGGGACATGGGTGAAGCTGAGGTGGCTGGTTGCTGAAACCACGCCCGCCTAGCTCGATTCTAGTGACAGCAGTGACCGTTCACCCCTCACTCAAGTGGCCGCGCCCTTAATTCTGCAGAAATTTAAGGCTTAATATAATTTAAACGGATGAGTTACAAAAAAATTCACCCCCCTCAGAGTTGTCATGCAGGGCAAAATTAGCTATACAGACCAAAAACACTTTTTGTACCAGGCTGTAAACATATTATTTTCTACTGTAAAGTTGGGCATTTTAACATGGTGGTCTATGGGAATTGACTCTCTTTTGGAGCCAGCCTCAAGTGGCTAGTCGATGAATTGCAGTTTAAGTCACTTCCGAATTGGATACATCAGAGATATTGGAAGGTTGCCCCTCGGTAATGGCATGGTATAACATGGTTTATGAATGATTAAAGATTACTTCATAGTTTTTTAATAGATTACACCGAATTATCTTTCTTTTTTTGTAATTTCGGCAAATTTCATCAAGTCCAACACAATATACATAGCCAAGGGTATGTTAGTAATTTTTTTATGTAGTTGCCTTCCCTATAAGCGATTAAAAATTATGTCACACGTTTTCTTTAGGCGTATTCGTAAGAACATTTTTCCATACGTCTGCACTTAGGCACTCAGAAAAAGTAAAATTCTGCATTATTTTTTATTTTTTTATTTTTATTTTTTTAGAAATAAAACGCAAAGAAAAAAAATTATGTATGGCTTTTCATGGCTTCCGTACTTTTTGATTGGATGGTTAAAAACGCCTAATCCCAGTCTAAAAATGCCTAATCCCAGTCTGAAAACACCCCAAAATTGGGAAACGCCCCCTTTTTTGTTCCACAGAGACCTGGGGCACGTTCAAGCTCACACCGGTGCGCAACATTTTGCTACGGTTTCCGGGTTGAACGTCATGTTTCCTGGAAACGGTGTGCAACGGTATGCAACAGGTTTTAGATGCGTTTTCTCTTGTTTGGTGGGTGTGTCACAAATGTCGGCCCAATCAGCGGCAAGCTGTATAAAACCACGTGGTAGTAAAGAGACAGCTCTCTCAATGAGTCAAGTTGGAATGTTGTCTTTCATTCTGGACGGCAAGGTCAGTGACTGTAACATTGAGCGTATTTTACCGTATTAAACACACATTTATAACGATTTCATCAGGCTTCAGAAACATTTATAAAAGAACACAAAGAATGGCCTCTCAGCTACCGTAGTTGCAACTCTTGCGTCATCACAACAGGGTGTTCAACGCATCACTGTTTCTGTTTAATAAACGTTGTGCAACATTTTGTCGGGGCTGAACGCAGCCCAGTACTTGGCGAAACCTCCATCTCGAAAAAAAAATACATTTGCGAATCGCCCACTCAATTTGAACCAATCAGACAAAGAGGTGGAAAAACTATTTCAGTTTTCTGAAACGCCTCTTTTTGTTCTGCAGAGACCTCCCTCTCAGTATGGCAGCTATCTTACCTATACTGACACCTAGGGGTGTGGATGCAACAGCATGCAAAATCAATAATTTTTTTAGTTTACAATTCTATCACGATTTCCAAGATAAAATATCTAAAATGCGTATTATTTGGGTGGTCATGCCCACTCCTTGTAAAGTGAATTTTTTTGGTTACTTGGTATGACAATCACAATCTCATGGTAATTCATAGCCAAACAATCACATTTTGTAGTTCTAAACGTAGGTTCCAGTGGTGCCTAAACATTCAGGCCTGTCAATTTTCCTTATGGGCGTCTATGAGGCAGCCTTCAGGCTTCCGGGTCCAGCTGCAATTTTTCCATCATCCCTCCTCCTCCACATCTCCTCCTGCACTCCTCTCTTTCTTCCTCTGGGATGTTCTGTTGCGGGGGGTTGAACTTGGGGCTCGAGTCCCGGCTCAGGTTCACCCTCTTTTAAGGTTCAGAGCTCAACTGCAGAGCTCCCTTCGAGGACACCAAGCCAAGTTTGTTTGCCATTTTTCATTAAGATCTGAATGCGCAGGTGAACTATTGAATGTACATTTTAGCATTTAGGGGTGTGGCCTCATCATTGCTTTTTCCAACAATTGCACATTTTCTGCATGTTTCTATTTGTATGAATTCATACAAATTAGCCGCCTTGTTAAATTGCTAGGAATTTTTATTTGATCAGACTTCTGTGGATGTAGTCTTCTTCCTATATATCTATATGTGTACAATTAAAGCCCTATTCATTTCTGTAATGGTAATAAGTAAATAAGAAAAATGTAATTATTGGCACATTCATTATTATGGAGACATCACCAAACTGAATAAATCCAATATATTTACACACACACAAAAAAAAATGAAACAGAAACAGCAGTCGGTACAAATCTGGTTTCTATTGACCTTGTGAGCTTGGCAGAGCCCCTCAAGGGTTTTAACCAGCAAACAGCAGAATCCATTTTAATTGTCATTTATTTAATTGAGTGTATAGTGTGGCCTTGTATCTGACTGACTCAGAAAAGGTCACATAATCACTGGCTTAGTATAAGAGATCTTCAGCATTAATCACAGGATGTCTTAGGACACATCAGTTAAAGAGGACAGACTTACTTTTCACATAACAACATTTCAACCAGTAGAATCTGTTCTTTTATGGTTTGGGCGCATGAATTATTTAATGGCATAATCAATATTGCATACTGTGCTGGTACTGTAGGTAGAACTCACAGAAGCTCAGTGTATGTGATTTTTTTGTTTTGGTTTACTATGCATGATGTTACACCACATAGTGTGAACTCTTGTTCCCGGTGTGTACGTAAGTACCTTAAATATTCCAAATGTATTTTTTACGAGATATTTTGGTTGTGAAACACACGAAAATCACATTCATTTCCAGCTGAGGTTATGTAGTAATGTTCAGATGGTCATAGCTTCCTATTTAACAAAATGCTGTTATTGTCAGGTCTTCTCCCTTTTGGCATTTTGATATTTTACAGCTAAATATCAGCTTGTAATGAAAAGGTGAAAATTGTTCTCCTGGCAACCTGAAGCTGAACTACAGATGTGTTATGCACATTGATGTCCTACTGGTTTTTCATGCATTAATCTCTCTCTCTCTCTCTCTCTCTCTCTCTCTCTCTCTCTCTCTCTCTCTCTCTCTCTCTCTCTCTCTCTCTCTCTCTCTCTCTCTCTCTCTCTCTCTCTCTCTCTCTCTCTCTTCAAATGTGCATTTTACTTTTTTTAAATATGCACAGAGGGGACCTGCAACCCTGATCGATGTCTACCTATCCAACACAGGGGATCTCCATACCCTCCAATGGATCACACACACACACACAAAACAAAACACTGTCAGAGCTATTGTCCGAAAGGTCTGCTGACACCATCAGATTTATTGCCTGCAGGGTTGACCATAGACTGCAGACGTTTCAATACACAAACAAGATGTGCCTGCCGCACACAAATTAAGACCACAAAACAGGTATGATCTGGTCCAGTTTAGGCATGTTCTTAAGTCATATTCCCAAACAAGCTGGGTCTTGAAATATATATCCAACCTCACCCTTTCGTATATACATTGAGGGGCATGCGTTAGTTATGTATCTATGAGAACAAACAGCAGACTGTCTGTAGATAATATGGTAGATAACTGGGTGTAGTTCATTTAGAGGAAGTAGAGATGAATGTGTTGATTGATTGATGGCATTAGTTTCAGTTGAGCAGCCACAGTCAATAGTGACTTATGTAACACTTCTCTCATGGTGGCATCATTTGACATGCAAACTGAATAATGGAAAATGACAGGATTTATATTTGATTCCCCCAATCATTTATGATATGAATGTTTATTAATAAAAGAATAGATTTACACATGTTTGAAAATGCTACAGGGTGTATGTGAAGCAAAATAGTTTCAGCAAGTAAAACACATTTTTATATATTCCTCCTGTAGCTCAGTTGGTATTGCATTGCAATAGCAATGCAAAAGTCATTGCTTCATTATTCCCAGGGAACACACAGAGTGATGAGGCTCTCCTGATTTTCCCAAGTGGTTGATGTCCTCAGAGCAACGAGCAACATTTTGTTGACCCTGGGATAACATTTCAATCAACCATTTAGATTTTAAAAAATAAGATGCTCATTATAGTTGTACGTACGTCCTACTGCATAGCTGTGACAGCCTTGCTGCGACGGTGTAGGCTACACGTTGGTTTTCATTTACTTCTGCGTCGTTGTCCGCGTTGACCTGCAAACACACATGTAGACTGCTGGTAGGCAGTATCCATGCATGTAACCACATTAGCGCTCAACTGCCAAAGAAGAAGCAGCTTGACCAGTTAACCCACAAATGAAGAAGAAGCTGAAGCTTGTTGTGTATGTTTTGAAAAGTTGCAAATCAAGTTTTATTTAAAGTATACCAACTTTTGACTAAATGGCAAATGTTTGGCCCACATCTTTTTTGACCAAGAACCATATCTTTTTAGACCAGAAAATACCATACATGTCAACACTGGGATTTGAAAATAAGGGAATTTTTTTGCACACCAACATGCACACTGAGGATGCGGGGCAGTGTGCAGAAATATTTCTTTATTTTCAAATCTCAATGTTGACAGGTATGCATTTTTTTGTAACTTTGTGCACGGCTCGGCATCCTCCATTCTCAAGATGTTGTTCTTCTTCGACAACTATTCTTCTTCTTGTTTTTTTGGTGAGTGAAAAATTAAAAACATGGGAGAATATTAAAGTTGGATGATAGCGGGATAGAATGGTAAGATATGGAAGAATCCTGGGATAAATGGAAGTGTTATCCTTATGACAGGTAAAGCAACCAACAATGTTTTGTGTTGTTGTTTATAAATGGCATTTAGGGAAAGTGTTTCTGAATTATTGGCTTTACAGAACACCAGATGAGTAGTATAAAATGTATATACAGGGTTCCCACGGGTCCTTGAAATCCTTGAAAGTTTGTGAATCTGGGGGAAAAAATTAAGGCCCTGGGAAGTTTTTGAAAATATACATACACAGACACATGTCATTGAAAGTGCTTGAATCTATTTCATGCAAGAAGTTTTCTGAAAAAAAATCCATATTATTCCCTGTGTAGTGTAGGATAATATCATAAAAATTCTAGACTTTTTAAGCACACGTGCTAAACTGTTCGCTTTAAATGCTTATATCTTCTGTATGCGAATGTTGATTCATACCAAAATGCTTTTTTGCATAGTTGTGTTTGACACATGAAAACTCTCGGTTTACGTTTGGAACTGTTGTTCCGTGAGAAGGGAACGAGACCCTGCGTCTCCTTTGCCATACTTCCTGTGTCCCTGTAACGCAGTCTTCGGCAATATTTCAGATAGCGATTTACTTCCTGGCTCCCATGTCACCCTTGCTGCGTCCGAAACCGCCTACTACATACTATATAGTACGCGAAAAGCAGTAGGCGAGGCGAGTAGTATGTCCGAATACATAGTATTCGAAAAACAGTAGGCGAAAAGTACCCGGATGACCTACTACTTCCGGTTAGATTTTGCAGTGTGCATACGATGGACGCTTCACTATCCCATGATGCCCCGGACGAGGAGTTATCCAACGAAGAAGAAGAGGCACGCGGCTGTTTTCGCGCTGAAATGACATGACGACGTATGTCACGTGATGTAGCAACATGGCGGATGTAGTACGTCCGAATCTCATTCATACTACCCGGATTCATACTATACAGTACCTACTGTTTTAACGCCAAGTAAGTAGGTACTTCATCTAATTCAGTACCTACTATACAGTATGCGGTTTCAGACGCAGCCCCTGTCTTTGTCGTTCAGTCTTACCATTGGTTGAATTTGATATACACATTCAGACGCACTTACCCCTGGAGGCGTCCCCAAAGTCACCGCAGTGACGCAGCACGAGTTCCCTCGAAAGGGAACTGTAACAATGTATCTTAAAAGATAACACGATGTACCCTTGCTCTCACTTGAAATGTGTCACCACATTTAGTCCTTGAATTTGAGGGTATTGGACCTGGAAAATCCCTGAAGGGTCCTTGAATTTGAAGTTAACTAAAGTGTGGGAACCCTGTATATTGACTCTATGAACAGACTTTCTACTTTTCCAAAAGTAGGCTAATAAATATTATTTCAGACTATTTTAGAGACATCTTTAGAACTAAAAGCAGCTCATTAAAAGTTAACGTGCTACTAAATCCCCTAAATAAAAATGTGCACATCTTTGCACATAGATTTGATGCTACTTTTGTAGATTTGATGCTACACTTAAATACTGTAAATGCTGAGTTATTTTCCGAATTGGGTCAAAAAGGGCTGATCCAAGCTCTTGGGTTACACTTGTAGCCAATCAGCAGTAAGGTGCGTGTCTACTTACATTGTTGCCTGGGTTGCGTATGTGTGGGGCGGGTCTATCAAAAGAAGGTCCAGATTCTATTGGGGTAGGGGCGTGTTTGTTTAGGTGGTTTCAAATGTCAACATTGGCTTTCAGAGATCATGCACCTCGCCTTTAACTAACAGAACTACTTCTAAAACAAAATATAAAAACATTGAAAGGTGTGTACTTGAACACTTGTTGTAAGGTGTTGTGATTACATAAATAATGAGTTGAGTCTTTATAGGGGCTATTTTGGAATGTTTTTACTATATAACATAATGTCTATATTTTGGCACTTTAGGAAACTTTTACATTCTGCATCTCCTTTTATTACATCAACACAACAAATGATGTGATAGGCTTCTGCTGCACACAGAAAGCGCAGACATGAAGCCCCGTTAAAACGTCAAATATTGGGGGGGGGCAATTTGGCCGTTTCTGATTATTGGGTGGGGGCATATCCCACTGAATGTCTATTGTGGTACGGCCCTGCCTTTGAGGTACTAATAGGCACTCTTTAGGTACAAAGGTGTATTTTTTGATAGAGTAATGCACCAGTGACAGCTTTGTACCTTCAATTGTGAGAGTGTACAGTACACCTTAATATAATACCGGTTGTATGAAGTTTTAGCACCAGACAGGAGGGTCTTCTTATACCTAATGCGAAATGTTTGTTTTTCCCAAACACTTCAAATACACAGATTGAATCATAACGAATTGTTTTTTCAAGAAATAGTCCAAAATAAAATCCTATTAGTCGAAGTGCATTTGACTGTTGTAATGTTATTTAATCAGACAATTCAACTCAATAAAAGGCTCATGTTTTGAAAGACTAGCTACCTGTAGTGAACCTCTAAATCATATAAAAGATTTCTCACCATAAAAGAGTGCTTTTTAAAGAGAGCTGTGTCTTGTCTGAATATTAATGTAAAGAGACTACAGTTTTTGAAGTGGTGTTATGAAATTTGATTATGATGAAACATTTATGTGAAGGGCTGTGGTGTGTATTTTTGTGGGTATGTGTGCAAAACAGATTCCACATTTTTACCAATTAGGTATAAAACCAGTTATGACTGTTATTCAAAGAGAAATGTGTTCCTTAAACTATAGCTTTCAAAAGTTTTTGTCACGTTTAGTAAATTTTTTCTGTTTTTATTTTTAAGTATCAGCGTTCGATCAAATCCGCTCTTGAGAAAAAGTTTTATTTTAACTCTTATCCAGGGTCAGCATCCTTTAACAACTGCAAATCTTAAAGGTTAACACCAAATTGATCTGAGACC
Organism: Paramisgurnus dabryanus; assembly: GCF_030506205.2. Classification (NCBI taxonomy): domain Eukaryota; kingdom Metazoa; phylum Chordata; class Actinopteri; order Cypriniformes; family Cobitidae; genus Paramisgurnus; species Paramisgurnus dabryanus. The sequence goes on along the minus strand of NC_133340.1, from coordinate 43,032,628 downwards.
TGTGTAGAAAATTAGAGTCATCCACTACAATTTCACCGCTTCACTTCACTACACTGAACAAAATATAATCGCAACACTTTTGCTTTTCCCCCTCATTTTTCATGTGGTAAAAGACTTTATCTGTGTAAACAAAAGGCTTATTTCTCTCAAATATTGTTAACAAAACTGTCTAAATCTGTGTTTGTAAGCCCCCTGAGATAATCCATCCACCTGACGGTGTGGCATATCAAGATGCTAATTAGACAGCATGATTAATGCACAGGTGTGCCTTAGGCTGGCCACAATAAAAGGCTACTCCAAAATGTGCAGTTTTATCACACAGCACAATGCCACAGATGTAACAAGTTTTGGGAGAGCGTGCAGTTGGCATGCTGACTGCAGGAATAACCACCAGAACTGTTGCCCGTGAATTGAATGTTCATTTGTCCACCATTAGCCATCTCCAAAGAGAATTTGGCAGTATAGCCAATTGGTCTCATGTGGTCTGATGTGTTGGTCTGATGTGTTGCACTGTGTGAGGCAAATGGTTATAGAACCATGGTATATATGCCCCCAATTCTTTCAGATGTCACTTTACCATTTCTTCTGGGAATGCTTTGATCATCTCCTCTAAACACATTATTATGCATTTAATTGCACACAGCCAGGGGCGATAACATTATCACAGATCATCAACAACAGCCTTGGTGCTTTTATGTACTGTATCCATATACAGAGAATGAAAATTATATTAATGTGTTTCTTTCTGATGTCCATGTTCTAAGAATACTGATTGAATTACTTGAACCAACTTTTGATTCTTTGTTGCTTCTACAGAAATGAACAGATGAACAGTGTCGACAATGCAGAAACACTGAATTGATTATGTTTTATGTACTCACATTTAAGATATTAAGGTTTATTTTCCCGACATTTCTCAGAATGTTTTTTTCATCATCACTATGCTAAAGAGTGATTGTGTGGTTATTGAATTTTACATCTGCAATCAGGGGCGTAGCTAGGGTCACCTAGTCAAATTTAAACGTGTTCACCAGCAAAAGTTTAGCGCGAATTTGGTGATCAGGTTAGTAAAATCTGTGTTATTTACCTAGTTATCTTTAATAAAAGTTAAAGATGGTGTAGGCTACCAGCAGTTTTATTCAGAAATTATCAGCATTTATTTCAATTGTTTTGTATAGCATTTGAAATACATTGGAAATCTCCTTTGCGTATATTTGTGGGCTATCTAAGTGATTTACAAATTCTGTAAAATGTACACAAATTAGTCTCAAGTGTCACCGCAATAAAATTACTGCGGCTTTCCATGGCCACCCCTGAATAAAACGTTTTGGCTACGCCCCGTCTGCAATCATAAAACATGTAGATGGCTAAGTTGCTGATGTAAAACATCTTGGATATTCTCACCATAACTACTTTGTTACTATTATGAAATAGCAAAGTTAAGCTGTTTTCATTATAGTTTTGACTCAAGTATGTAAGTGTATAAAGTTAGCTATGCAATTTATGGTTAAGGGCTCCTCAAGGTTACACGTGTGACCCAGTCTGCTAAAGTAATTTTTTGTGATTTACAGTTGCAGTACAAAAAATCATCCTACATAATGAAATGAGCATTCTGTGAAAATATAACCTTGATATCTTTCATATTGACTGAGCATAGACATGGACGTTAGCCTTTATTTCCCAGACAGGGTCACATATTCAGGTATACATGATGCGTAACCAAAAAATCAGAGGGAAAATGCATTAATTATTACATATGCTTTATTTTTGGTGTTTGTTTGAAAACACGTCAGCAAAATCTTGAATAACACAATAAAAATATAAATATACCCTCTCTCTCCAAAGACAGGCCATGAATCATTCATAAGACGGAGCCTTTGTCATTAAACTATTCAAGCGAAAGTTAAGTAATGATTTTTTTAAATAGGAAAGTGAAGAAGAGCAGATTGAAAAGTTCTCATTTGGACTGAACTACAAGTCAATTAAAATGAGTTTTGATGATCCCATTAATCAAATAAGAAGCGGAAATAGTGAGTACAATGATAATAGCACCATGTTGAGTATGCCAGCTAAAATCTTTTCATATTGGCATATTTCCAATATTTGACTCAGGAATGCTGTGTTTATACCACATAAAGACATCATGTACAGCACTGATAAACAAGTATTTGGCTTGTGAAGCTTCTTTAATCATATATTTCTCTTCCTGAATGGTTTTGTATTTATTAAATAAAAATTGTATTAGACAATCTGAGAAAAGCATAGCATTTTATATTATGGTTTCATTTACCTAATAGAAAAAGTCACCAATTGCCCATCATGCCCCTGTGAAAAAGTAATTACCCTTGAAACAAAGTAAACAACATTTAAGTTGGTAATTAGATTAAGGAGGCACAGACTTTACTGTGACCCCTCCTGTTAGACCCTTTTCATTCAGAGACATAATGACCACAAAACATCTCTAGGCTCACAGTACCAATTTAAGCACATCCCAAAACAGCAACAACAAAAACAATTGCTAAGCTTTATAGAAAGGTGTATGAAACCTATACCTTAAATGCAGAATATATTGCAGAAACCTGCAAATACCTTACAGGATAGTTGTGTGTAAGAACACCCACCCATAACAGTAATCATAGCGAGTGATTCACATTACTCATAACAACATGAAACCACAGCATCGCATGCAAAGAACACTTACATGTAACAGCACATTCCTACACCCCACCTAATTACGTGGGGCAGTAAACTATTTTGATGGAAACGTTTGCAGTTACACTGTATATGTTTTTAAAGACTAAAATGAGTTTCTCAGACTTAACTGCTCGCATGATTGTTCTGATGTATAAAAATGTTGGTCTATAGTACATAGTTGAGTTCATGCTTGCACATTTAAGAACAATTAAAATAAACTATCATTACAATAGCAGATGATTTAACAATGGCACCCAGCCACCCACCATCCTCAAACAGTGACCCCCAAATTAAGAGAATCTTTTTTGCAAAGTGTTTGTCCTTAAGGTGGACAACGCATAATCAACAAGTTGATTTCCATCACTGATTAGACGCATGATCATCAGATTTTGTTTGTGTATCGCTCCATTTGGTCTGTTTTGTTTTCATTACAGGCTTCTTATCGTCTGTTATCCATTATAAAAACATCAGACAGAAACCCAAAAGTTGGTCGTGAAGAATGAGATTCAGGTGAATTTACAAGCATATGATGTTAGTCAAGGTTTCATAATTCAAGTGATTATTTTCATTTACAAGGATCATTTACATGGATTATGGCCCAGGCCAATGCCCTGGGGCCTTTCAATGCCAGGAGCCTGACAACCTGAAGCAATAGACAATGCACCAATATCTAAACTATTAATAAATCATCAATTAAAGATAAGAAATGCAAATAATTCTCTTATATTTTATTTATTCCCCTACCCAGTCTCATGTAGATGCGTATAAAAGCAAGAAATGTAAGAATTGTGCAATACATACGGCAAATTCCACTTTGGCGTGCATATGATACGACAGTCCATGTTTTTTAAACCATTTTCGCTTGTGTTTAGGGTTAGATTTGAGATTTCCTTAAGGAGGTTATTTAATATACAGGTTTCTCCATGTTTTTGTCTATATTTAGCCCATGGTCACTTGGAGTTGGGGTTAGAATTGGGGTTTGGATGTCATTTTTATATAACAAAAAGTTGTTCTAACACTAAACCTAAACGAAAATGGTAAAAAAAGCAAAAAAGTTTGAAACCAATAAATAAAATGACCAAAAAAATGCGCTGTTTAAGTGGAAGTGGAATTTGGCGTATATGTATTGCACGATTTTTACACTTTGTGCTATTTATACGCAACTCCGTGAGACTGGGTTTTTATTCCCATGTCATATCTGTCTTTCTTGCATTTACAAAACACAGATTGTAAAGATGTAATATTATTCATAGGATCTTCTTTTGTGTTTCAGAGAGAAAAGTCATATGTTTTGAAACTAAATTGATTGAAAGAATTTTTTTTTTTTTGGTGAACTGTCTCTTTAAGTGACACAATGAATCAATAATAGAGCAATTCCAGCGTTATAAATGGGACATTTTTAGTCAAAAATTACAACATAATTTCTCACAAAATGTATTTACCAATATAATGAATTATCTGTTTATATCTTCCCAAACCCCTGATGATAGACTCCAGACTTCACAAAAATATACTCATGTTTTGTACACTGTAAAACCTAACAGTTAACTCAACTTAAACCATTTAAGTAGACCGGTTGCATTAGTTTTAAAACACATGCATTTGAGTACTGTGAACTTAAACAAATTGAGTCATATGCAGTTATGCACTTATATTTAAGTTCACACTACTTAAATATAAGTGCATAATTGCACATGACTCAAGTTCACAGTACTTAAATTGATGTGTTTTAAAACTTAAATGATCTAATGCAACCGGTTTAGAATAGAGAGAATAGAATACAACTTTATTGTCCAGCCAAGGCTGGAAAATTGTCTTTGGTCTCACCAGACCTATAAAACATCATGATACAAAGATTAACATACAGTATAACAACATACCATCATCAAATCACATCGGTGCCATACATACATCTCTCCGCCCATCTTATCCCGTTACTGCAGTTGTATACCTACACTCAGTGTACAATATAGTTCCTCTCCTGTAACAAACATTCCAGTTAATGTGGTTTATTCATTATATTAATTGCACTGGGTATAAAAGATCGCTTATATATGTTCCTGTTTGCCAAAGGCACCCTGTAACGTCGTCCTGAAGGAAGGAGCTCGAACTCATTGTGGAGGGGGTGTTTATTGTCACCAATGATGCTCATGGCCTTTCTATTTAAGGCTGTACTATAAAGGACATCGAGTGACTTTTGTTGCCGGCCTATTATCTTTCCTGCTGTTTTGACTATCCTACCTAACTTATTTTTATTTGTAAGTGTTAAGTAACCAAACCAGACTGAGATATTAAACACAAGCATACTCTCTATTAGGCTGACATACACTTTCTCTAAAATGTTTTGGCTAACACCGAACTCCTTCAGTTTCCTAATTAAAAACATTCTCTGTCCGGCTTTTTTACAAATGCAATCAGTGTTTTCTGTGAAACTCAATTTGTCATCCACGTGTGTACCTAGATATTTAAAACTATTTACTATCTCTACTGTTTGATCACATAGGGTAAGCGACAGGGATGGTTCAGTATTATATAAAATCAGTTCCTTTGTTTTCACAACATTGATTGACAGAAAACTGGACCTACTCCATTGCTCCAGCCATGAGACATGAGCAAAATAATCAGACACAGCATCATTCTTATTAAAAAGACCAACTAAGGCCATATCATCCGCATATTTAAATAATTTAAAATTATTATCTTGCAATGTCAACTCATTAGTGTACACAGAAAATAATAAAGGTGATAAAACACAACCCTGAGGTGCTCCTGTGTTTAGGACAATTTCCTCCGATACTGTTCCTCTGACACAAACTCTTTGTGGGCGGTCAGTTAAAAAATCCTTAACCCAATGCACCAGACCCCCATTAACACCTAAGTCCACAAGCCGTTGCAGCAGGATATGGATCTGCATTGTATTAAAAGCAGAATTAAAGTCTATGAATAAAATCCGTGCATACGTGTTATTCTGCTGTAAATGACCAGAGACCATATTAACCCTGGTAAGAGTAGCATCCTCGGTTCCCCTATTTGTCCTATAGGCAAATTGTAATGGATCAAGTTGTTCTTTTATGCCTGAAGTAAGATGTTTACTAACAACCCTCTCCATGCATTTAGACAGTGTGGGGGTTAAAGCCACAGGGCGGAAGTCATTCAGGGACTTAGACCTTGGTTTTTTAGGTACTGGTGTTATGATAGATTGTTTCCATGTCTTTGGTACAGTGCAGGTGTTTAATAAAAACTGAAATAGTCTAGTTAAGACTGTCTTTAGCTGACTGGCGCACACCTTCAGAGCACACCCACCTAAACCATCAGGTCCTGGTGCTTTGTGGGGCTTAATCTGTGAGAGACAAATACCAACTTCCTGTTCTGAAAGCTGAATGATATTATTTCTTTGTACGCCTAGACAGATGTCGTTGCTCTTCTCTTTAAAATCTGCAATGTCAAATCTTCCATAAAACTGGTTAAGGTCATTCACAAAGGAGGGTGTATCCAGTAAGACGTCATCATCTCTTCCTTTGGTACCTCTTCCCATCATTGTGTTCAATCCCTTCCATGCTTGTCTGGGGTTCCCTGTACAAAACTGGTCCTCCACCTTATTCTTATAGTCTATTTTGGCTCTTTGTATTTTAGCTCTGAGCTCCTTCCTTTTATTTTTAACACCTTCAGTATCTCCCCTCAAAAAAGCCATCTTTTTGTCATTAAGACACCTCTTCATATTTTTTGTCAGCCAGGGCTTGTTATTAGGAAATAATCTTATTTCCTTGGTATGAATTACGGATGTTTCAGAAAATTGTATATACGAAGTGATACAATCTGTCAGTTCGTGTGGGTCTCTACATGAATCAAAGAACATGTCCCAGTCTGTGGTTTCAAAACAGCTCCTTAACTTATCCTCACTCTCTTTGTCCCATACTTTAATTGTCTTAACAATGGGCTTTTCCCTCTTCACGCATTGTCTGTATTTCGGCAATAAATGAATGACATTATGGTCTGATTTACCAATGGGAGGTCTACATATTGCCTTATATGCATCCTCAATATTGCCGTAACATAAGTCAAGGATGCGTGAAGAACGAGTTGGACAGTCAACATATTGTTGTAACATTGGAAGATATGTTGCTAGAGACAGTGTATTAAAGTCCCCAAGGATAAACACAGGTTGATCAGCTGATCTTAAAACTTTACTTAAATGGTTTGAGTTAAGTCAACTGTTAGGTTTTACAGTGTACTTTAGATAAGGGAAATAAGTGTCTTATGGATGTGACACGTAAGAAAACGGGTTTTTGGGAGACAACATACTTGTAGGAATTCTGTGAAGTAAAAATGCACAAACCAGAAGCAATATTACCCAACGGCTCTTCAAGAGAAAATTTTATTTAAATTTTAACTGCATTTACTGAGAAGAAACAATGTAATGGATGAGCCATGGATGTGACAAAGCTGTAAGCTGCAATTAACCCGTTTAATCCCACCGGTCACATTTGTGACCGTGTTTTTTTTTTCTTCTTTCTGAAAGCTCTAAAAGTGTTGATGTTGGCTCTGGGCAAGAAATTTAACTTTTAAATTAAAAAATAGATTGTCTTGATTAAAATGTATCAATGTCACATGACCAGATCAGTTTACTTCCTGCTTGCACATCTAGAAGAAGATGTCTACCTCAGACTACTACAAAAAGAGTTAAAACATCTTAATTAACAAATAGAACTATCAATTTTGTAGGTGGGGTCACTTACAGATATATTTTGAGAATTTTTTTAACGGTCACAATTGTGACCGGTAGTATAACACACTTTTTCTAATGTAAATATGTCTAATTGAATTTTAATGAAGTCCGGTTATGATGTTTCCCACCGGTCAATTTTGTGACCGGGTATAAAACCTAATATTTCACTAACTTAACCAACATAAAATCAAAGAAGGCATAAAGTTTGTGTGTTAGGGAGGTCTAAGGAGTAAATTGCATGTATTCAAATTCCAAGAAAAAAATTGGGATTAAACGGGTTAATATAGAAAATATTTTGCCAAAAAAAAATTAACAGAGACCTCACACTGGTATTTACAGTACGCCATCAAATACTGACATCTCGTTGCGGTTAAAAACTTTTTGTAAAAACTTTCTTTTTTCATGGTAACGTTGGCATTTGCATGGAATTGCTCAATACTAAACACTAGCTGCATAAGCAAGCATGTTTTCTATTTGTACTAAGTTGGTTGGAGCACATTTGGTTTTGATTTGAGTGACTTGATGAACTTGACCTGTGTTGGCTAATACCATACAAATCCCTTTCTTCAACACATATGGCATCTAGCAGGTGAGACTAAACATGAGCTGTGGTTACCCACTAAAGTTTGTTTTCAGTGAGAAAGGGCGGGTGGAATGAAGACCATGTGCAGTTCAGTAAAACAGCCCGGAATGAGCAATCTGTGGAGTGCGGGAACTGAGAACAGAAATTGTTGCGGGTTTACATTTAATGGCAAAGCGACATGGGAATCAAATCTACGACTTGCCGTTGCAAGCTCCATGCTCTGCCGGTGGAGCTAACACTGTTGCCTCTACCAAATCCCCCAATATCCAAACTGCAAACTATATATAAAAACCAAATGTGATAAATAATCAAAATAATAACCAAAAAGCCAGCAAGGACAAATCATAACTGGCAATACTTAGTAAATACTTATACTGCTCACTTAGTTTATTCAGGGATGAGAATTTAGAAAATAACAATTGTTCGCTCTCTCATGGGTCGTTTTTCCCTACAATGGCAGATTTTTCTCTTACATAAAAAACTTTTATACAAATATTTTAAAGAAGGACATCTCTCTTAGTTGTGTCCTTGCAGTAGGAATGGGTTATGGCCGGCTCTTACTAAGCTCCAGAAGGACACTAAAGCACCACTAAATGGCTCCACGTGACTCTTATTACTGTGTATTTCTGGTGATCTAGAGGCATTTGAATGGGTTTGGTAAGGAACAGACATAAATGGCCACTACCAGCTTTGTTGTTTTATCCAAGTTTCAATGACTGTTTATATTTTTTTCACTCTATTAAAAAACAGAAATTACAGGAAATATGTACACAAAATGTATTGAAATGGCTTTTTCCTCCCTTGGCACTAAGCACATTGTAAGCTGTTTTGATGAGACTGACTGCTGTCCTGAAGACCAGAATAAAAATTGGTGTTTTTTTACATTAGGGTTTAAAGGGGACATTTCAAAAGTCTTTTTTAAGATGTACAATAATCGAGTACATATGTAAAGTTTTAGCTCAAAATACCATATAAATAATTTATTACAGCATTTTAAAATTGCTACTTTGTAGGTGTGAGCAGAAATGTGCCATTTTTGGGTGTGTCCTTTTAAATGCAAATGGCTGATCTCTGCACTTAATGGCAGTGCATTGGTTGGATAGTGCAGATTAAGGGGCGGTATTATCCCCTTCTGACATCACAAGGGGAGCCAAATTTGAATGACCCTTTTTATTCACATGCTTGCAGAAAATGGTTTATCAAAACTAAGTTACTGGGTTGATCTTTATCACATTTTCTAGGTTGATAGAAGCACAGTGGACCAAATTATAGCACTTAACCCATCCCAAATTTTTCCCAAAGATGAAATATTTGAATTTGTGTTGTATTTGTAAGTATATTAAACAATCAATGTCAATAATGTAAAAAAATATTTGAAAAGACCATGAAAAAATCTGTTTAATCACATGTCACAATTGTGACCGATGGTAGAACACAGGGAGTCTAAGTCTATGGTGTATATAAATACATAAATATATACACAACAGCATTTTTATCAGTAAGGAGATTTCTAAGTGGGCTATTGACCCAAAATTTTCACCAGATGTAGCCACCAAGCCAAATTTTCAGAACATTTAAGTATACAAGTTGAGTCATAATAAATAAATAAAGTGAAATGACACAGGGAATAAGTATTGAACACATGAAGAATGGAAAAAACAGATTTTCATGATATGTCCGCTTTAAGAGAAGCAGTTTCCTGCTTTTGCTTAAAATTTTATTGTTGTTGTCTTTTAATACTGAATAAAAACGCAAAAATGTTTTGTTATAGTCTAATAAAGAGCCATTTCAAAAACAACAAATACAATAGTGGCCTAAGACATTTGCACAGAGCTGTAGAATGAAACAGGTTGTTTTTGCTTTTGTCTCCTTAAAAGTTAACTTAGTTGTAAAGTTTTGCATATGTAAATGATCTCTATTATGATATAATTCACACGCAAGTCCCTAAAAACTATAAAAGACACAGGAGTGTAATCATTATCTATGATGCACACTGCACACTCTCTGTGGTATCTCATTCTAAGAAGCACAATATCTCCAGAATAGTTTATAGGTGAATAAACAGAGAGAGCTTCTGCATTGTATATGAGCACAATAACTGGAAGTGGCTCTGCCCATAATCATTTGCATGGTCTGTAAAAAGATGGAGGTGGTGAAGAGTGTTACCCTCCCGCTTGGGTGAACGGTGACCATTCTAGTGTAATAACAGAGCTGTCATGGTAAGCAACATGCAGAAGATCTGGTAGATGGAGGGTGTAATTACTGGGAGTCTGGCCTGCTGCTATTTGGGATAATTGCTTGTATTTGCAGGCTCCTCTTCTATGAACCTTCTCTTATAACAGCATCGGTTTGACAGCATGAGATACGTGCAGGGTCTCTGATCAGCCTGCAGAAAAGAGTGCTTATACAAAACTAAATTGGTAAAAGCTTAATGCAATGTTGACCTTTTGGTGCTCACGACATGGATTTCGGTTTTAACAGATGTCACAACCAAGATGAAAGCTTTCAGGTAAAACACATTCAGTTTTCCGTTTTACTGAGTGATTCATCTCACTCTTTACCTAGAATATACTCAACACTCAATCCCTGGGGTTGGTCTTGATTCGTACTTGAGTTGGACACAACACTGAAATATATACCTTTAATGCTCTGTAAGTTACTTTGGATAATGTAAAAGAAGTGCTAAGAATTAGAGCATGAATGACTTTTGAATACTGTGCATTGTTTAAAACCACAGCAGTTAGTGATCCAGTTGTTAAAGGGCCGCAGACCAAGCTGTGCAGAGACGACCGGGTCTGTAAAACAAAAGAACGACTGTATTCCATCCGCATCATCAAGCTCTTGCTGTTGCAAATGGACAAGCACTGCTGGCTTGCTGTACCACATATGGGAAAAACAGGCATGGTTTGATGAGCATCAGCGCTTCCCTGGGAGCCAAACTGGCAGAGCAATAACCAACAGTGACCCAGCTGGCAATGAGCTAACAGGATTATTCTAAAACGGGTCATGGGGATCCAGGACGCCAATGTGTCCAAATGTTACATCCCTTCAGAGTTGAAAGGTGGTCCAAATGTCATGCATTTATTGCTGCAAATCATGGCCCAGGAAATAAAGTCAAAAGTTCAAATCGGCTTCTAAAATGCCATTTTAATCATTTTTAATCTTACAACTCTAGCATATTAACAGATCTAATCAATCACTCTTAAAATAAATAGGGCTGTGATGATTAATCGTGCAAATGTGCATTTTCTCAATGAATGAATTTGAATGAATTATGGTGAAATGCCGCCACATCCAAAAGCCAGGGGGCGCTCTCGTGTAGAAACGCCATTTGTGCCACAGAAGAAGTAGCATTAAAAACGCTATTCCAGGAAATGTCTAAAGGGATTTTTATATCGCTGTTCTTCAAATTTTTTGAGGTATTTTCATGATATTGATAATAAAAATATTTTGAATGATTGTGTTTGAGGAGTGTTGTTTTTTTAAATTCACATGATAAACGACTCAAACTCATGATGATTTTAGATTGATAAGGACTTCCTACTGATCACAGAGCCGTAGTACATGCACAAGCTGTGCATAAAACACAGAATCAGAGCCTTGCGATTCAGAATCGATTTCAGGCAAGTCTTTTTAATGGGGAACGCGATGAATCGTCACAGGCCTAAAAGAATTATCCAAAATTGTTGAATGGACCTTTAACATCCACAGACACGCTATGTTGCTCAAAAGGTTCTTTGTGGTGGATAAATATCATACAGTCTATAAAAAGGTAAGAAAGAAATGGTTCTTTTAAGCACCTTTGATGCCAAAAGGTTCCTTTGAGAACCAAAAATAGTTATTCAGTGGCACCACTGCAAAGAACCATTTCAGAATCTTTATGTAGTGAAAAACATAAATTAAACTGACTTCAACATATTTTTCATAATTTATTATATAGACGGTTTCAGCAGCAACAACATAAACAAACAGCTTTTGTGGACTAAACACAAATTCCAGTAGACTTCCACATAGAATCAATAACAACCGAGAGCTTATACAGTAGTTTATTACAAGTAAATTACCTTCATTTATATATCATATCTAATGCATATCAACTACTACAATGAGCTATTGTTAAACTGTGTAAAATGAATGTATACAATGTTAGCAACAAGGTCCTTGAATTCTTGCCTGGCTTCCAAACCTCTCCGCACAGTTGTGATCCATGCTCGTCAGCTTCCCTCGTCTTTAGCAAAACCAAAACATTTTATTTTTGAGAAGGTATTTGTTTCAGAAATCAGTTAAGTCACTAGCCAGGGCTGCGTTTCCCTAAAGCAGTGTTAGCTAAGCTAACTATGGTCGTTTTTACCATTGATCTCTATTGGTTCAAACCTGCAACCATTTTAGTAAACGCACCTCAGATTGATAAATAAATATATAAAGACTGGAAGCTATGGATTAGGTGCATAACTGTGACAACACGCGTACATCCGATGAAACCATCTATATAATGTCAGGGACATGAGATTATGCTGTATAGTTTAACTCTTTCCTGTCATTGACGATTTATCTCGTCAATTAAGAGAAAACATTTCCCTGCCAATGACACTTTCCTGACTAGTTTTTATGGTAATCTGAAAACTACGCTATTATCCACTAGATGGCTCACCCAATTTTAACAAAAACTGATGCAAAAACTAATTTAATCACTTTGTGTACACTGTAAAAATACTATGCCTTAAAAAATTTTGTTGAATCAACTTGGATTTTACAAGTAATTTCAATTTACTATTATTTATGTTGACAAGAGATGATTGTTTAACTACAGGTGAGTTGTTATAACTTATAAAATTTTGTTGAATCAACTCGGATTTACAAGTAATTTCAATTTACTATTATTTATGTTGACAAGAGATGATTGTTTAACTACAGGTAAGTTGTTATAACTTATAAAATTTTGTTGACTATCAACTATATTGTATAAGTTGTGACAACTCATCTCTGTTGACATGACTTGTAAATCTGAGTTGATTTAACAAAAACTTTTAAGGCACAAAAGTATTTTTTACAGTGTATGTTTTGATCTTCGTTCTGACCCATACAGCCAAAAAATATATTCTAAAATATATTTCAAAATACACAAAAAAATGACAAAAAAAATATATTTGCTGAAATATATTTTGGAATATGTTTACAAAAATATATTTTTCACAGATATTTCTTTTTGGCCTTTTTTGTATATTTTGAAATATATTTTCAAAGTAAATAAATTATAAAGCATTTAAAAAATATATGTAGCCTATATATTTTAATCCAAGGAAATATATATTCACTTCGTAATGGAAGAAACTTCTATTTAGCATATTTTTAAAATATATTTATGCACAAAATACATTTTTGCCATAAGGGTAAAATTAGAAATGTACGTATTTGCTTCCCCTTGAAATACATTTTGAAATATATGTTGATATATAAAGGTTAAAACTAAATATATTTCCTATTTAAAAAATATATTCAATTGAGCATTACTTTCTACAAAATGAATTTAGCATATATTTAAAATATATTTTTGGCCAGAAACATTTATTTTTTTGCCATATGGTGAATCTGATCTCTATCAAAATTCCTTTACAAAAAAGCAATTATTTCAAATTTTTGTTCAAAATTTTGTATTTTTAAAGAAACCTACAGTACCTATATTTAAGAGGTTATATTTGTAGGGTTTAGGTTTGTTTGAAAGCAGAAGGTCTGTTTTTTTCATTTGATATAGTTGTATGTTTATTTTGTGTGTTTATATATTTGAAAATTTTCTTGGAAGGCATTTTGTGATTTTTTTTTTAAATTACAAAAAGAAATGCTGTCTGGCAACTTTTAAAAAAAAGGCTGGCGGGGAATGAGTTAAAGGTGAAGGTTAGGTGTGCTTTTGCACTTTGTGCGTCACAAATTAAAATCATTATTTTCAAACAGGTGTCCACCATTGACTTACCCTAATATTATCCCAAACATGCATCACGGTCTCCATGGAACACAGATGTTATGGTAGTGACTGACAGCATCGATCTCTATTCTCTTTCATTATATGGAAAAAAGTTTCATAGCCATACACTCTTGAGAAACATGGTACAAAAGCTGTCACCGGGGGACTTCTGTTTACAAAGGTCCTTATATTTACCATTTACGTACATGTATGTAGGTTATACATAAGATAATGTTTTAACCGAATTCTCTCAGAATCGAATACGTTCATTAAATACTTACACTTAAATCCTCTTAATCCCGGCCTCAGGTCATTCAGAAAACAGCTTTGATGGCAGAATCCATTAAGATAAAAATATGTCAGAAGCACTTAGAGGGTTTTGTATCTCAGCTCTTCATTTAATACCAATATGTACCTTTGAAGTATTAACATGTATTCTTTAGGTACATACGGTAGGTAATGAAACTGATCCATCTTTTGTACCTTATTTCTGAGAGTTTACAAGTCTGAAATGACATGAGGATGAATAAATAATGACTGTATTATCAACAGATAATAATGGTTTCGAGTGTAAAGCCATTTCACCAGCTTTCATCATAGTTTTTCGCAGTATTTGGTCTTTTTACAATGTGTGAAGTCAAAAGTGCACAATTTAGAGGTGAATCTTTGTAGGGGATTTTGAGCACATTAGCCAACAATAAGATTTTTTAGTATCACATTCTACAGAATCGATCAATATGTCATTGACTGGATCGAAATGTGTTTGTTGTTCGCGGACAACAGGGGTTCCAGTAGGAAACTAGAAACACATTGTAAAAAAAGAGTAAACTCTTAACCAAGCATGACTGCTGCTGTTTTGATACTTCAGCTGTTCAGCAATTTAGCAAGTAACAAATACAGCAAATGAGGCATAAAGCAGCAATACAGCGTCATTAAACTCTGGAATATAGTTTATACAGAAACAATGGAAAGCAGGATAATCCAAATCTACTTACAGTTTTTCCTAGTTGCTTTTGAGCATTTCACAGATCAGAAATTACTTTTACAAATTACTTTGTTCACATCATCAAGTCGGTTGTGCACAACATAAAAGCAATTCTTATTGTTTTGGACACATTGCAAATGCTTGATACAATCATACAGATGATTACGTACAGTTGTCTGCTATATTGTCAATTGATTATATTCATCAAAATACATGTTGAAAAGTCTTACACCTCAAAACATTAAGAAGTTAGTTAATTGCACAAGTCATGACATGCAGAATAGCTGAGCTTTTTGTCATAATCTGTGTTTTGTTTTTGTAAATGTGAACTGAATTGATAAATTGCTAAGGGGAATGAATGTGTGAATTGTTAGATCACAGTATTAATCATTCTGAGTGATTATTTGCTACGTTGCCATGAAATATATTTGTTGTGATGTGCATTAACTCTGCTTGACAGCCAGGAACATCAGGATGTCCGTTAGTCGAGTTGACATTTATTTTATTTTTTTAACCTTTCTAGTTTTCTTATTTTGAATATGCACTGCAAAATATAATTTATTCAATACTGCAAAAATGTGTGTAATTTTTACAGGAAAAAAGTAAAGGTGTAAACGTGAAGTCTCTTGCAATCAATGTTTTACATACATAATAAGTTAATTCATTAATTCATTCGAATTGTTCTGAGAAATGCATTTATTATTTAGCAAATTCAAGAATTGCTCCAAAGCGACTGAAAAAATCCTGTAATACTTTATATACAGTATACACTTAAAAAAAACTAGTATGCATAAACTTAGTATGTATCGCAATTCTTCTAAGTTTCTACTCATATTTAACTTTTTGGTTCTTACGCAACTGCATTTTGATGCTGCCAATCAAAAAAAAATTCCCACTGAGAAAAATCCATAAATCAGATTGAGTTCCACTCCTGGGTAGGATTGTTTAGTTTTCACACATTCCTTGGATTATCACAGTAGTGAATGTGAT
Source organism: Paramisgurnus dabryanus (assembly GCF_030506205.2). Lineage (NCBI taxonomy): Eukaryota > Metazoa > Chordata > Actinopteri > Cypriniformes > Cobitidae > Paramisgurnus > Paramisgurnus dabryanus. The sequence continues at coordinate 43,016,691 of NC_133340.1, read as the reverse complement.
TGTAGATCAGTTATCTTTTGTGGTGTTGGCAGTATCTGACTGTACAGACAGGATTCTCCCATGGAGCTCTGCTGAAGCTGCAGGGCAGGATTACAAGAACAAAGAGACCAGGGTGCAGGAAGATCCTAATCCTTTATCTTCTCTTTTTCAAGTCTTTTATAAATTCCACCACCTCAAAATGGACTCTCTTACTTCTTTCTTATCACAAACCTCTCTCTCGCTTTCCTATTCTGCTACTATAATAGACAGGCAAGATTCTTACTTATTTTGTTTATTGTGATAAAACCATAATTGTAATACAGGCAGACCTTACAGACACCTGAGCAGATACATGACCCTACCTGTAAAAGCCAGACTAAAGTATCATCATGTAATTATGATAATAGAAGCTTCGAAGTATGATGTAAATTTTTGACATATAATCTTTAGTCAATATTAAAGGGACACTCCACTTTTTTTGAAAATATGCTCACTTTCCAGCTCCCTTATGCTGAGTTTACACCAACCGCGGTAGAGGCGGCAAGCGCGAGTGATTTCAATGTTAAGTCAATGTGAAGACGCGTTGACGCGCATCTGGACGTCTCGCGGCGCGGATGAGGCGTTTGGCGCGGTAGATGCAATTCCGCCTCCTTCATCAATTTGCGTCTGACGCTCGAGTTAAAATATTTGAACTTTGGCGAATTTTCGTGCCGCGTTAACCAATCAGGAGCCTGCTTGCTGCTGTGGCGGCAGCCCCGCCCGGAGTCACTCATTTAGCATGAAGGCTTGATGTTGTCAGTGAGCAGTCACCTGGAGCTATACGACACAAGTTCTTATTTCTATAGAGACAGGAATAAAAAGGACCTCGCTTGGAAGAGTGTCAGTCAGGACATGGGGCAACCTGGTAAGTTGTAAATAGACGTTTCACTTTTGAGTCACGGGAGGTTTATCGACCAGCGCTGTTTATTTTCCCCTATAGTAAGGTGACTAAATACAAACAGCTAACCCCGGATTTCCACCAACTGTGAAGCGGCTGCAGATCAGCTCCGCACTCTGCCGTCCGCAATTACCCACCAGTTCCGTATTTGTTGCAGAGCGGCTGCATGCTGAAGTGACAAGGACCTATGAGGTCTCGCAAATTCATGTGATGATCACACGGTATCTAGTTCTGTCTACGCCCATTATGACGTTAAATTATGACGTTTTGCTGGACCAGCCCAGATCACAACACGAGATCTCGCAAAATCAGGTATGATCACGTGATATAGTCATGGCTCCGCCCTGCGGAGCTTTCCGGCATCCGGCAACAATAGAAGCTCTGCGTATTTGTTCCAGAAAAGTGGAAATAACTGTTCGCAGTCAGTGGAAATACACACATTGACTTGAAGGGAAACCGATTGACTCTGCTGCCGTTCCGCAGTCGGTGGAAATCCGGAGTGACTCTGCAAACAGACAAGCGCATAGCACTTGCCCCTCCCACAAGAAGCGGATTTTGCCTCTGACACGCGTCAAATGCTTGCTTTTTCCACGTGTCTACTTTGCTCGTGACGCGCGAATGCATTCAAATTGTTCAAGCGGCAAACTAGGCATGGTAGACACGGTTGGTGTAAACGCAGCATTAGAGTTAAACATTAGATTTTTACCGTTTTGGAATCCATTCATCTGATCTCCAGGTCTGGCGGTACCACTTTTAGCATAGCTTAGCACAATCCATTGAATCTGATTAGACCATTAGCATTGCCCATTTGCAGGTGCAATAATATTACGAAGTGCCCGAAAATAGTCCCCTGCTATTGAAAGTAACCAAAAGGATTATTTTTGGGCGCTGCGTAATATCATTGCACCTCCTGCAGCCATGTTACGTCAGCAAAGTCCTTGATTATTACGCCAGAATGAGAGTATAGTTCCTAACCATATCGGCCTAGAAAATTGCAACTTTTAATTTTCCGTTTTAAACAGTGGCGAAGCCAGAAATGTTCATGTGGGTGGGCCTTTAAAAAACAGGGTGGGCAAAGCATAGAATGTACATAAACTGGGGGCGTGCACAACAAAGTTTGTATGCCTGTGGCCGGCGTATGTTTTTTTTCCCAATGGAAGCGTGGGGTTTTTCAAAACAGCCAGCAGCTGTCCGTTTTTTTCCGCGCTGTGGTCGAAAAATATTTAACTTTGGGTTAAAAGCTCAGCTCGTCAATGTAAGTTCTCACATGGCCGTCCAATCACGGTGGACGAAGGGCGGGACAAATATCACAACAACCAACCGGCTCACAGCTTAAGTATCACAGCAACCAAAGCCACGGGCTGAAAAAACAGCTGGCAGTCGGCGTCTTCAGCCGCGTTTAAAAGCGTTGGTGTGCACGCTACCTAAGCAAAGTTACCTTGATGCCATGCTGGCAGCACAATGTTTCAATTGGAAAATTATAAAACCACTTACAAATAACCAACCAGCTTGTCTACAGTATATATGGGCAGGTGGGGCTGTGCCTGTTTTATACAGTCTGGGCAGTGCCCCACCAAATTATTAATCCACTTGAAAACACAACTCAATAGAATTAGTAACGGAATTAGTTTTTGCGTTATTTACGTTACGTGAACGTAGTTCCGAACAATGATATGTCATTCCTCGTCAGCAAAATGCATGACGTGAAAGCGTCATAGGCTACGACGGATTCAACAGGTAGTGATTTGATTTTACTAAAGAACTCGTTTGAGAGATTATTTAATGATAAAATGGCCATCAAACAAAATGGCGCAATCCAAATTTCATGTGTTGTCATTTAAGTGTAAATTTTATTCCAACAACAGTATACTCCTGACTATAAACTGTAGTAATGACACCACTATAAACATTACGAAAATGTCTGAACTCACCTTTACATGTCCTACTGTAGTCTGATACAGGGCTTCTGGTTAAAGATGGAGAAAGTCTCGATCATAATAACAAAGTCCATATCTTTGATCATAATATGTCCCTTCGCGCAAAGAAAAGCAGAAATAAATTTCTCAGACGAGCATTTATCATCGATGAGCGTAACGTTATATGTTTTTGTACAATATGTGGTGAAGAACAGTCTTTCAACACAGCATGACGTCATTATCAAAGTAATAAGTGCTTGTTTCGTTTTTTAACGTTTGAAAAGATGTCCTCAGTAATCCAACATTTCCATGAGTGATGTATAGTCTCTGTCTCCAAAATTAAACAGATAACAGCAGATGTCATCGTGGAAAGGCTGTTAAACTTGATGATTTGCGACTCGCGCTATTTTTAAATTCAGTTCAATCGCGCGTAGGCGGAACTAACAATGACTGACGAATCATATTCAACGTTTCATGTTGACAAGCGTGTGCACCAATAGGGTAAAAGAAAACTGCGAAACTGCCTGAACATGCAAACTTGCACTTATATTTTATATTTTAATTATATTTATTGTTGTATTACATATATGAAATTATAGTGTGATAAGACGTCTATTCGTAGTACTATTATTTATTTTTGTTAAATTATTTACACATCTGGAAAATGGCCTTCTGATTGGATGGGCCACAACTCAAACTGGGCGGGCCCAGGCCCGGCCAGGCCCGGCCGTAGCTTCGCCACTGGTTTTAAATAGGAAAAATATTTAAAGTCTTTGGTCATTTTAAGCGTGATGCTAATGGTCTAATCAGATTCAATGGATTATGCTAAACTATGCTAAAAGTGGTTGGGCCAGACCCGGAGATCAGCTGAATGGATTCCAAAAAGGTAAAAATCTAATGTTTCAGTCTAGGGGAGCTGGAAAATTAGCCTATTTTCAAAAAAGCGGAGTGTCCCTATAAGGTTATATTCACATGCTTTTCATAGAAAACAGAATTAACAAAAAAATTACTTGAAAAAAATGAGCTGAGTTTTTTTACAGACTGGGTAATGTAGTATATGAATAATAAAGAATATGAGTTGATATTGTTATGACTACTCGTATTTTATTTAGAAGCTGTTTCTATTAAAAAAAAACGAGATGGCAAATTATACCATCAGTAAATGCATCATGCATAAACAAGATTTCTCCCAACCTCAGTTCTGCTGAAAAATTACCAAACATATGGATGGACCCGTTCATTTACGTGGTCCATTGAATGCACTTTAATTCAAGTCGTCTCTAGTTTTTTCCCCACAGATTATTGGGCTGCCTTCTGTGTTGAATTTTTTCCCATCTGCGCAAGAGCGACGTCAGAAGCGTGCAGCTTAGATGGAACGATGTAGCCAGCGCTCTGTGACCTGAATTAAACTCAATTACACTGAATGATATATTTATTCAAGCCAACAAACTGTATGGATAAAGAATCGAAAAAAACCTTTAATAAATGACTGGCTTGATGTAGTTGTGAGATTTTAGAAAAGAGCAGAAATGTACATTCCCTTATGGTAAAAATAACATTGCAATAGAGTTGGGTGAGGAAAGTGTAGAGACTGTATGTCAAAAGTGAACCATAACTGTAACTGGCATTCAATCCCATGAAAGTTCATACTGATTAGTCACTGCTGAATGAATCAATCTTTAAATTGTATTTCCTAATACTCTCTAAGATGCCAAAACTATTAAACTATTCCAGAGTGAATGGTTATAAAACAGTTTTTCTATCTCAAAGGGTAGAGAGTCATATATAACACGCTTTAAGGCTTAATTTTGTCTTGGCTGAAGTAAATGAAAGAACCAAATCACCAGAGCTGACAGATAATCCACAATGCTTCTGGCGGCCCATTTTGGGTTATTATCATAAAAACAACATTATGAATAAATATAGCTGTTGTATAATAATAATAATATATATGCAAAGATCCATTCTGGCAGAGCAAGCGGTTTATCAAACTTCTGTATATTAGCGGTGTTCTTTGACATCAAATACACCAACATTTATGAACCCTCATGTAAGATGTCTTTTACTAGTGCATTTTGCTACACTTTATTTCTTCAAGCCTCTATAAAGCTTACATTTGCATGAGACAAACGGAGTTCCACTAAATTTCATCCTAATACTCTTCACAGTTTATACTCTGTGATCTATTATATAATGTTATGTTTTTATCAGGTAAACAAAGAGATTTTAACAAGTATATCTACCATGAAATGGATAGCCGTCTTCAGATATATATTTTTTAAATGTTTTCCAACATACAGTGGCAAGAAAAAGTATGTGAACCCCTAGGAATAAACAGGAATTAAAAAGCCATAAAAAGTGATCTGATCCTCATCTAGGTCCCAACAATAGACAAACACAATGTGCATAAGCTGACAACAAACAAATAATTCAAATTTCTTGTGTCTTTTTTGAAAACGCCTATTAAACATTCACAGTGCTGGATGAAAATGTAAGTGAATCCTTGGATTTAATCACTTGTTGAACCTCCTTTGGCAACAATTACTTCAAGTAAGCGCTTTAATCAGACCTGCACATCATTCAGAACAAAAATTTCGTCCATATCCCTTTACAAAACCGCTTCAACTCAGACACATTTGTAGGATGTCTGGTGTGAACAACTCTCTTGAGGTCATGTCACAGGTTAAGGTCTGGGCTTTGACAAGGCCAGTCCAAATGAAACATTTTGTTTTTCTTAAAGTGAAACTTTGTAGTTTTTCAACCTTTATGATATATTTTCAAGACCCTTGTGATGGCCATCGACTTACAATAGATTGAATGGCATGTCTACCATAGCCTGACAGGCTCTGTATCGCTCATACTTTTAAACTTGGGGTTTCGGGAAGTAACCCGAGCACAAAAAGAACTACAAAATTCGACTGCTTTACGGCATACGTCACTTCCTCAAATTCAGACGTGCGAGCGCACTGATTTATTTTCCTGATGTTTTTGTCATGGCTGAAGCAGCAACTAAGAAAAAGAAACTCAAGGTTTTGTCGGAGGAGACCAGAAAGAAAAAAATGGGAGAGTGACAGAATTAAAGGAAGGACGAGGATCAATATTGGGCCAGCGTTCGCTAGCTGGGGTGAACTAAAGGAGGATGAGGGGTTCCTGACTGACGCTGACTTGGCCATCATGCTTTTGGACTAGTAAGTAATGTTATATTGCTCGCATATATAAGTCCTGTCTGGCGCCTGGGTAGTGTGAGTGACTTCCATCATGTGACTGTGGTGCTGTGGTAGTGTCATGGGCGACCCAGGTTTGATTCCCCTTTAAGGCATTTTTTTAATCTAAACTTTAATCAAGCGATCACCGTTAAAACTGGCTTGTAAACGTGAGCTATGCGATCTTTTGGCGTTAAAAAAAAAAGAGTTGTCTTCTTTTCCTTTGCGATAGTGCTGCGCGCTTGTGGCCTCTAGGGGTGCTAGACGTGAAAAATACATGTCTACCACCCCCTAGTGGCCAAAAAGTTCCATGGTGTGCTTTTAAGCCAGACTGTGTTGGATTTACTTCAATGCTTAAGGTCATTGTTCTGCTGACCTTTTCGCGCCATAGTATTTTTCCTGAACAATTCAACTTTTGTTTCATCAGTCCATAAAATATTTTCCCAGTAGCACTGGGGTTTGCCAAGGTGCTCTTTTGCAAACTTCAAGCTCACAACAATGTTTTTCGGAAGAGCAGCAGCTTCCTCCATGGTGTTTTACCATAGACACTGTGCCTGTTCAAAGACTTACGTATGGTAGACTCATGAACAGAGATGTGTGCCAGTTCCAATGATGTCTTCAAGCCTTTTGCTGTTACTCGTGGGTTCTTCTTTATTTCATTGAGTATTTTGCTCTGTGCCTTAAGAGTCATCTTGGCTGTGCACCCACTTCTAGGAAGGTTAGCTACAGTATTAATCCATTTATAGACAATACTGTAGACTGATGATGTCTAAACATTTAGAGATTGTTTTGTATCCCTTTTTAGCCTTATGGAGTGCAACAACTCTTGATCGGATATCTTTAGAGAGGCATGGTTCATAAGAGCTGATGTTTCTTAAGGACAGCAATCTTAAAATATTTGATTGTCTTAAATCAAAGTTGGACTAAACCACACCTTTAAACTTATTTTATTAATTGGACTCCCATTTTTCCAGCTTCTGACACAAATTAGCTTTCATTAAAGTAACTTGTCTATGGGTTCTGGATGTTTTCAAAAAAGACACAAGAAACTAGAATTATTTGTGTGTTGTCAGCTTATGCACATTGTGTTTGTCTATTGTTGTGACCTAGACGAGGATCAGATCACATTATATGGCAAATCCCTGTAGAAAACCAGTTTATTCCTAGAGGTTAACATACTTTTCTTGCCACTGTAAGCCAAAGCATCATCACTGAAATTAATTTCACATTTCTTTCTGAATAACTTAGATTAAATACCAGTGTTTGCTTTTTAATCTAGTGCTCATATTTGAGTTCAAGTAACATGAATGCTAACTCTGTGGTAGCTAAGCAGCAGATCAGAACCATTGCTAGGCAACAGGCAGCCAACATCCTGAAGCTTTCGGCAGGATGACTCTGAAGTAGATACGGTGAAACGCATCATTCCACAGCAGACAAACATTTGTTTGCATTAGCCTCCGCTGACTTTTTGTGCTTTTAAAGGTTTAATTGTCAAAGCGTTTAGAGATGTATGTATTTGAGAGATACTATAAAAAAGAACAAACACCTAGTGCAGGGTTCCCCAAATCTTACCCTAGAGGGCCAGAGCACTACAGAGTTTAGCTCCAACCCTGATCAAACACACCTGAGCAAGTTAATCAAGGTCTTCATGATCACTAGAAAATCACAGGTGCGTAAGTTTGATAGGGTTGGACCTAAACTCTGTAGTGCTCCGGCCCTCCAGGGTAAAATTTGGGGAACCCTGACTTATTGATTTAGAAACAATACTGATCTGCCTTACGGATCAGCATTCACTTGGGGTGAAAGCGTTAACACTTAACAGAAGGCTTGTCCGAGGCGTGGCCAACAGCCAATCACAGTGGCCGCAACACATGCTCCGGTCTTGCATAAATGTAATTGGCTGGCTTGCACTAAGTTATTTGCATAAGGTGATCTTATTGGCTGACACACGTATTGGTGCTTGAAAAGTTAGGAAATGTTCAACATCTGCCGCAAGCAATGTCAGTGACGCGACGTTGACGGATCCACAATTCAGTTCGGCAACGCATGATGTCACTTATTTAAAGTAAATAAGAATCGTTAACGCTTTCGCCCAGTGTGATTTAAATGTTACAAGACTACTTTTTCGGTCAATGGGGTGGTACCCCAAGGTTCCGTTTTGTACATTAACAAGATATAGTTCAATTATCTGTACACCTAACATTTGACTGGTACAAATTAGGTCCTTAAAGGTGAAGAGAAGGTACAGTTTTGTACTTTTTTGTGGTTTTTGTAATGATTTATAACATTACATATTTTTTACCCATAGTCGATTGACACCGCATTGTAGTTTAAGCATCAGGGGCGAAGAAATGTACCGTTTACATTAATGCATCTGGCAGACATTTACGCATTTGGCAGTGCACTACAAAGTAGTTTTTAATCAGTATGTGTGTCCCTTGAGGTTCGAACGCTTGACCTTTTTGGGTTGCTAACGCAATGCTCTACCAATTGAGCTACAGCAAAACTAATGCTGGACGAGTGCTCATTCTCTCCAGCATTGATCGGTGTAAATAAATCATCACGATAAGCAAAGAGCCCCATTGCTAGGAAAGGTTTTTAAGCAGAATAAACTGTAGAAGCTTTATTGGACAACATGAGACTTTCACACAGTGAGGAACACAGACAACCAAAAATCTTGAAATGAAAAAGAAAAACCCACATTTTATTGCACTTAAGTTATAAGAAAATAAAAATTCTAAATGAATCAAACAAATACACAATCCCTTTAAGGTTTCTTTTTTCTGTCTGTTATGCCAGGCAGTTTACATCAACTGAAAAAATAAAACAGCGCCAACATCTGATTTCTCAAACCAGATTATAAATTAAACAGGAAAACAAAACAGGAGAAAGAACAAGATTGTTTTATCTTTTAATATACAGTGTTAAACCACTTTCACAGTTCAGCTTGAGTTTGTGGGACTTGGAGGATGAGACGAATTGTTTGGCTACGGATGCGGTTACGTCCTGTATATCGATGAAGCTGTTTTACCATTCCAAAAAAAACCAATAGAGCATCACCAATGGCGAGCTCTAGCACTTAAAACCTAATCGGATGTCTGTTTCTGTACACTAAGAACATCCTTAATCTGCACGAACTTGACAATGTTCTTTACATCTGTAACTTTACAACGGTTCCAACAATCTCGTTAACTAATTAAAAACAAGAACGGTATTCGGTTTTTTTGTCCAAGCATACATTTCCACACAGAGCGGACCGACCGAGCTTTGTCCCAAAGGAATGTGCGAACACTTTGCTCAAACACACACCCGCACGCACACCCCTTCAAACACACGCGCAAAATAGTTTCTACTTGTCCACCGTTTCGTCTAGCAGTCAAACCCGTCTCTTCGCAAGACAATCTCTCTCTCTCCTCTACGCCTCGTAGAGGCACATTTGGCTCAAGTTTCAGTGGCAAAAAAAAGAAGCTGTTATGTCAATATCTTGCTTTTGTTGGTATGTTCGTTCGGGTCGTTTTTACAAGTTCAAACTCTACAAGTAATTTTTTTTTAGAATTTAGTCTGGGACTAAAACGTCACAGCCAGTTAAAGTTCCACCATATTATCCATGTGTCTAGCAGCATAAAATCCAGTTTGGCCACTGGGATGGACAGTACTGGGATTAGGTGGGGGGACATATTCCCAGGAGTTGATGGGAAAAACAATTCCCACTTGCCACAGAGCACCAGCACTGAAGAACTAGCGAGACCAGACTGGTTGAAAAACGTAAAGCAGGTCGACTCGGGATCCAGAGAGGCACTGCTTATGGAGTACTGAACAACAACAGAGAAAACAATTACAAACCCCAAAACACGTGAAACAGCAGAGTGGGTTTAGCTTAATACTGAGACCTGTTGTATGTAACAGTCGACAGAAGTGAAAAGAAAAAAAAAAACGCTGAACTTGATAAGCACAAAACTGTAATTCACAGCTGTTGATGTGATAACCAAAAGGCGAAGTTGTGGGGAACTAAGCAAAACAACAAAACCCCCCAAAATAAAAGAAAATACATAAGAAAAGCATGAGGAGGAAAGACGTATTTGGCGTATGCTGAGGTTGATGACAAAATTGGCTTCCTTTGACTTTCTCTAAATCACCCCACAGTACAAAGCTTTTGAATTCTTAAAATTTCTGTACTTGTATACACTACTATTCACTCCATGTCCATGTTGATGCAATAGGATCTCATGTATACAGTGTTGACTTGCTTTGATAAAAAAAACATGTTTGTACATATGGGTGTGAATTTCAGTCAGGCTTGAGTGAACAAGTCTCTGTGCAATGTTGCCTTGAGCGGTAGAAAACGTGAGAATCCAAGAAGTAGGTCTTCCTTCTCATTAGTTTCCTCCCTTTTCCCAAAATGCTGCGTTGCTTGAGCGTCCGCCCCCCCACCCCCTTCGGAAGGTGAACAGAACTGTGGCGGCAGTCGTCGGGAGTGAGCCGAGATCATGGCACGACAGGGAGAGAATGTTGTTGGCGGCAACTTATCAAGGAGGTGGAGATGCCATGAACAAACGGTCCTGGCCTGGAGCTCAGGTGAAGAGGCCCAGGGCAGGTTGCTTCTCCCCCCTCCCAGTTTCCAAACAAGTCCCCTAAGTTCAACCCCGCCGCTTGGCTCACTTCATGTCCACATCGAAGTCCAGCACCAGAAGCTTGGTTTCCTCCGTGCCGTTGCGGCTGCCCACCGCGCAGACGAGTTTGGTGTTGGAGGCGCGGATCCGCCAGACCACCCCTCCGCTGCCCCCGCTCTCCAGCGTTACCAGGTTACGGATGAACTCGCCCGTCCGTAGGTCCCACAGCTTCACCGTACCGTCGTCGGAGCTGGTGATGACAAAATTCTTGTTGAATTGCAGGCACGTTACTGCGCTCTGGTGCTTGTGGGGACCTGGGGGATAAGAAAAGAGAAATAAAAGTTAGACTGTGACATTCTAGATGAAGCAGCTTATCTTGAGCCACAAAACGGTGAAAGAACCGATAGACCGCAACGGGAAATCGAACTTGCTGTGGCAGTGAGAGCGAGGAGAGGAGGTGTAACTATGGTTACGGGAATACTGTGGCATTAATGGCTTTGATTCTGTGCCCTCGAGGTATTGAATTCTAAAAGGCCTAAGCAAGAAATATCTGAAAAGTGGCAAAAGATGCGAAGAAGAGATGACTGCATTGATTACTGCAGAGGACGACAAAGGGGTGGGGTCCTCTAATACACGATGTGCGTTATACAAACACCACAAGCAACAAATGGCATTCTTAAATATCTACAAAGGGATGCGCTGAAGTTCATGAATGAATGAAACTAAAAATATCCATTTCAAAAGGCATCAATTCATTCATGAATACCCATTAGCGGTGCTTGAAAGTCAACTGTCTGAATGTAAATGAGATGGCCCTTCTCTATTGATGTGCACACACAATAGTCCTTTATCTTTAATGAGTAACTCTCTGTTTATGAGCACTCGCACTTCAAAGCTCATCCTCCATTTGGATCATCTAGTCTGGGGTCAAATGTGTGTTTTTGCACATTATGTCAAACAAGAGGCATAAATGAAAACAGGAAATGCTCAATGACCTCATTAAATGACCTACAAACTGAAAAATGGCCCATCCCCTTTAATCTCACCCTCTGGGCTTCACTAACAAGACCCCCACCCCCTTTTGCATCTGAGCTCCTCATATATATCCTTGATATCTTTAATACTGACGGAGTAAGGTAAGATCGAAATTTGTGAAAATCTTTTTTAATTTGCATTCTTTTTAATTAACCATTCCTATAATTAAGTACCTTGCAGTGTCTGTAGGCACTGGCCGGTCTTGATGTCCCAGATCTTGACCGTGGAGTCTGCATTTCCAGAGACCAGGATGTTATCTTTAAGCTCCATCCCGCTGGTGAGAGACTGATGCCCTGTGAGCGTGTGAATGCAGTTTCCCGTCTCTACATCCCATACCCGAATCGATGTGTCCAACGAACCGCTCACTACGTGGATGCCGTCAAACTATAGAAAGAACGGATAAGAAACGCCACTGATCAGTAATGAATCAAGAATATATTATGTAATGAAGTGAATCTGGCTAAAAACCCAGTATAGCCATTTGGCTTATTCTCTGCCTACGGTAAAAGCCAAGAACAATTCAATAAAAGATGGATGAAAGAGATTTGATTTATTTTACAAAGATGAGGGACAAACTTAATTTCAGATACGCTCTGTACCTCTATATTATAAAATGCACTCTATTTGATTCTACATTTCTATTTAATGAAAAACTCTAGACTAAATGAACAAATGAGGTCAAACGTTGGATATCACGGTTATAAACTCTCATGAAACGTCGTACGTGCTAACTTTGAACATCTCTCAAGCCCTAATGATTAAATAATGCAGTTTTAGATAATGCGGCTTGAGTAAACTACACAGTGGGATTCATTATAAATGCTTTTGTTTTGGAAAAATATTTATTTAATCTATTTGCATCTTTAGGCAATTAAGTGACAGCTGGTCTTGTCTTAAAACTGCTTAAAAACCAGCAATGGCACGACACTTCATATTAAAAAGCAGGTGCATTATTTTATCTTTACTTTCAACTTAAACTGTCCTTACAGTCGATGTCAAATGAATTAATTGGAGCATGAGTTGGAAAATATGGGTTTACCTGTAGGGAGTAGACTCTATTGGTGTGACCCTGGAGTGTGTGCAAGCAGGTCTCGGTTTCAGGGTCCCAAACTTTCACCATAAAGTCATAGGCCCCACTGACAACCCTGCGGCCGTCATACTGCACGCAGCGCACGGCCGCCACGTGACCCATGAGAACGTGCAAACACTGACCCGTCTCAATGTCCCAAACCCGAAGTGTGGCGTCCCTAGAACCACTCACAACCCTGAGAGAGATAGGAAAAACAAAAACTTAATATGGTACGAGTAAAAAAACTAGTTCTCTTAAACATAGTAATTTGATTTTCAACTTATACTGACAGAATTAGTATGTGGCAGTCTATCGCTTTTACCTTTAAAAGTTGTGTTTTCTTTTAGTTTAACATAAATCAAAGGAAAGAGTAAGGCATTGTTTCGCCTACAAAATCAGACCCTTGGGGACTTTTGTGGAAAATTAAACAAACATTAAACACGGCTGGTGAAACGAAAAGAAACGAAACAAAACTGCTGTTCTTGTCATTGAATGAAGCCTGAAAGCCTGAGGTCACGGCACAAATAAGCAATCATGCGCAACACAAAAGGAAAATATGCACACAAATTGGCCCTCAAGTTTCTGAAAACACTAACAATATTGTTAGGCGAGTATTTGTATTGTTTCACAATAAACCTCAAAAAGGCGAAACCCCTAGGACTGTGCTGCCTATATAACATATACTCTATGGACAGCTCCTCCTGGTTTATATATTAATATTTAAAGCTGAATTCAGATGGGAAATGGTGTAGCGTATTGTACATTTCTATTGAATGGAAAATTGATTTAAGAAGTACTATATTAACATATCTGTGGCTCAACTGTTTTTACTACAAAATCCAGATATCCATACCTAGCACCACGCCATTAAAGGGACACTTATAATCAAGGACTTTGCTGTCGTAACATGGCTGCAGGAGGCACAATGATATTACGCAGCAGCCGAAAATAGTCCCATTAATAACTTTCAATAGCACTGTTGAAAGTGGGGACTATTTTCGGGTACTGCATAAATATCATTGCGCTTCCTGCAGCCATGTTACGACAGCAAAGTCCTTGATTGTTACGACAGAATGAAAGTATAGTTCCTAGCCATATCTGCCTAGAAAATCACAACTTTTAATTTTCTGTCGATCTTAGTACACAATGTAACTACAGAAGAGTCAAGTTTTAAATAGAAAAAATATCAAAACTCTTTGGTTATTTTTTAGCGTGATGCTAATGGTCTAATTAGATTCAATGGATTGTGCTAAACTATGCTAAAAGTGGGAGCGCCAGACCTGGAGATCTTCTGAATGGATTCCAAAACAATAAAAATCAAATGTTTAACTCTAGGGGAGCTGGAAAATAACAACATTTTTACAAAAGTGGAGTGTCCCTTTAATGTACAAAAAAAAGCCAACATGCATTTATTAACACGAAATGGCTCATGCTAACCAACATTTGCTTCTCAACAACTGTATGTGAGGCTTCGATTGAAGTGGTAGCTTACCTTTTCTCATGCAAGTGCATACAGCGCACTGTTGAGGTATGACCGTACAGCGTGTGAATACATTCTCCCGTCTCTGCGTTCCAGACCTTCAGCGTTCGGTCTGTAGAGCCGCTGATGATGATGTTATCTCTCATCTGAGAGGACCAGACGCCACCCGTGTGGCCCACTAACGTCCGCAAACACTGTTGTAAAAAAAAAGAGCGAGCGAGATTTAGAACTATAAATGTGGGAAATAAAACAAGAATGAGAATACATATACCAAACGCCAGGTCTTTAAACAGGAACACTGAAAGAACAGCCAACAAAAAGCTTTTACACAATGACCTAGCACAAAAAATAAAACGTTTGATCCATTACTATAACCTTTAACTAAGGCATAACTTAAGCCTATAAAAAACAAATGCATGGCTTTACAGCCTATAGGAAGCAGCGGTAATGGAAAAGAAATCACTTCATTTCTGATGATGTATAAGATATCGATTGCGTGATGGAAGAAATCCCTTGCACTAATCCAAGAGGATAAGGGCCATTTGCTCTAAATCTAATTAAACTGAATTCAATTTAATTTCAGAGGCAAATATGAAATCAAAGGTGCCTTTGGCCATTTCATTGTGTTATGATCCAAGCGGATAGCAGAAGCCGTAACCTCTGAACCATAGCCGATAAACGCATGGGTGATAAACCCCAGTAGATGCGAAAAAGAAAGATCTCGAGACCTTGTAATTCATAACGCAGCTGCTCCCGTCTCTATCACGATCAACCGAAACGCATCATTAATCTTTAGAAGTGGTGGCCAACCTTCAATACAACTGAGTGCTGTCGAGCGTTTCAATGCGCATTTGCTTTGTGTCATCGCTGTATTGAGGGACAGATGGAACAAAAGAGGAACTAATGAGGAAACCAGTCCAATTAACAATCATTTCAAACCAGTACTGTGTACTGGGGTAAATTGGACGATGAAACCTACGAGTTAAAAGTGCTCTTCATAGACGACTTGGGAATAGTGAAGGATCTCTGACAGATGCGTTTAAAGCATATTTCTTATGATCCTGTGATCAAAAAGCTACACCAGTCACATTTGTAGTATCCATACATGCCAATGAGAATAGGGAGGGGTTAAATCATGCATAATTCAGCAAGAAGCACATTCATATTCATGAGGTGTTCAGTTCCATAATGAGTATGTTAGGAATTGGAATTCTGAGGTGGTTTAAATAACGGCACCATGTTCTCGGGTGATTACAGCCTACTCAGACTGTGTCTTGAAGACGACCTATGAAACCAAGTGGCTTAGGTGTCTGTTTATCTGCCAGTTGAATAACCATAAAAGATCAAGTCTGCGGCACCCACGGGGCATGAAGCTTAACATTTCCTTTGAGCGGATGGTAGGAAACATTTGAAGCCAAGGATCGGGGTTTAAATCCATTTGAAGGACCCTCTGCAAATTCCGTTCAGTTTGCAGTCCACATCTAATCTTAAGGAGGAAGATACAATGCAGATGGTGGCTAGGGTGATGACGTGCCAATGCTTATGAGCCGTTCCATCATGCTCAAACATATAAAGACGAAGCAGGCCATCTTCAGTTCTGCTTCTCTGTAAGGTGATCTTTAAACGTTCATGTAAGTAGTACACATTTGAGTCTCAGAAGATCTCAGATGGTGAGCAGAATGTCGGAAACAGCTGTTTTCGTTCCCGACCTTTCGAAATTCATACAAAAAAGGTCTCTACCATCTGTCGTTGAAGCTTTTCATTAACAAACCACATACTACAATGGTTGGTGGGAATTGCATTTCGGCGAACATCTGTCTGTTCAGCACAGGGAGACTAGAAAAGAAGCTGGAGATCTGAAACAAACTTGAGATCTGCGATCAAGTAAAACGAGAATATGAGATAAACAAAATAAATTAGTGTGCTGTGTCATAGGAATGACTTTAAAATATTTCTTGTGTTCATTAACACAATAATTTATAGAGAAAACTCCAAGTTCAGATGAATGTAGGGTACACAGCCAAAAATGCTCTTTGTGTGGGGGGGGAAGTCCACTAGAATAGTCTTTTAATTTAATATCAATGGATTAAAAATATATAAATATATGTAAGGATATTGTGTAACTATGGACCTGAAATAACCGAACAGTACAACACCACAAATTATCTAGAAGGAACAGGCATTGAGCCAATTTGTATCCTACTCAGAAAACTAGGCCTTACGGCTAGGTAGGTAAACAGAAAAGTGTAAACACTCACTAAATAAATAAAAAATTAGCAAAGGCCGTTACCGCCCTATTATAGTTCAAAGCTTTCTGGGAAATATGGGCCATTTACTGTAGGTCATCAATGTTAAACAAAGAGTATATATACCTTGATGCATATAAACAGTACAGAACTAATGACCTAACAATAAAACGTATTTACATGTCTTTGGGAGGTGGTGAGGGGTCTGGGTTAAGTCTGCTATGCTGCAAACAAGCAGCGATTGGGTGTATTTATAATAATCCTAGACCAGTTTTAATTTATGACCGTGTTTGTGAAATCAGATTTTAATTTCAATTAAAGTTTGACCTTACTCCTTGATTTTTATCTTTGTCAGGGTCTTACTTAGACAATATTAAAGATATCAAAGTTATATTTTCACAGAATGTTCTTAACATTATATAGGATGATTTTATGTAGAAAAATGTAAATAACTTTAGCTGGGTTTTCACAGACTCGGTCACATTTTTTTCATTTTCCATAACAAACAATGTTTGACGTGTGCTAGATCAGCATACAGTATGAAGGTAATCTCCAGCTGGGCGTGTTTGTTTTTCAGATGCGGGAGTGGGTGGAAGGTTTAGGCAGTAGTGCTGCAGTCTGCATGCTAAGAAGTTGGTGGTCAGCCAAAGGTGCAGTCTGAGTCATGGCTAAAGAAAGGGAGGGGGGAGAGAGAGATGCAGGCAATGAATAAAGCAGTGAATATTGGGGGGGAGAGCGTGAAAGAGGTATTGGCTTTAGAGTGATTCTAAAAACGGTAAGATGTGACAACAAACAGAAGAATGAAGAGAGAGAGAGAGTGTGTGTGTGTGTGTGTGTGTGTGTGTGTGTGTGTGTGTGACCTCCACTTTAACCTCTGGCACACTTTCCATCACACAGGGGTCTCCACAAAAGGTGACCTTTAGCGGTACAGTTGCTTCTGTAATATTGCTCACAGGCATAATAATAAGAATTGCAACCATTTCAATTTTCCTATAATGCATTCTTGTCCATCTATAAAAGTGTTTGCACATAAATCAACTCTGCTTGTGTTAAATCTTTTGACACATGCTTCAAAATTAATGAAGTCTTCATTACTTTAAGTTAATGCGCTGTTAAACATTTTTAACCGTCCCCCTCAGATGCTAAAACAAAACAGTGCGTTTCTGCGCCACAAAGTGCATGAATTATTAATGAGGCAAGCACTGAGGGACTTTATAATTGTTTGTCTGGTGCTAGACATCTCGCTGTAACATTCAAGCAACTGGATTGCTTTACGTTGCATACCCAGGTTAACACAATTCGAAGTAGAAGCCACAAAACAAAGTTAACCCTTTGCGAAAAGACGAGTGGATGTGCATATGGACATGTTCGTGTAGCTCGCAAAGCAACTCAAAGGTCAGCGCTTGAGTCCCATGGAAGGCGTTGATAAAAATGTATAGCCTGTTACGTTGATTTGGATAAAAGAATGTGTTTATAAATGAGCAAATGAAACAAATGTGTAGCATTGTTAAGTGTGGTAAACAGTATAAAAAGCCTTTATTTTCATACTTTTCAGTTTTCCACATAACCACAACCCCGCTCATTCCCATACAGGTGAACGCGTGAGTCATGGGTAAATCCTGTCAACCCATCTCAGAAAAGCCAGATTAGATTTTAGTCGCATGGCTAGTCAGGACAAAAATAGAGAGATCCTAGTGTCACTATATTTGGAAATTCCACAAGCATTTCATAGCTGGAAGATGACAGCATTACACGTACTGCCACCCGGCAGAAAACCTCCTTTCCTTTAGTGTGCTAGTGATTTTCTGTGAAGTTTGAGGACGAATCCCTTATGAGAACCGGACGGGTCTGACAGCTCTCAGCGAGACGGAAAAGCAAAGCGAGCGACCGTATACAGAAAGTGCTACACATAATCCAAGAGGTGGTGATATCTCTAAAACGCCTTGTTTATTTACCCAATATCCTGATATGTGGTTAAGTCGGTCATGATATGGATGGAGTTGAAATGAAACTGGAAAATAAGGATTGATTTTAATCCAAATCAACTTTTCGTTTATGTTTCTGCCACATTGCATCCCCCATCAGATGCTTGTTATAGTGCTGTACACATCCTCAAGTGTGGCAGACATTCAAATGAGCAGGATGCTGTGTAACAGCCTAATCTCCCCTTAAAATCACTTTCACATTACACACAGTATGACGCCCATTCATTTACTAAGGAGGGGGGCCAGTAATGGCATCATCATTCCCCAGTCTGGGTGAATACGGTCTGTAAACAACTCTCAGATCTTCGCCATATCATACTATTTTCATATCAGATGTTGCTCGGAATCATTATTAAATCCAGACCACAATTATCAAGTTATCGGCACTCAGGAATAACCAAGACTTCATATCTCAAGATGTGGGTTGATATGGGTTGTTTAAAAAACCAACCAATCAGTGGCCAGAATGTTTTTTCCCCCACACACAACAAACACCAAGGCTGTACATGACTCACATGAAAAAAGAACAAACCCAATAAAACATCTAAACGTTATCGGTTATGGCTGAAGCTATAAACCAGGTCTCAGTGAAAAGCAACTTGCACCAACACAAAGAAACCTGCTGCCTCCAACAGATGGACTGCAGCCATAACGGAAAAAAACAAAACAAAAGCAACTTTCTTTTTTACATTTACATTTACATTACAGGATGTAAATGTAATCCATAACCTATAATTCATGAGAAATGCAGTTCACCAGTAATGACTGAAAACAGTAAAGGGTGTAATGAGAACCAAGCGCTTGTGTAGAAAGGAATTCCAGCTATTTTTTCATGATGACATTCTTCTGTGGCCTTTATCTTGAAACAATTCCAGAGCAAAGCAGAAAGAAAGAATGGAGCGAAACTCGAACAATGAGACCTATAGCCGGCACTCAAAAAGAAAGCATGCACTTTCATTCCTCAGCCAAAATGAAGGTCAAGCTAAAAAAAAAAACAGTTTGCTCGAATGTGTGTGTGTGGCTATGGGGTTGTAATGTAAAAATTCGGAACCTATGACCCACAGGAGCCTATTTGTCTAGATATCTTATCGATTTCAACCAGCAACCGTTTTGGTCTCAGAGGGCGAGTATGTGCCTGCGAGCAGCTTCCACGACCTCCGGGGATTTACAGCACTTAAATTGTGAACTGAAGTGTGGCAGGAGGATAAAGAAAACAGATTCAAGGATAGAACGAGTAAAAAGAGAGCAAAACATGGATCCGGAGGAGAGGCACATCCGTGGATGGTGAGAGACATACACGGCGAAAATAACTTTGGAGGCTGTGACCATGACAACTGGACCAGTGATCAAAAGTGGCTCTGTGGTGCAGAAAATTAAAATCTTTATGTTACCAAATGTTTAAAAAGACACGACAACGTGTCAAGACTGCATATGGTGTGTTATTAATGTGCTTGGAGAGTATATAAGTCACAGATGGCTGAATCGAAAAAGTAAGGAAGTAAAGAACGGAAAAAAGTACAGAGGACACTAAATAATCCCATTGTCTCATTCCTCTCTGTTTCGCTTTTCCTGACAGGCGCTTCAAAGAACACGGCATTTCCTGTTTAATTGGCCACAGTCAGAGCTGAGGGACTTTCGGAAGAATTTCGTCAGACTTAAGATTACTCACCCAGCTCAACCTTTATATATTTCAAAGGTGTTGAATTATTAGTGCTTATTACGCTGCTCTCTGGAATACTTGATTCTTATTGGTCAACTGCGGTTAAATTTTTTGTGTAATGAATGCTAAACTGCTTATTGGCTTGTTGTCCCTGGCAACCAGTCGCCCACATTGCGCTACTTTCATGTCTCTCTTAGCACTCCGTGCTGTTTCCTCACATAATCCATTAATTAAAACTATTAGTTGTTATATTTGCCAAGCAGTTGTGTAAGGACGATGCTAATGTACAGTTAGCCAGTCATTGCACAATTACCCTTTCTATTGGGATCTCAGACTCTCAAGAGTTATTTTCTTAATAAAGGCCATCTGTATGCATAACAACTATGTTTACATGGTAAAATAGTTTGCACACTCTGATTGGACCAGAGAGACAACATAAACAGATCCTTTTTTTCCTTTTCAAAAAGAACTTGGATATATTTCTGGTTAACTGATCCAAGCTCTACAAGCATTTCAAGCTGGTGCATCTTTTCATAAGCTCTTCAAAAACTAATGCACGATGGGAACAAAATGGCAGTCTGCCATATATGCGGCGATGACCCTAAACATGGCGCATCTGCCATCTGCTACGACGATGCCTCGGAGTCGGATCAGACGGCATGTTGCTCCTGCAACGAATCACGTCTCTGCTGTGATTGGCAGTCGTCCTATCAATGCACAGTAAATCTGATTATAAGACCTCAAAGGCTGATAACCTTGGGAATGATCTGCGGTCTTCCTCTATGATGAGCACAGTAGTATAAGTCACATTGAGGGTGGAAGAGAAAAAATATGTTATAGGAGACTCTACACTAAGAACAAGAAATTTCATCAGATCCTGGATTAAAATGGACGGTCAGGAGCAGTATGATGATTGAAACCATTTTACAACTGCCATAAACCTTCAGCACAAGGACCATGTCACAGCATCAGCCTACGCAATGAATTCTTAAAGGGAAAGGGCATTGTAAAGAATGGATTGAGAGAGATGCCTGAGGTTTTTGCAGCTAGTGTTCAGTGATTATCCCTGCGGTCAGATATACATGACTGTTGTCGTGTTCTCTTGTGAATAAGTTATGAAGATAGTCATGTGCAGGTTTTCCGGGTGAATAGAGATGGCAGTAAGTGCTTCTGCACGGCCACTGGGAGGTGTACAATGATGTTCGATGAAAACACACCTCCCAAGAGAGAAAGTGTGAGAAGATGGAGATTATAAAAAGCAGCAGAAGACTGTTTCACCATTCCATACCCTTTGCCTATCAGGAAAACTGGATTCTGAATGGTTAAAATTGTCAAATTTTGTATAATGACTTCTAGAATATACATTTTTGTCCCCAACAATGTTGCCTCCAATATGTACAGTAGGCACTCTTTTTCTTCACAATAGTATTTAAACATGAATCAATATATTGTCAATTAACTTATTCTGTAATGTTCCTGTAATAAGACATTATTAAGTATTTATATTTACTTATAAATATAAGTATATAATATAAATTATACATAAATATACAAATGTATATACACATCTAAACATTTCTTAAATATATACATGCATGTGTGTGCATATATCTATGCAAAGTTATTATACACAGTTCACACACATAGGATATAAACAAAAACTTTTATTCTGTTATAGATTAATCGCGATTAATCGTTGTGCATCCCTAATTTCAAAGCATTTAAAAAGCAAGTAAAGCCATTAAATACTTTGAGCATCTAAATAAAAGTTGTAGTTTAGGATCTACATCAGCACAGGACAATTATATGTGATTTAAAGGTGCAGTGTGTAAATTTTAACAGCATCTAGTGGTGAGGTTGCGAATTGCAACCAACAGCTCAGTCCACTGCCCACCCCTCGCTGTTGAAACGCATAGAGAAGCTACAGTAGCTGCTCCCGGAAAAACATGTCATCAACGGAGACAACTTGTTAAAAAAGTTTGTCCTTTAAGGGCTTCTGTAGAAACAAAGCGGCACAAAATGGCGACTTCCACATAAGGGGACCCTCAATGTATGTAGATAAAAACGCCTCATTCTTAGGTAATAAAAACATAACGGTTCATTATAAAAAGGTCTTTATACACCCCTGATAATATAGTTTTGTATATAATTTTGCATTTCTGTCAAGAGATCCTTTTAAAAATGACACACTGCACCTTTAAGAACACTCTCATACAGACAATGTCAGAAATAAAAGACACTCACCTTGCCCGTGACCGCAGACCACACTTTGAGTGTGTTGTCATCAGAGCCGCTCACTATGCGGTTTCCACAGAACTGCAGGCAGGTGATGACATGGTCATCATGGCCTTTCAACACCTACAAATAGAGGAAAAACCACAGGAGAGAAAGAAAATTTTTAATATTTGATGCACAGCTCTAGTCGGGGTGTGTGAGAATGACGCAAAACTGCTGATGTGGCAAATGACACAGCAGCTTTTGAGAAGTACGCCAGTGAGACGAGCAGGAACCCAGGTGCATGGTCACCATGGTAACAAACCAACCGGTTTATCATAGAAAACAGCTTCTTTTACAGAGGAAACAGTGAACATGCATTTATTTAATGTTTTTGGTTGTCACCTCACATCTATAGTACAGAGAAACAGGGAATTATTTGGCAAAAAAGGGTGCGTTGTCGTGCATTGTAGGCCAAAATCAAACATGGGGGGTATATTCCAGAAAGCTGGTTATGTGACAATACCCGGGGATGTTTGAAATCGAAATGTCTTTATGTATACCCCGTGCACAGTAGGTACAGGCAGGTGCACAAGCATTTCTACACAATATCAGTTTCTGTCCTCTCTAAATGGAAATCCAAACCAGATGCACAAAAAAAAAAAAAGGAAAAAGACGAAAAATCTGTTTAATGGGCTAATCTTGCTGAGTGGATTTAAGGTCGAACAACTCACATTAACTAGTAAACTAGAAAAATGTATGTAGGCAAAATAAACTGTGTATACATCAATCTATTTGCAATCTGTGCCTAACAGATGCTGGGGTACAAGGGGGTGATTAAAACATAATGGAGTTGGAATGAAAACAAGAAAGGAACAACATAGCTACCTTGGGTGATTTGAGGTCCCCTCTTCGCCAGTTGGTGTCTATTCTGTGTTGTCTGATGTAGGCACTCTTCCAGGGACTGTGTGTGAACCCTGGCTTGATAACTTTTCTTCTCTTTATGTGCAAAGGCTCATCGATACCTAAAAACAGACCCAATGGTTTAGAAAGTTATGGCACTTGTTACTACTGTGGTAAAATGAAACTACACTGAAAAAAATGATTCATTCAATTTACTCAATTTTTTTAAGGTAAGTGGCTGCAATCAATTTATTTAAGCTACATTTAAACAAAAGTTTTTTATTTTATTTTACTTTTTTTGTTTAAATGTAGCTTAAAGAAATTGATTGCAACTACTTACCTTAAAAAATTGAGTAAATTAAATTAATATTTTTTTTCAGTGTACCACAATATTATTAGAAGTACTACTTTAAAGTATTAAAGGTGGGGTGCATGATCTCTGAACACCAATGTTGATATTTGAAATCACCTGAACAAACACGCCCCTACCCCAATAGAATCTGGACCTTTTTTGATACACAACCCAGGCAACATTGTCGGTTAGTTTACATCCCCCTTACTGTTGACTGGCTACAAGTGTGTTTTGGTACTCGGCCCAACTATCTTTCCCAAAGTGTTTTTTTTTT
Source organism: Paramisgurnus dabryanus (assembly GCF_030506205.2). NCBI lineage: Eukaryota > Metazoa > Chordata > Actinopteri > Cypriniformes > Cobitidae > Paramisgurnus > Paramisgurnus dabryanus. The sequence goes on along the minus strand of NC_133340.1, from coordinate 42,992,828 downwards.
CAAAAATCATGCACCCTGCCTATAAATAAACATTATAGTGAATGAATTTTAATAATATGGTATATATCACAGTAGTATCATGTATTAAGGTATTTGTATCTAATACCACAAAACATTTTTGTAGGGGTTGGCTGCACTTCTTCAGCATATGTAAGTATTAAGTGGATTTTTCCCATTTTAAAAACATCACTAATGCACTAGAAATTGAGTTGTGAAGGGTGTGGAGAGCTGTGAAATCACCTTCTTCCTTGCACTTCTCCCGCCAGAGCAAGTTGTCTTCTGCTAGAATGCGCCAGTTACGGCACGTCTGAGCTGCCTGAAGCAAATCCTTTGGCTCCAGAAACGATAACACGTGTAAGGCCAACTAGAAGAGACGGTACAGAATAAGGAGACGAAAATTAGGTGGTCCTTTTACAATTTAGTAAGCTCTAGTAGTGCAATGCCATTTTCTTCATATAAGTTGAAAATGATATATCTCTGATAAATGCCATAAATGAACAAAATTTGCTTTCCTGTCTAAATGGCGGTTTTTGGCCTTCAGCCACAGTCAAACTTATGACTATGCAAGACAAAGAGGTCTGAAAGAAGACAGCAACTGTACTGTACAGCAAAGCAAATGACTTCCAAGGAGTAAAAATAGCTCTGACTAATCCTCCAAAAACATGAAATGACTACCGCAGCACTTTTCTAAACATCAGTCTTTACCCACACTTTCCTGATGACTCATCGCAGACAGGAAGGAACAATTTCATTTATTCATTTAATAATTGTTAAAATGATGCAGGTTTATGTAGCTAGTCTAAATCCTTAAAATTTTTCTTCTTTGCACTTAGAGGACTTAGAGGAAAGTATCTGATAATCATATAATACGTGCATATAATACGAGAGCATTCAATCAATATCATTATCTAATTCTGATGGAGGTGGCTTCATTTATAACAGAAATCACTGCTATAATCACAATGGAGAATTATTTGTAAAATAGTTTCTGTTGTTTATAAAATCGTTTATGAAAGTGATAAGATAAACTAGGCCAACTGAAATGTTACTTTTTGTTATGCACAATTAATATTCAATAAAAGCTTTTTGTTCAATCTTAATACTACACATTGGGACCAGACAAAATCTTAATCCTAAAAGGAAATCTCTCTATTGTACCTTAATGAAACGACTGGGGTGTACTACTCATAGTACTTGATATACAGGAAGCACAGCCCGAAAGTTCTCAGGCTGTTTTGTTCTGTTCTTTTATATTACGCATGCTGTCACTTTACAAAGACTTAGTGAAGACATAGCATGTCCAAACAGTTCCAGGATTCCTTTTGCAATCTATCATAATTGTTGGCACTGGAAGCAGGGGTATATATAATGCAGTTTCTGGTTGGATACGTTGTATACAGCCTGGAGGAGCTGTTTTTACACACACACTCGTTATATCAGGCAGACAAACACACCCTGAACTTAAGTAGAAGGAAAACAGTCTGGTGGAGGGAGGAGAAGAAAAGAGAAAGACAAGATGACAGCTGATGGGAGAATAAGAAGGGCAGGTTACAACAGTGACAGGAAGAAAGAGGATGAAAGGGAGAATGGACTGCATTTAAGAGATACGGAAAGAGGGAGATTCCTTTTAATAGGAAAGAGAGTGGGAAAATCTCAATGGGAGTAGAAATGAAATTTTTCTTACAATATTTTGTACACATAAATAACAGTAGCACATGAAGAGTATTTGTGATTTTAGGGTTGTGTTTACCTCTTTGGGCAGCAGTGAGATGAAGTCTCTCTGAAACTGTGGTTCGATCACCTGCATCATGTGTTTGACCTGCGTGGGCTCACAGCTGTCAATCAACTCATCCAGCGCAAGCAGCTTCTCCGGTCCACTCCAGCTCTGTAACAAAAACAACCATCAGCGAATTAAAACCAGGAATAAAGCGGGTGTTCATTCATAATCACTTATGTATTTACATTTTGGTACGCCTTTATTTAGGAGTCTCCATAAGGATTGGAAAGGATGGTTTTCACAGGCTATGCAGCAGAAAGGTCTCATTTTTGGCATGAAGCTTTTTGCGAATCAGCTGTAACAGACATTATGTCTTGGGGCTGTTGGAACTTTCCCAGGGTTTACTTTCTCCATATTAAGCAGCGGTTAGCATGATTCGCTTAAATAAAACGTTTCGCTGATCTTATATTGTTGCATCAAAGAAGTCATTCCGCTCTGGTGGCACAACAAATGGGAGGGGGTGAGATTGCTCAGAGGTTGTTTATAATGATAGTGGACTAACAATAAATATGGCATCAGTAAAACCAAAAGACTAAAACAGTAACACGGTCACGTGTTAGCATTGCTCGGTTCAAATGCGAACAATACCAAGGTTGCAATTTTACTGACTTCTTGAAGGTTTTACTTCCGGTTACCTCTATATACTGAGATACAGAGATATCATCATGAGATGTTTAATGTAAAATCTTGAAAGTGATGCTAAACCAGTTGCTAAGATATATAGAGATCTCAGAAGAGATGCAGGGTATAATTTGCACCTCCGCAAAACAAGCTCCACCATAACTTAAGACGGAAACAAGTAATCAAGCACAGAATGAACAGACAAGTAACATCCTCTCTGAACCCTTAGATGTGGTGACATGATTATACAAATGTGTTTGGATTTAGGGAGTAAAAGGAAAACTAAAATGACTAAATTGGAATTAGGAAAAAGCAAGAACATGTCTTTGGCTAAACTTTCAGCATTAGACGAAATCATCTACATCCGGTATCTGCAGTTTCATGCCATAGCAGCTTCTTAAAGCCGGAGGACCGATCAGACCTGTAATTATTTGCATAACAGAGCAAACAGTGATGGGGTGGAGCTTCTGCTTTCGGCAGGGGCTTGAGCTGATGTTTTAAAGCAATGGAACGGAGAAACGTATAAATAACTGTGTATGTCTTTTAATGTCTGGTTCGAATCCAGCGCTTTGTTAAATCATCGAAACCAGGCTTAAGTTATACGTTTTCAATAGCAGCAGCAGCAACAGAAGTGCCATGATGCTTTTTTATAAAAAACAAGATCTGAATTCTGATTGGACGAACTGTGTTTGAAGTTGTTTTAAAGTAGCCACATGCATGTGACCACAAATCAATCGAATTTTATATTTTTGCAACGATAGCTTGGCAAGTTGCTTGCATGTTAATTCGCAATAGTAAAAAGTCTACAGTTAAGACCTTTCTGCTGCTCATGAATAAATATAACATTACATCTTTATGAAAAAAAAAAATGTTACCGCATCAAATTTGCACAAACTCACCTGAAAGGTGCGGAGCCACTCCTGAAGACCTGCGGGGGGCTGGATGGATGTGATACGCCGCCTCTGTTGACCCTGCCCATTGGCTGCTCGCAAGACCCCAAACGTAGTGGGCGTGGCTGGGTGTGGCAGTCCTGTAGGGCTGTTCAGTGAGGGTGAAGTGGAGAACATTGAATTAAACTTTAAACGGATGGGAAAGAAACACAATATAACACAACATAGCCTAAGTGGCAGTTTCCCACACATGGCTTATTGTAGTCCTAGACTAAAATGCATGTTTGAGCTGCCTGAATTTAAAAACAGCTTGTACTGACATATCTTAAAATATTTCAGCGCTATTATATTATAAAGCTTATAAAGCTTTTTTGCAAGGTTCGTTTTTTATAAACTACTTTAATGTCTTAAAATAACTAAGGCCTTGTCCTGGATAAATCTAAACCCTCTCTGGGAAACCACCCTTATATCAAATAAAAATATTCAGATTGCAACATTTAGGGCTAAGACTCGAACCGGTGACCTTCTAGTTACAAATCCTAACTATTAGGCTGTGACTGCCCCACCAGTAAGGATTTGTAACTAGAAGGTCACTGGTTCGAGTCTTCTGGCCAACAGGTTGCAACTGAGGTGCCCTTAAAGGTGACATAGAATGATTGAACGGGGTATTTATCCTTGTTCTGTGATGTGACATGTAGACAAAAAAAAAATATTTCGAGTATGGAAATGGAAATACTTAATTACGTCACTTTCAATTTACAGTGAAAGTTTGATCAGGTTAATTTAAGAGTTCATATCCTGACTATAGGAAAGTCTTTTTAAGGTACATACATTTTCAGCAAAATGGTTTACAGTGCAAAGGGACTATGAAAGAAACTAAACAAATCCAAGGCTTGATTTCAGAAACAACAGTGTGAGAGTTACAGCCAAATCTGAAGGACTGAACCCATGCCAAATGACCAAAACAGTCCACTCAATCTGCTGTTCTGGTCCAATATCAGACAATTGTGTTTACTGCAGTCTCGTCAAGACCTCAATATATCAATCTAAATATTGTGAAAGAGCGGTACCGCTCAAATCTGAAGTTTAGAAACCACATGCCCAAAGATAATTCAATGCAAAAGTGCTTATGGAAAATTCTTTGATGCTTAATTTCTAATTGTTCTCTAATAAAGTTAATGTAAAACCACTGTCGGTGCTTAAACATAGCGGTTAAATTGAATAAAGTCAGTACAAATATACTAGTCAACATTTGAAGTGGATCAAAAAAGTTTATCAAAGTTGTCCTAAGACAAGAATGGGTATTAGGCATTGGTTTTATGTTTAATTTTTTGAATGGTTTTGATCCACTTCGAATGTTGACTAGTGTAGTTGGGGAGGGACACCGAGTTGACTAGAAAGTCTTCACGTGTCAGCAATCCTTACTGCATTTCTCTTGGGCCCATGTTACAGATTCAGGCAATTCAGCAGTCTTACATACTACACATACTTTCCCCAGTGCAAGAGATGTATGGGTGAAAAATAAAGGTAGAGAGGGAGCACAGGCGAGCATGTGCCAAGGTCTGTTTTATAATGGATTCATATTTAATTAAATTGGAGCCTAAGAGGATACAAATACTTCAATTACCCACAGCGCTATGCTGCTTCATTGGCCGTGTGCTATGGTATGAACCATGAGAATGCTTGTAACAGGAATCCTATGTTTTTACAATGAGGCATAAATAATCAGACATTGCCTGCTGAGCTGGGGTTTGCATCTAGAAGTTTATGGTGTGGACTTTTACAATTTTACAATACTTTTACAATTAGTCCAACCTAAAAGCTGGATGAACATCTCTTACATTATAAACCCAACATGGTTCTGTCTTTTAAGTAGTTGTGGCCAGTAAAAGATTAGGGCAGTGTTTAATATAAGGCAGAAGTTTAAACATTGCTCTAGTTTTACCTTGGACATGGTTTTTTTCCTGAAGGGAAAGGTCGAACCTCGGGCCCATGGTCCAACTTTCTCTTCATCTGCAACGAGACAGAGGCGTGATGTTAAGTTTGGGCATTTAGAGCAACAGAACAGGCAAAAAGACACAAACACATAAAAATAGCCAGCTTATTACTTAAAGTCAATAATGACAGCGTAAACGGCCTGCCAAGCAGCTATTTGACAGTAATGAGAGGGTGGGTGTCTCAAGAGCATTTCCAGAACATCCCTTAACCTGTTCAAAACTACACAAACACCACAACAGGTCATCACTTGACTCTGGACCGGACTCTTAAACAGTTACTGAGAATCTGTGCGTTGGGAATTGTGCTAGTTTTATTTCAACCAGATGTAGGCCAGTGGAAGGAAGGTCACGGCCATTTTATAGTGACCGAACGCAAAGCAATGATAAAGTCGGACAGCCGATGCCAACACTTGCTATGCGATTCTTTAAAGATGTGCAGAAAAGGGGGGAACATGCATGCAAACGCACACATCTGTGGGGGCGTGACAGACACTGAGCTTTCGCAGGACACGACAACCGTCTAAATTTATATGGGCAGAAAGGGGATAAAAAGCAGGACTATCCTTCACAGTCTCTGTCACCCCCCCTCCACCCTTATCCATGCTTAAATGGCCCTGGTTTTGCTGCATAGTCGGTGCCTGGCTACAGAACATCTACTCTGAAAAAACAAGGGTTTAGTGTCCTCAACACAATGAGGTCCTAAACCAGATTTGAATAAAACTATTTTAGGATGGCACAGTGCTGCCAGAGAATTTGTGTAGTTGGTGAATAACGTGTGGGAGGAGTTCGTAACAGAGCGGTTATAATGAATCACTGTGTATTGTTCATAAGTAACAAGGATATGCACATAAATAACAGTCAAGAGCAAATTTTGAAGAATTAAGGGTTGTTCACACCAAAACAATAACTACATTAGTATAAACAACAATGGTGGATGGTGTTTACACTACGATCATTTCACAATTTAAATGTGTCAGCCTTTTAAATTCAAACGGTTTCTGATTGGCCGTCTATGTTTTATCATTTCTTAAGTTGGAAAATAAAATCCTCTGAAATTGATCCCATCAATACAGTTTCCCATTGCCGTTCTCTTTATATTTGTGGTGTGCAATTCTCTTAAATGTTGAACGATTTTTAAGACCTTATCTTTATAGCTAACCTACTTTGTGTGAAAAAGGCATTTAACCATAAACAGACGCAGTAACTCTTTGTGCCTTTAAAATGTTGGACTTCGATTGGTCTCTACAATACATATTCACATTTGGTACAATTGATCCAAAAAAAGTCACATGATAAATACACTGGAGCGAGGTTGATTTGCGTATTGCTTCCCCAAACTGAAGGGTGTGTATGATAATGAAGCTCTGTCTGGGTTTCTAAAGGGCCCCTCGCTGAGAGATTCACAGCATAAATGAGGGCCGAAGAAAAACACATCAAGCGCTGAAGAAACGTCCGTGAAATGTCTCACGCCTGAGCTGCGAGCGTTTCCTATGCCTACTTAAAGAGTATGTGTGGGAGAAGCCAGACTCAATGAGGGGCGTTTACAGGACCGTTTAATATTAAATATGTCCTCTCTTTCAAATCCTAGACCAATAAGGGGTCAAATGTAAAAGAGTGTCGACACGGTCAAGACAGAAATTCAATTAAAATTGCGGATTTGTTAGTCCTTCTCCAAACACTGTCCTGGCTCCGTTCTAATAAAGTATGTTTGTTTAATATGATGGCTTGGCTAGGATATGTTTGGACCCACCCGCAGCCGATTTCTCAAGCTAGTGATCTCACACCAAAAGTAGTCAAAACAATAGGAAAAGCAGGGTGTGTATGTGTAAGTGAATGGAGATGAACGGATAATCAAAGATAACATGGCACTTTGAAGATGCCTGTATGACGTGTACGCTTGTAACTGCTTAGAAGCATGTTTTAATGAATCCTTAAATGGTTATGCTATGAGAATAGGTACATGCAACAAGTAAGGAATGTTTGTTAATCACTATTAATACCTAAACCTGTTGAGCCTCATTGGTTACAAACCAAAGAGCACTTGCACATACCCAACACAAAGGAGAATGAGCTAGAGTGTAAGAAAACGTGTAAGCATTTGGTTTTCTGTAGCTTAACATCAGGGCATGGTCACAGATTTGATTACCAAAAATCTAGAAAATGTATAGTTGTATGGCAAGACAAATTAGTTGTAAAATGCAAAATGCGAAAATATAAATTTATGGTGATTTGCTCAAGTTTTTACATGCATTTTACTGTTCAGCATTTGACTGAATGGATTAGGCTGCTTCTCCTCGCTCGGGTACACAGTGAAAGACATCTGATTTTAGATGAGTCACTGTGTAATCATTTCTCCATGTCTCACACCACAGAGAAAAAAAGCCTTGGTCTGTGGTTAACAGGAATGCATGTATTCAGGGAAAATGGCATGGTCTATGCATATAACCTGCTTTAATGAAGAATCTACTTGTGATTTATTTTGAATGAATAACATCACTTTTCATTTTGGGAACTAGATGGATCGTGACTGTGTATTTAGCTGAGGTGCTGGTATTTTATGAAAGCAAAAAAACTGGACTTGTGGTTAAAAAAAAACTGACGGTAGTGAAAATACAGAGGAAATGATGTGACATCACAAGCTTGAGCATTTTTAAGAGGTCAACATCTAACTAGAACGCCAGAAAAATAACAATATAACGAAGGTAAAATGACATATAGTCCATTGCAAGAGCATCAGGGCAGATTCTAGGTATAGGCAAACTAGGTGGTCGCCTAGGGCACAAAAAAAGAGCACATGTACATTTTGACTGGGGCTTCACTGACCTAACTTCACTGGAGTAAAAATGAGCACTGCAACAAAATAAAATATAAACTTTAAATATTGCATGTTTAACACAGAATGGACAGCAAAATATTTCGCCAGCATTTGACAGCATGTATGATTTGCCCAAAGTATTGCAGTTTTTTTTTAAGACTACAACCTGCTTTCCTCTGCTTTTAACACGTATTTTTCATGATAATTGTAATAATTATCAAGCAATTGCCCTAAAGAAAATTAAGCATGATTAAACTGTAGTCAACTTAGTTTTATTTGTAATAAGAAACCAGAAATTTACTATGTTCTCACCAAAATAAAAATGGCTTTTTGGTAATACAAATAGTAATTAAGCTGCTAAAATTATGATTACTACAAATCTAAAGCCATGGTTAATTTTCCTTATGATGACTGATGTAAATGTGGCTAACAAAGGATATGAAATCAGAAAGTTGTGTATTGCTATGCTGAATATATATTACCTTGATTGTGATGTTTACATTAGAACTGTAAATACGTTATGCACAAAAGCAGCAAAATATGACATTGTGTTCTTAAAAGCAGGTTAAAGATAAACATCAATGTAGTACCGCAATTTTTGAGTGTATTCTTCAAATCTATTTCTAAACCTGATTTGCCAAAATAATTTGCCATACACCTGGTCCAACGGGTCTATAGGGCACAATATGGGTAAAGCACCCAAAAATGTGATTGCTGCCCCCACAGTTCCACCATTAGGCTGGAGTACTGTCAACCTAATGCCTATCTGCCATTGGATAGCTATCAGTTACTGCCTGATCATTTATTACATGTAAAGTTTGCATTTTCAATGCTCAACACCACCACCATTAGATAAAAGGGTTCAAAGGTCAATTTTAAAAAATGGTTCAGTAAAAAGCACACACAAATCTTTTTCTTAATTTTTTAAATATTAAATGCTGTTGAATTTATTGCATTTAAGATTTGAGATCACATGCTTTTACACGTTTTTGTATGTAATCTTGTTTGGGGGTGCCAATAGGGGATTCGACTAGGGTGACAAAATGGCTAGAAACGGCCATGAGTATCAAACATCCTAAAGGTTTTCATTTATTAAAAGGACAATTAACAACATCACCGGGGGCATCCGTCAACGTCAGTGCGGCTTACGCACTGTTGTGACGCGCTCTTCATGTTAAACACCGGTGCACTCACGTCACCCAGATTTCAAATAGGAATATATAACCTCTGGGACAGATGAGGCTTAGTTTCCTCCGTCTAAAAAGCAATGACACAGTGACTCAATCACAGTACGGTGGTCGATGCCGCCAGCCGGTGGAAGATACACACCCTTCAACAGGCAGCGCAGAATAAACCAAAGCTTTACCAGCCTGACACGACTCTAACACATACATTCACGACGAGTCTGTTTCACATATCACAACACTGAGCCATTTAACAGAAAGAAGAGGATATTTGCAACTGTAGGTTGTAGCTTAATGGCAATGGAGCAGTCAAAGTCAAGATCCCGCTCCATAGTAGCCTACACAACTGCATAGCACAAATTAATATTACCAACAGGTTTACTCCGAATACTGCAGGGTGAGAATGATACTGTAATATCATACTCATTTGAACGGTTACAGAATTACAGTACAGCATAAAGCAGTTAGAAGTACATTAGACATCATATATGATGCATATCCCAGTTAAACAAGCACAGTATGTGGTCGTAATGATATGTATACTGTATGAGATGGTTAGATGTGAAGATGTTAATGTGATGAGAGTCTATTGGGAGCACAGGTGCAGTATGTGTGTTAGGATGGATGGACAGATGGTGGAGAAATAATGATGGATATAGACCCTCTTTATAATCAAGAAACCTCTGTCTAGAAATAAATCAGACTTTTAAGTAGAAAAGATGTAAATGAATATCACATAAGGTGATTATGTCAGCTGGAGATTTTTCCGCAGTGGCCGTAATAACAGTCGCGCATTTCACCGAACGATAGCGACGCGCCCTTAACGGCGACCTACCGCTGCAAAACGCGACGCGATAGATTGCTACGCGACCATTATAATAAACCAAGCTGTGGAGGTTACACGCGCGCGCGTATGGCGTTTGAATGCCACACGTCGCGCACTCCCAGTGCAAGCTAGCATCTTTGATTTATCACGCGAGCGCTATGGTTTGTTGCGTCGCTCGCCGCTCCGCTCAGCTCAGCTCAGCTAGAAATCCCCCGGCGAGAGGCGGATGAAATATAAAAGCCGCAATGCATCCAATGAGAACGATGGCGTTTACTTACTTTATAGAAGATCATCTTTAAAGTGCCGTAGAAACCCATGATGATGAGATGATGATAATAATCCGGTTTCACTGAAAGTCGATTGAGAATTGATTTAAATATATCTGCTCGATACGGGCTCTGTTAATCCCGGTTCCGACAGGGACATAGTCATCCACGGACGGATGCATATGGAGCTGAAGCCGAAGAGAGGAATCCAGCGACCTGCTTCGTCTGCCTCCTCTGAGCGGACTGACTGAGCCAACAGAGTCGAGATGGGAGGGAGGGGAGAGAGAGAGAGTGTGAGTGTGCGCGTGAGAGAGAGCGCGCGAGCGAGAAACCTTCCCCTCTCCTCTGCTTGACATCCTACACATAATACATGACATTTGGATTCACTTTTATAGTTTTTATTAGTTTTAGGGTATTTCTGGAGTGTTATGATTAAACTGTTGTATTACTATAGATAAATTATTACACGGCTTACTAGAATACTTGAATATGATTGGTCAGTCGCGAAATCTTAATATTATATCTGATAACAAATGCTGATAACATTTCGCTCATGCAAATCTTATTGACCTGTACAACTTTTATGTGTAATGTAATGTATCACTCCTCTGTATTCAGATGACAGGTCTAAAATTGTTACAAATGAGCTCATACAATATCTTAAAATATAAATTTGCTTCCAGTTATTTACTTATTGCAAGCAGCCACGTTATAAGCAGTATAGTGTACATCCAACAATTGATTCAACAACTGGATGGATGAACATTTTATTTTACTTTATTGTATTATATTACTTTACATGATTACATTTTAGGAAAATAAAATCCTAGGGTCTATTTTTGGAAACTATCTAGAAAATATAACATTAATCATAGAGAGAAATGAATTGCTGGCTCTCAGGAGGATACGCCGGCTACACAGATGGATCAGATTACAGATTTTCTGCTGATGAGGAAGTGAACAGTGCAGCCCGGTTAACATGGTAATGAGTGTGCATGTAATCAGAGGACGAAAGTGGAAGAACCAGAGATTACATTCAACCGAAACTGGGTGGTGCATGCCTTCCACTTGTTGCATTTTGTGAGCCCGCCCCCTCAGCCGCTGAAGACGACTGCCTGCACCTCCTCGCGTTATTTCCTCCAGACTGAGCAGGTGGTATTTGGCACTCGGGGTGGTTTTGTGTGTGTACTGCATGATTAAAGATCACCCGAGCAAAACGAAAATCATAAACTTAAACTTTAGAATTTAAATGAGTTTCACATAATATTTTGGAATATAATACAGAATTACATGTAATTTGTGTGCAGTTTTTTGTGTTATCGTGTAAAAGCCAAAACCAGAACAAACTTAGGAGAACAACAAATTTATTTCAAAAACAATAAAAAAATAGTAAAGATAATGCATTGCGTTCTTGCATGACAAGAGGCTTTCTACAAAATCAAACAACTGGCTGTGCTGCATTGATGTTTATTCATGAGTAACATTTATCGAGTATTTTGAACAAACCAGACAAAGGATAAACAAGGCCAATTAGGAAAGCAGATTGTCTGTACTGTTGCTTTCTTCCTGTGACTCATTGAACATGCTGAGACATGTCTTGCATGCACCTCAGTGGCACTCACTGAACCACCCTGACTGGCCGTTTTAGGACATGAAGTGTCATAAAAAAATGCATTGTGTTCTTCAGCTTTATAATTACTGTCAAATGACAGTGCAGTTAAGACTTAACTTTCCATTTCACCATTGTGTTCACCTGGATTGTTCTTGTAAACCAATTCTAACAACTCATTTTCTTAAACAATGCGGTTTCAGTAAGTCTACTAACCTAAAACGCCTTAGATGACAGGTGTATCTGTTGCATAAAGAATAAACAGAGTATGCAAAGTCACTGAAGCTAAAACAGTTTTTCATCACAGCTTTTGTTCACAGTTAACAGACCATGTGATCCATCCTACATCGGCACTGGGGCACAGAACAGTTAAAGCTGAACCCAACCAAAGTTGCCATGCTTAACCCTAACAAATTGGAGTACAACCATTTGATTACCAATCCACAAAACTGGTTCAGGCTAAATCGGCAAATGTGATGGAACTAAACTAAAATCTCACAGGACTGGTTGGTGTTACCAATGCTCATTAAACCTAATGAAAACAAATGAAATGTGGGAATGTGTCAAGTAAGCGTTAGCAAATGTGATCTCTCCCATTTGCTTGACATTTATTAGAAAGTAAACAGACAAAGGATTTATCAATCAGCACATTTTATTGACTACCAAAGGGCTGGGTGCTCCAAATCAACACCTGGGCGAACTGATGTCAGCCTACAAAAATCACGCTATCCATTATTTCCCATAGTCTTGATCTATACTTCTAAATCGCAGTGACCCTTTTTTAAATCAATTTAGAGTCTTTCACCATTTGCTCATTTTGAAAATAAAGTGTAGGCAAATTAAATTAAAAAATTATACAATTTTTATAAATTATAATATTCAAACTACAGTCTTGGGTTCAAGACATTCAAAAGATTGGCACAAGGATGACGTATTTTTGAAGGCCAACCCTGGAAGTTAGCATGACGTTGGTTCCCTTGCTAAAAAGCCTATTCATTTTTCCAATAGACTTTTGGATTATTGCAAATAATAAGCACAGCGTTTAACAATCGTTTATGAGACATTTTGTCCAACAATTTAATATTTACAGATGAGCACAACTTTAATTAATTTTAAAGTCAAAATATGTTTACTAGAAATAATAAAAAAATTAGACTACAAAGTTTATAAAAGTAGCGTTCATCTGTGCAGATTATCTTGTTTGACAAAACGTGTACCGTATTTTCCGGAAAATAAGTCGTTCCGGAGTATATTAAGCATCAATCAAAAATGTGTCACGAGGACGCAGTGGTCGCATTTATTTAGAAAATGATTTCACAAAATCCAAGTCGAAGAACAGACATTTAATCTTGAAAGGCAAGTTATTCAACTAAATAATAACACAACAGCAGGCTGAATAGATGTCCGTATGTTAACATAACATTATAATTTCTTTACACGATACAAAATAGGATTAACAGAACATACCTGGAAGGCTGAATAGGCTAAATGAACAGAACAGGCCAATAAGCATCAAGTTCGCAGGCTTGTCATTCCCCATCACTGAATCCATTGAATTACATAAATACAGGAGTAGCATATAGCTGCCTCTCGCGGCTGTAGACGCTAATGGCGTCTCTTGGTTCATATGTCAAAATTAATCCATACTTACTTACAAGTCGCACCTGACTACAGGGTTGGCCTACAAAAATACGTCATCCCTGCGGTACTCGATTGCTTTAATATTGTGCAGGGGGAATATTATTGCTGTAAAGAAAAGGTAAGCACTTTAAACCAATCTTTTTGGGGTAAAAAATAAGCATTTCATTCTGCAAGGAGAGAACCACACGGTTATGTGACCCAGCATTTGCAATGAAATTGCACCTGTCAAAAGTTTCCAGGCAATTTGTTGATGAATTGCCAACAAAAACCCTTCATCGTACACAGGTTGCAGTGAATTTGTATCCTACAGCCAATGAAACTGAAGAGCAAGCAGCTATATGAGGAGCTGTAACGACTATAACCTTGGCAACAAGCTCTCTAAAAAATGACCGTTATGGATATAAAAGTTTATGGAAAATTGTGTCGCAAACTTAAGAAATGTCTTTGTGAAACTTTGTGAATCTCTTTTATAAACATCCTTAGGCTTTTATAAAACAAAAAATCAAGCTGCACACAAGTGTGGTAATGAGGGCATCATCCCAGACCATGTTACCATGTCTCTGCTATTAGAACATCACCATGGCAGCCCCTAAACAAACTGGAGCTTGGGGTGAAGGGACTAGAAGTATCAGTGTATTAAACGCTTTCTTTCGCTGCTGCACACAAAAACCCTCCTAAACTTTACACAGCGGATAGGAATGCGTGGCATGCGAGACGGTCCTGCCCGCTTCTTTTGAGCACCTCTGACCCTCCCCTTGTTCACAGCGGAGAATTAACCGACTCTGGTGAGAGGATATCCATGTCATGCGAAAACAGGTGCTTTTCTGAGAAGACTTGGAGATGCTAGTTTGTTATCTCTTCATATCATAGATGACAGAGGTAGGCTGTAGTCGGATACATGCTTAATGACCTGCAACAATGTTGCATTATTTTGAGAGTCGAGCAGGAAATCAGGTTTTAAGAAAAGAACGCCAATTCCTTAAAAGATGATACTAAATCACAAAATATACAATGAATTGTAAATAAACAATAGCTAAATACACAACATAGTGGTTTGAAATTGCGGGAACAAATCGCTTAAGTGTCAACAAAGCATTTGTAAACATCATTTAGACATTGTGTGTTTGCCCTTTCACCAAAAAACACAGCACACACATCGTCCTCCTCATGAATGGGCAACCGGTGCGGAGCGAGCAAGCCCACATTCCGATCAGCCAGATGACATCTAGGTTAATGAATTCGCCTGTGGATCGCCACGTCCCACCAAGCACAATGATGCCATCTGCTCCCGACCCGAGCATTTAGCCTCCAACTTGAATAAGGCCCTGATCCATCACATCAGACTGGGTCAGTGGGACTGATGTACAAATGGATACGTAAATGATGAGATGGATTTATACACGGAGACGTTAAAGGGGTCACTTGTCCAATTTATGAGTTGGACAAACAATAACAACGCTGAGTAAATTAAACCAGATGTGAGCAAAGTGCACAACGGCAGAAGGAAATTACTTCTGTGGAAAAATCAATTAACCCATGCATTGGATATTACTGTATGTATCCTCCAAACAGAATTTACAAAGCGTAATTTCTATTAAAAAAATGTCTATTTAGTGTGGAAAAATCAAATTAAATATTAAATGCAATCAAAACAGTTTGCAAATATTTTTTCATTCATAAACACCATTCAGAATGACATGTAGACCTTAAAAAAACAAAATAATTACTAGAGCGATACAGAAAAGTTTATTCTTGATTTTAAAATGTTATGAATTTATGCAAAATGTACCATGACCTAAAGCATACATGCTCACTGACCCTTGCACACTGATATGATCCTGAAATGTCATAAATTCTCAAATATATGAACTCTACTTGTATCATGTTTATCATGCAGTGAAATCTAAATAGGAATTTTGCCCGCCGGTAACAGAGAAGGGAAGGGCCCTTTTATTACAGGCCTGCAAGGCATTTTCTACTAAACTCCAGAGAGATCTTCCAAATCTCTTTTTAACAGCAAGACTGTTAGGATTTAAGCGAAAGAATTGTCCTCTTTGGCTTGTAACTTAAAACAGAGGGGATTTTGTGGGCGATCCTTTTAAACAGCAGGAAAAAAGAGCTACAAAAACCTCTCCAGGTGTTGTTGATCTATATGGGAACTGTAATTGTACTCCTGCTGGAGTGGTAATGTTGGGTAATTAGTGGGCATTGTGGCTACTGCTTTATTTTTTCAGCTGTTGGTGAAGTTAAGAAGGTCTCCATGCTTTGATTTACTCATAACACTTTACTGTAGCTGTTGTGGTCTCGGACCGGTTTCTCAGCATTCTTGGTTCCTCGACATTCTTTAGAACACAAAAGGCAGTGAACGTTACACCTTTATGAAAGTTTTAAATTCCACAGTACCACACAATGTTACACACCAGTGAGCGAATATGATAAACTATCCTCAAGTACCCTCTGGTATCCTAAAGTGAACTATGACAGGAGGGCAGCAGTCAGTCCTGGACAACATGAAAGAACAAACCGTTTAAAGCTTCACTTTTGACCCTCTGTGTTACGGTGAAGACAGGATTCTTCAAAGGTCAAATGACCTTTAGCATAAAGCAGATTCCCACAAAACTTCTGTGCCCTCCCTGAATGGTTTCAGTCATGATGTTTTTGGTCCCTAAAGTTTGTAAGACACAAAACGATTTTCAACAAAAATCCACTTTGAAAGCCTATAGTTGTCTAACTTCACTATTTAAAGGATTAGTCCATTTTCTTAAAAAAAATACAGATAATTTACTCACCACCATGTCATTCAAAATGTTGATGTCTTTCTTTGTTCAGTCGAGAAGAAATTATGTTTTTTGAAGAAAACATTCCAGGATTTTTCTCATTTTAATGGACTTTAATGGACCCCAACACTTAACAGTTTTAATGAAGTTTAAAATTGCAGTTTCAAAAGACTCTAAACGATCTTGAATGAGGCATAAGTGTATTATCTAGTGAAACTATTGTCTTTTTTACCAATTAAAATATGCACTTTTAAAGCACAAATTCTCATCTTCCTCCGGTCCTGTGACGCACCAGCTCGACCTCACATAATACGTCATCACGTCAAGAGTATGATGTATGATGATGTATGCGAAACTACGCCCCAGTGTTTACAAGTGTGGAGAAAGAGGACTGTTTCGCCGTTGTTGTATGTCCAATGATACGAATTAATCTAATTAATATCTTTATGTCAGTTTATTGTTTAAAATAGTCTGCAAATGTGCGTTTCATATATGTAACACGTGACCTTTCTACGTCATTAGGCAATTACGTGAGGTCGCCCTGGCGCGTCACAGGACCAGAGGAAGATGAGAAGTTGTGGTTTTAAAGTGCATATTTTATATTTTTTTTTGCCAAATATGACAATCGTTTCGCTAGATAAGACCCTTAAACCTTGTTTGAGATCATTAAGAGTCATTTGAAACTGCAATTTTAAACTGCATTAAAACTGTTAAGTATTGGGGTCCATTAAAGTCCATTAAAATGAGAAAAATCCTGGAATGTTTTCCTCAAAAAACATAATTTCTTCTCGACTAAAAAAAGAAAGACGTACACATTTTGGATGACATGGTGGTGAGTAAATTATCTGGATTTTTTTTAAAGAAAATGGACTAATTCTTTAAAATGGAAAAAGTCAAAACTATAAATTTGTGGGCAACACTCTGACACATCATTTGTAATGTCAGAGGCGACCTGAGTTCAAATCCCAGTTTGAGGTCCCATTTCTTTTCTCCTTCCCTGCTACTTTCTCTACAAGCCACAAAAAAGCCAACAGAAAAAATAATGTGCGTTTAATTATTATACGACACATTCTAACACGACCCCAACAATGTACATCATTTAGATCAGCAGCACCAATCTCAATTCAGAGTTAAATCTGTCAATTGACAAAAACAATTAGCCTACGCTAGTACGCTATTAGTGAAAAATGTCAATGCATGACTCCGAAAACCCCATATGATGAATAGTTCACATTATGCTCTGTCTGAAGACAGTCGCCTGAGATCTGCTCAAGGCATGTGCATATAGATTTGTAAACAGATGCTATCTTCTGCCACTGAGATTAATAATATTCTAGCTAAAGATGTTTGTTCATCTCCTGTTTTTTTTTTATAAGTCATACTGCAGATAAGTCCAGATATAGATGCATCACCAGTTTTCTTACTAAAAACATCTCATTAAAAGCTGACCTTTTGTGGCTGTTTGTTTAATGGTGACACTCTTGAGAATTGGCTGTTTTCAGAGTTTTGAACCCATATTTCACACTGCCTCCCATACACATGTATGAGTATGTTAATGAGAAAGCAGTCACTTATAGAAGGCTGACAAACAATATTTGCAGAAAATGTAAATTATAATGGATAAAAATAGTCAAAGATTACAGTCCCAGAGCTCCACTAACAAAGCTGTATGTTTTCCAAAACTAAGAAAGGGTGACATTAAGTCTGTGTGGTTAGACAATACAGCGACATTCAAATTTCAGTGCAAACCAAAAACAAAATGTGCAAAGCCGAGGTAAAACATAAACACTCCCCATATAGCGGATGCAAGTTAGAACCTCTCTCATTGAGAAAGCTGGAAAACTCTAGGGTAAAGATGAACTTTATGAGGCGGTGAGGCGAAAGGTCATTAGCACATTCCTTGCAACTTCTGTTGTACTTTGTCTTCCCCGCGGAAACTGTTTTGATGGATTAACAGTATCCAGGGGGAGATAAAGCACATAGAAATTTTAAGTGAAAGGATGCAACAAAGCATTTCGCACATGTGTGAAAGTCAACAAATTGATGGGAGCACAGCTCTGCAGAATCTAGAACTTCAGGAAAAGTAATCTCAGCATTCGAGAGCTAAACGCATGTGCTGTAAGCTGCACGTTTTACGGTGATATATCACCCGCTCAGGTGAGTCTGAGAGATGTTCTCAAGCCAAAGGAATGTAGGTGGGAACATCTTGGCAAGACAGAAGGTGTGCAATACTTGCCCATGTTGTACGCATATGAAGGTGTTAACCTATTTAGCACACATTTATAGGGGAATCCTATAAGCAATTACCAGCCCTGAGCTTTAGCTGCCTCACTTCGGTATTTATTTCCAATTTAAATAAGAGAAATAACCATGAGATGAAAGTAACCGGAAAAAATTAAACTTCCGAAAATATGCATTTGGAGATGGACATAACTCATGTAGTACAGCTAAACGACCACTCTTTTGGGACTATTTAACCATGTTTAATGGTGTGAGGCATGTTCAGGCTTGTTGTGGATGTCTTTAGGTGTTTCCTCTTACAGGAACTCTGGTTCCAGGCACTCAGCTTATTTTTGGTGCTGGGGAGGAACTAAACCCTCTGGGTAAACTGAATTTGGAGCGCTTGATATCCTTTGTACTCTTATGCAAGTTTCATGTCTTTTGATGTCATACTTCGACACAAGAAGAGCGTCATGAAACTTCAGCCAGGAGCTACTTTTCCACATGATTAATACTATCAATGGGGAATGTTAAAAACTGACAATCATTCATAATTAAGGTACTACTGGTTGCTAGCCATATATATATATATATATATACATATATATATATATATATATATATATATATATATATATATATATATATATATATATATATATATATATATATATATATATATATATATATATATATATATATATATATATATATATATATATATATATATAAATAAGAAACTTGGCAAAGAAAAGTCAGACAGTTTTTACTTATGTTTTGAATCTTATGTGTCAGTCAGCCAGATGATGTAATAAATGGCAACATTGGCATGCTGTTATATGAAGCTCATAGCAACTTTAAAAACAGTGTTAACACGGATAAAGCCACCTTGTTAGGTTGAATATGATGATTTTTTGTAGTGGAATAAAATTGTCAAGTTTTTTCTTGTCTCTTCTTGTCTCTTCTATTCTTGGCCGGTTTAACAAGTATTGGCAAAATGGCATATCACTGGACACCTGTCTAGTCGATTTCATTCAAGCTGTGATGGCTGTCAGAATTTAAATTGATTGCCTAAAACATTAACCAAGAAATGAAACCCATTAGGGTCTTTATTCAAGCGCACCAAAAAGCGATCGAGTAGGCGTGACTCCAAAATAACAGCGAGGATCAGATTTAGCTAAATTATGGAGCAGTGCCTGTGGCGAAGGTTTTAAGACGCTTACCGCAAGCAAACAGAGAATAAACATAAGCAGGCTCCTGTCAGCGCCTCGGGACAGGCCTTAAGGGGTTGAACGGGGCTCCTACTTGCTCCACCATCACAAACAGGAGCTTTTAGGAGAAGTCAAACTAGCTGATGCGAGTAAACACATGCTGTTAAAAATCTGCATCCTCATGGAAACCCTCAGAAACAAAAGCCGCAAATTCCTTAATTACGCATTACCCGAGGTCTGATTCGGGGGGTAAGGCTAATCGCCTGAGGCACCGAAAACAAAACGGTGTCCCCTGAGATATTAAAGAAAAAGACCCGGGACTCTGGGTCGAGATGTGTGAGACCGATGAAGTAATTACTCTTAGAGTCAAGCCCTGTCGGACAAAGTGGCAGCCGCTAACAGGGATGATATGAAGGGTTCAGTTACATCTCTAGAGGTTTGAATGAGCCCCGAGCGGAGGAACAATTTCGTTGTCATCTTCCGTTTGTGATGAGAGCAGGTTCGTCCAACCTAACGCCATGACACATGGTTTAGATGTTGGAAGAAGAGAATATAACCATAAATAAGACATAATGAGGTTCTGGGAAACAAAGCAAGAGGAAAATAAGAAATAATGGCATGAGGTCAGAATAAAGATATATCTCATTCTGTAACAAAAGGTGGGGAAAGAGGGGCCAGTGAGACGAAAAAGGAAAACAAGCAGGAAAAGCTTCATCACACATTCCTTCAGGGTGTTTTTCATACTTGATTATAATTTCTGCTGAACGTCATCCTAAAGGAAAACAACTGGACCACGGGCATGGAAACATACTAATTAGAAATGTTGGGATATCCATCTAAACAGCCCTTGAGCCACCCAGTACAGACATTTCTTTACTTCTAATGGGAAAAAGTCAGATGTAAAAACACCACTCAAACTCAATTACACGTCCTGCATTGTTGAATAATTATGCCTTTCATATAATCAGCACTAAGGGTGCGAAAGCTCTCCACAAGGTTGAACGGGTCAAGATGATTCCCTCTGCTTTAAGACCACCAAAACAAGTCTGTATAGTCTACAACTACAACAAAAGAGCCTTATATTATTCAATGGGGCAATCTGCCCATCATCAATAATAGATGCCCACCATTGGCGGCACAACGTTAAACACTCATGTATTCTTAACGAGTCTTAGGTTGGAGAGAAACTGCGTGCCACCTCGTGTTCTAAACGGCCGCCCATAGAGAATCGTGGTTATGTATTGCCGTTAACATGCATGACTTCACCTGAACGAACCCTTCAAGCACCTCTTCGGTGAATCGAACAGCTCAGTGACATTTAAAGCCCAGATAGACCACACAGTTTGCTGGAAGACAGCGCATGCACAATGCCCGTGGTGTTTAGCGGCACTTGAGTTTTACTATGAATGTAAAAGCGAACACATTGTTCATTAAAGGTGCAAGTTTCTGTTTTCCCAGTAATTGGATTTTGGCTGTGTCTAGATGTTTTTTTTGAAGTTGTTGTTTTCTTTTGTGCTGATGCTATTCAAAACCCAACTGATGAATGTAGGTATGAGCTCAAGTTTTCTATAGTCTGCTGGGAAAAGAAAAACTAGTATAAAGACAAATGGCCATTTTGAAATTCAATGAGAGCTGGGGTATAATGAAGTACTTTCAATGTCTTGGGTTGGTTTTGGTGAGGTCTTAAAAATCGTGACCGGAATGCAATTGCAACTGTCTCCTTTCTCTCTCTCACCAATGACAGTTTTTAAATTAATAGAAAACATGTAACAGACACATTATAAAACAATATTATGATATCTATTACAGTATTGAACATAGAGATGATTTAATTTCATCTTGACTGACTGCCACCTAGTTTACTTATTAGGTAATAAGATGCAACACTTAGAAGGTGCTAATACATGTATTTTCTCAGCAGGTACTGTCTTAACAAGGAGACAGGGAAGTAAATATTGTGACATGATGATTACTTTAATTTAATGGGAAAAAAATCAAGCCAAAACCAAAATGAACCAACCATTCAATCCTGTAAAATATGCATTTCCAGTAACACGCTCTGAATTAGGGTCAAGGTTCGACTGGTCTGCTTTTGCAGTCATCTCCTGCTGATAAGATGCCATAAATACACAATTACATTGGCAAAGGTGTTTTTTCTCAGTGGTGTCACGCATTCTGAAGATATACATTTCATTTTAAAAGCTACATCCAAATCTCCCTTAGTTTTCGCAATTCATGAACTGTTAACCACTTGAATTACAAATAGATGTAATTAGCATGGGAAAGAACCAGTGCCAATACCTAACCCTATAAGAAAACAGTAAAGTTTAAAGCTCACATAAGACACGCGGTTTCTGCATTTTTTATGTTAATCTGGAGTACCTATAGAGTAGTATTACATCCTTTTTATCTCCAAAGAGCCTTTAGTTTAATCAGATTTATAAAAGAAAGATTAACTTTACAGATTCTTTCCGATAACGTACGAAGAGTTACTACCGCGGGAGGAGCGAGAATGAGTCATGCAACAACACTGTTTAACTTATGATTCACTACATGTTCGTGTCGTTTATATAATATGCACACGCCTATTTCCAACATAAGACAGAAGTCTTACTTACCGCATGCACTCATGACCCGTTTGGGACTTTTCAATGAAATCCAGCGCATCAAACACACACGCAAAACTCCGCTGCTACCCAGGATAATAAACTATATCCATTGTATCCATAAGTCTGGCTTTCTTCTCCTTACATCCAAAAACACACTTCTTCTTTTGTGCCATTGTTGAGTTTTAAAATGAAACAAAGCTGTGTCGCGTGATATGATGTTTGCAAGTTCTAGTGTCTCCCGTTGATTGACGGGTGAGCGGGGTTTTCCGGGGGAAGTGCCCATAAAAAGAAGCCCCTGAAACGTCAGCTGGACCCGTAATCGAAAACTTTCCTAAACTTGTACGAACCATGGCGAAGTGCATTCGGCACAGAAATACTCTGTAACACATCCAACTGCTTTTTTGACACTTTGCCTACGTTTAGCATGAGGAAACAACTCTTAAACCATGTTAATAAGTCAGAATTCATGAAATACCATTTAACAACCCCTTTAACTAAACATTATTGTATGTGACCCAGGAACACAAAACCAGCCGTAAGGCGTGCATTTGGTAGAAAAAGCAAAAAACATTGCATGGGTCAAAATTATCTTTTTTTATGCTACAACTCATTAGTATATTATGTAAAGATAATTGTTATTTAATACTGTAAATACATCGAAACTTTATTTTTGTAAGCTAGTATAGAGCGGTAAAATAAACCTTTTCATTACTAATACGTGTTAAAAAGGAATTAATTTGGACTATCTGGGCCAAAAATCTCAGTCCTATCCTAACAAACCAAACATCAATGTAAAGTTTATTTATTTAGCTTTCGACCCTTACAACTAGTTTTGTGGTCCAGGGTAACATAATATACAGTATATCAAAAGTGAGTTTTGGAGTCAAGAATAAATTAAAAGCCCTCTTACTAAACCTAAATAGCTCTAGGTTCTCCAGCGTCTTTTGGTTGCAAAGGGCTTCTGTGCCTCAGGACAAGCTTATTCTTCTTCTCAGCTTAGAGACTAACATGTTTGTGTACTGTTGGGTAAGATCTATATAATTGTAGAGATGGAGGCCTAATCTAATCTCAACCTTTATTATTTTCAACATGAAAAGTATCTCTTACAAAGGAATTAAAAGCACAAGCTAAGCCACAGGTGTTCAATTATAAGTATCCCCTCTCTAAGAAAAAATCTTACAAAATGTTTCCTATAAGGCTCTATACTGCCACGTTCCTTAGAGCTTACTCCAACACCAGCCAAAAAACATTTCAGACGACTCAATGGTGATTTCTGTGAATTAACGCATTACAACATTTGTAAGACAATTGGAGTTTAGATTGAACCTTTCATTTGAAGCTAAACACTAAATTCTTGAAAAAGAAGAAGAATATCTCATTCTTACAGCTTTTCCACAATCATCAGATGCATTCAGAAGAGGAAAAAATCATATTTCTTACAACGTAAGAACGTGGGAGTTATGCCTTATTACAAACAGAACAATGTAATAAAATCTAATAAAAAAGTACACTTAATATCAGCTTCCACAAAAACTGATGTATAAAACAGCAGAATTGCTAAACGTCAAGTATATGAGACAGGACACACAGATGCTGGCTGCCTGCAGTAGTCCTGAATTAGAGATGCTGATTAAGGAGTTTGTGTTGAGTTGGCCGCACCCCTCTACAGTACATGCTGAGAAATGCAAACTGAACATGGTGCTTTACATGATGAGATATGCTGGGTAAGTGATGCAGTCTATGCACCAACCGCACGAGCGGTTTCTCCTACTCTGTTGCCAAAGGCAAGCCAAGGATTTGTGATGCCTGTGGCAGAGTTGCTCGTGGAGTGAGTGTGGGACCCACAAAGCAAGATGTCAATAAACTCTATATGGAAGAATCAAGCATGCAATGGTGCAGCATACAGATATAGACAGCCTACTAAAGATAGACTCTATACAAGCATGACTTCTTTTCAAAGTCTCTCGCCCAAAGAGAGAGCTTTTTCTGCATCTTACACGCCAGCTGGCCTTCATCCTTAGAGGATAAGGCACCTCAAAATCTATAGAGCCAGCAGGAGAGGTTAGAACACCTTTCCAAAAAAAGACCTTCCTTTGTCGAGTGCACATCTTGCTTTTATACCGTAACGGGAGTCGATTTTCCGTAGGTGGATTTCTTGATTTCGGTTTCCAAAGCCACACAGCTTTCCCAGTGATCACTGGATGAGTTCTGTTTATAAGGTATGAGCACCTGAGGGAAATAAGATAAATCTATCGAGTAAGATTGATACTTTTTATTTTTCACATCGATTTGCATATTCTTCCACTTTAAAGTCGCTGATCCACACCTCTGTCCTGACTCTGTGTACACTGTAAGCCCATACAGGTTGATTGAACCTAAAACATTTATGGAAACTCGTTGCCCTAAAAAAGTTAATTTTGCCTGGTTGAAATAACAATTAATTTTAAGTTTAATGTACTTAATGTTTTAATTTCTTCTAATATTCCTGCACTCTTAACCCAGATTCGATAACATTATGTGTTAGGAAACCCATTGCATATAAATTTAGTTTTTATTACTTTATATAACATTTGATGTTATAAATGGTTTTATAACAAAAATCAATGACTGACTTTAAGTCAGTCATTGAATAAACGTGATTCTCCACAGAAACACACAAAAATTGTGTTTTGACATACATTGTCAGTACTGTGGAGAGACATACAATAAAATGTTCTGAACAGGGTTCATGTAAGGAAACACTGATCACCTGAACGGTGACTTCACAAAATTATAATTTACAACAAAACAACATCAATAATATAAGAGCTTGAACCTATATGACATTTTATTAACAAATATTTGAGTACAGAAAGTTCTTATCAGTTTTTAATTTGTGAAAAAGCAGAAAATAATCAAAATATTCAGGCGCAAAGGATTATGGGTATTCCTCACAACATGAACTAATAATTTTAAGTTCATTTTACTTGAATGTTTTAGTTTAATAGATTTTGTAAGGTTAACAGTTAAATCAACAAATCAATTTAAGCTTTGGCTTCAAAACAGAAAATATTAATGATTTTTCCTTGATTGTTTGAGTAAAGACAATTTCTGGGTTAACAGTGTAGATAAGAACTGAATAAATGGTGTTGTTCATAGCCCATTCCCTGCTACATCAATCACAAAAACTGCGAATATGGAAAACACCGCAATTTACATTAACAAACTTCAGCATCAACAATCCTGGGAATTGCCGATTTAAAATTGCTCTGCAAATAAATTAAGACGGATTGGAAGATGTTTTCAACACCTAATTTGCAGCTAATTTATACAGATGGATGCTTCGCTGTATGGGTTTACCCACAAACCCTTGGGTCCAAACTGGAACAACAGCTTTCCTAATCAAACCTCTGATTGGTTGTAACTTTAACAAGCCAACAAGGCTTTTGTGTACACTGTACTACCTTTGTGTGTACATATACAGTAAAAGCTAGCAGCTTTATTCTTGCGTTGAAATATCTGCACTCAGACCTGCCCACCAGGACAGCTGTATGTAAATGAGGGCTTGGGCCGCACCATTACACGACGCACCGTGGCGGCGCTCACAACAACGGCTCTCTGAGCAGCAATGCTTCAGGCATGAACTTGGCAGATTAGTCATTCAGGATACAAATAAGCCCTCTAATACAGACGGCCCACTGAAAAGGAGTCCAAAGAAACAACAATCTAAATGCTACAAACCAAAGACAAGAGACGGCTGGAAAACACCGAGTTTTCTCCCTCAAAGGACATTGTGTCTGAGGGATGGAAAGCCCTCTGTTAGTGAGCTTGTTTTCCATCTTGCTTGCTTACCTCTCTCTCCCCCCTCTCAGCACAAGGAACGTAACAAGACTGTAAATCTGCAGCCCTGGGGCATGATACTATAATAGATACCTGCCCCCTTAAGAAGGGAAATTTGTTCAGAAATCCAAATCTGAACAAGCAGAATCTATCGAAATCATAAGCTATCACCCACTCCTGGTACTATTTAGATGATCCTCATCTGCTTGTACGTGTTAAATGAAGATCTTACGGAGCGTTTCAGCAGATACCACTAAGGTTGTGATGCTTTAACAACTGGACTCTAGTGTATCTCAGTGTTAGAAAAACTCTGATGAGCACACAAAGAGAGAGGAAGAGAGAGGGGGGAGAGAGAGAGAGAGAGAGAGCTTACTAAAGCCACTGACGGTGGGCGGAAACGTGAGGGACGTTGTCCACATCCCTCTATCTGTACGTGGTTGCCAAGCAACACGGAGAGGTCTGGCCAATTGAAAGGCTGTAGTGCTCTCCTTCTGGCCACTTGTGAGTAGATACGAAAGACTTTTGTTAATATTTACTACAGTACAGATGAGGAGGAAAAGTACTTGATTTTTGCAATTCAAAATTGCAATCAACATAATCCACACTTAAAGGAAAACACCACCGTTTTTACATGTTTGTTATGTTCTTACTTCAACTAAGACAAATTAATACATACCTATCTTTTTTCAATGTGTGCACTTAATCTTTGTACAGCGTGTTGTGAATGTGTTAGCATTTGGCCCCATTCATTCTTTAGAATCCAAACAGGGATGAATTTAGAAGTCACTAAACACTTTCATGTTTTCCCTATTTAAAGACTGTTACATGAGTAGTTACACAAGTAAGTATGGTGGCACAAAATAAAACCTGGTGGATAAAAAATGAGAACTATATTGTATGGCAGAAGAGTACACAGTTTGCAGCAGTTTGCCAGAAGTTTGAGCGAGAGGGGGAGTAGTAAGGAGTGATGATGTTACTGCGCTCAAGGTCGAAGTATTGCAAACTAAATGCTCTTCCGCCATACAATATAGTTCTCATTTTTTATCCGCTATTTATTTTTATTAAAAATTATTTTTATTTTGTGCCACCATACTTACCCGTGTAGCTACACATGTAACAGTCTTTAAAATAGAGAAAACATGGAAGTGTTTGGTGGCTTCTAAATTCATTCTTGTTTGGATCATAAGGAATGAATGGGGCTAGGCTAACTGGTAACAAATTCACAACACGCTGTACAAAGGTGTACGCATTGAAAAAAGATAGGTATGTATTAATTTGTCTAAGTTGAGGTAAGAACTTAGTAAAATGTTGAAAAACTGCAGCGTTTTCCTTTAATCATTATTATTAACTATCATTGTTAGTTTTATCTAATATTGTTGTAAAAAAAGATTAAGCAAAAATGTATTAAACAATTACTTTTAGGTTTTAGACAATTTTTCTTATGTAGTCAACTAGGGCTTTATTCAAATTTCATTATTCATAGAGACTTTCCCCATCACTGCTGCTGTCAAATGTCATTCCCTATTCAGAACATCCAAACTGACATGCCACGTTTAACTATGACCACATGAGAACCAATGTTCTCAATGACAATGGCCTCAGTGATTTGGCATCTAAAGGCACTAACCATAAGCATACATGACATAAGTAAAGTCATTTGAAGGAGAAGGTTCTTTAAATCACTTACTCAATTACAATTCGTTCATCAACCAAAGCAATCATATTTTTACAGAAGACCATAAAGTTGCATAAACAACTTTAATGTGACTTCTATATTTCTGGTGCCTGACTATTGTGGTAACCCTGAACTATGTTTAATTTTTGAAGAAGAGCGTGTACACACTTTAAAAGTTTACGCTTTCTCTCAGCTTGACTTTTTATTGGCCGGCCATCTGTCTCTGATTCACTGTGTGCATTAATAACTGTTCTGGTAATGTAGGGACACAAGCAACCACATGGTTTCCGGCCATCCGGCCAAATTATGATGTTGCCAGATAACACGCATTTTAATATCCTTATTTTTTTGGAAAAGCAAATAAAAGAAAGATTCAATTGCATGGTGCTACATCAATGACTCATGCTCACATTAGGAACTGAGCTAACATTTGTTTAAACAGAGCTCAAAAGTGTGTAACTGAACTGCAGTTTTGTAAAACACAAGCGATTCCTATAGATAGAATGTCCATAATCCCAGGGGACAACGCAATGCTGGAAAGTAAAAGTAGGCAAAATCAACTGTTATCTGTTAAGGTGTCACTCAAAACACAGTCTCTCGATCATTAAACCTTACGATTGCAGAATTAGCTGGAGATTGGCTAAACAATTCACCAACATAAGATGCAGAAAAACTTAAGGTGGACTCTCTTAAATGCATACAAATTGCTTTAATGCATTCTGAACAATATGTAAATTTTCTTTTTTAGAAAAAAATTTTGATTTAAATTCGTATTGTGTGATTACTACAAGTATGAATAATGGCTTGTTTATACTTGATGAAAATGACGTAATTGCGGAGTGGGCAGTCGTGCGTGTTGAGTGGGCAAGACCCCATTTCGCGTGGCAATGTGCACAGAATTTTTTGCTGGCATCATTTGAAAATTACCGACCTCGAGGTGATTCTGGCCGAGCAGGCACGCCTGTGACTCATCTCTTTGATCAATCCATGCAAAACAATGCGGAGACTCCTGACCCTATCTGACACTTTTAAAGTAAAGTATGGAAAGTTTGCTAGTTAAACAAGAATTCATATAAATAGGATTCAGAATTATGGCTTATATTTGTTTTGAATCTAGCACTGGATAAGCAATAGGGCTGTAAAAAGATTAATCGCAATTAATTGCATACAAAATAAAAGTTAGTTTCTGCATTATATATGTGTGTGCGCTGTTTGTAATTATTTTGTATATATAAATACACACACACACACGCACGCACGCACGCATTTAATAAAACTTATCTATATATCTATATATATCTATATATATCTATATATCTCTATATATCTATCTATATCTATATCTATCTATCTATCTATCTATCTATCTATATATAGTAGGCAATATATATATATATATATATATATATATATATATATATATATATATATATATATATATATATATATATATATATATATATATATATATATATATATATATATATATATATATATATATATATATATATATTTATTATATATATTTACATTTTCTTAAAAGTATACATGTATGTGTAATATTATATTATGCAAACACAAACTTTTATTTTGTATGTGATTTATCGCAATTAATCTTTTTACAGACCTAATGAGGAATAAAATAAACATCAATATTTATTATTGTTTTAGATTTTTATGTATTTTATATTACATACATATAAATAAAAAATGTACATAAATACATTTTCTTAAATGTATACAAGTGTGTATTTATATTTACATAATAAATACACACACAATAATATTATGCAAACGCAAACTTTTATTTTGTATGTGATTTATCGCGATTAATCTTTTGACAGACCTAATGAGCAATAAAATATAAACATCAAGATTTCTGTATTGGTTGTTAAACATTAAATGATATGTTTACTTAAGACATATTTTTAGAGATTGTTTTTTTATATCTAAATGTTTAGCTACAATGGTAAAAGCGCTAGGGTTGTGAACAACGACTTCTATCCTCTGTTGTTTTTTTTTTGACTCGATTACTCTGATTGCCTCGAAGTATCAAATAATAGCGCAACAGCATGTGCATCGAGTGTAAAAACCTTATCTGAGCGCCTCCAGTGAGCGGAGCCACGTGGTCCGGAGTGAGGTGAGTATAAACAAAGCTTAAGGCTCTAAGAGGCTGTGGAAAAATATTCGTCTTTCGCAACAACTTTGTGGTTTTCATCTGGACTCCAGAGCTCTTCTCCTCTGCAGTTTTAATTAGGAAAGAATCTTAAGCTTTCACAGTCTCAGCTAAAGCTTTTGAAGCATCAAACTTCTCCAAGAGGACATGTCATTAATTCATCTTTTTCAAAGGTGAAGCATGGATTTTTTGAAGTACATTTTACCCCATTCCAGTTTGAAATGCGCAGACAACTATAAGCCATTTGTAAGTCCACTTCCCATAAGATTTCAAACACTGGCCCTGTAGTGCTTTTATGTCTGGAAGTGAGGAGGATGCATTTACCTTGAGTTTCTTTACAAAGAGAGATTTTGACATCTTTTCAGAGATTTTCAATTAGCACTTTGTTATGAAGGGCTCTTACTTAATTTGCATGTAATCGTTTTGAAAAATCCAGTCCTTGAAAAAAAATACTGATGAACTAGAAGGATATCCCCTCCTACCTTGCATCTAAACAGTCGAACTTCTGCTTAGCAGATTTCTGAAACCGGTCTAAACGCATTCCAAAATGAACGATGGCTTCAGTCGGGAAATGACTGACAGGTCAAAAGACGAGGTGTGCAACTGTGTTTACCCGTTTCCCTGACTGTTTATATACAGAGTTTGGAGTCTAATGGCTTTAGAATGAACAGTGATGTAAAAATAGACTTTTTTGAACCACACTGCTGTGAGATGGTTGGTTGAAACAAAGGTCCTATAGAATGGCACTTGATGTTGGCAGATCTCAACTGTTTATCCGTATAAGTGCGTGGCACATTTAAAACCCATCATCTCAAGGAAATTCTTCATAAAGCATTCAAATTCAGGATTATGCAGCGCAAGGTCTGTTTACACATTCAAGCCTGTTTGCGTGTGACTAAGTGTGTGTGAGCGCGTGTGTACTTCCTGTTTATTCTGTCAGAGCTAATATCCGAGTGAAGGATCTGAGACAGTTTTTCGTAGTAGGTTCTGACAGCGTGAATGACCCAGGAGATGCCGAACTTTCAGTAACACACAGGTAATGAAGCCGGGAGACGGGTCTGAACGCTAGCATGTATTCATCAAACGGGATTATAGGCTTTGGTGTTAAGCATCAGGCTACAGGGCTTGTTTTGGAGACAAAACCGAAAGTACCAACAGAAAATGACAGACAGTGTGCACTAATAAATGCTACAGGTCATTTTCCAAGACACCATGGCAACGGACTATGCTAGTCTATTGCTTTTTTTAGCATGGTAAAGATGAGTGGGGAGATGGGAATACTGAATCCAGAGCTTTCATAGGTTAGAAACAGGAAGACATATTTGTTTTGAATATTAAAAAGATATATTCAATATTTATCAGCACTGCAAGCTGCTGTCATAGGCATATCACGGTTGTCTAAAAGAAGTATACATCTTAA
The DNA here is from genome assembly GCF_030506205.2 of Paramisgurnus dabryanus. Lineage (NCBI taxonomy): Eukaryota > Metazoa > Chordata > Actinopteri > Cypriniformes > Cobitidae > Paramisgurnus > Paramisgurnus dabryanus. Next base: position 42,961,295 of record NC_133340.1, on the reverse strand, counting down.
AATTGCAATCTGTAACATTTTTGGTTAACTCTTTCCACGCCATTGACAAGTTATCTTGTCAATTAAGAGAAAACATTTCCCTGCTAATGACGCTTCCCTGACGAGTTTTTGCGATAATCTGTAATTCCGATATTATTCCGAAATGACACAATTTATGAAAAACTGAAACAAAAACAAATTCATAAACATTTTAAATTCTGTGCATGTTTTGATCTTCATTCTAAATCTAATCTCTAACAAAATCTTCCTTTACAAAAATTAAATTATTTCAGCTTTTTGCTCAAAATTTTGTATTTTTTAAGAAACATACCAATTTTTAAGAGGTTATAAAAAAAGGGATAAAAAGTTTTTTTCTTCAGTTTTGTTTGTTTTTTCATTTGATATATTTGTATGTTAATATATAAAAAAACCTGGAAAACATTTTGTGAACCATTTTGTGATTCACAGTAAGCAAGCAAGTAAAGTCACCTGCAATTTTATGTCTCAAACAGAGGTGGCGATAAAGAGGAAAAGTTACAGATTGCAGCTTTAAGAAAACTTTTTACAATCAGTTACATTTTCCTCCCTATTATCATTTCTGTTCGAAACATAAAATTGCAAGTTACAACACTGTAAAGTCAAAGTTGGATTAACTTAAAAAATTACTTCACTTGGTAACACCTAAAAAATTATTTTTTTTTAACTTAAATTTTCTCACTTTAAATGAAAACATCTAAGTTGATAAAGCTTACATTTTATTTCTGCCAATTGAACTACACAGTGTAGTTATTTTTTTTACATGGGATAAAATTGAATAAAGTCAAACAGCTGTATATTTTAACTGGAAAATTATGGATCATAGGTATGAATTGGTTAATTATTTAAATAATATTATTTAAAGCTCTGCCTTTAAGGGTGTTTTCACATATGTTGGTGCGCACCGTGGTGCCGCCTCGGAGCGCACCAGATAACATTTTATAATTTTTCAGATCTGCGGTTCGTGGTCACATATGTTGTTTTTACCGTACTCGAAACACCGCACCATACACCATGTGACAACTGTCAGCGCTGTTATTGGTCTCTGACAGCTCTGACCACACCCTCATGTTTCCATGACAACCAGCCTGACACAAAGAGCGAAGCTAGCAAAATATGGAGATAAATGATGCACGTATTTGCAAAGTTTTGCATCTGATCTATTAGGGCGCACTCACACTATCCAAACCAAACCGTGCTCGGATTGGTTATTCGCGCCGCGGCCGGGTTGCAGAGGTGGGCCGGAGCGCGGTTCACTTGGGCTCAGGCACGGAAGGCTGTGGTGTGAGCGCATTCGCGCCTGAGCGCGATTCAAAAGGTGAAGACGTCAGTTGCGCGACCACTCACCTTCATCTGCCTCCGTAAAAACCTTTTGATGCGCGCCGCGGGGTTACGTGAATGTCCGAGCTGCGCACGTGACAGATGAACTAAGCAATATGATGACATGTGAGAGGGCTGTCTGTAATCGCGCACCAAACGACTCCGAAAAAAAAACACAGACTTATCAATATGGTGGGTTCCAGTGTTAAGAGAGAGCTTTACTTCCTTCTTTTTTCAAAACAATCGCATCTTAATGACGAAAGCGCGCCCGGACTCGGATCGATACAAGTACAGTGTGAGTGCGTGCATCTGGGGGAGTAGGGAGGGGTGACAATCGCGCTGGGGCTTGGTTTGGTTTGGTTTGGATAATGTGAGTGTGACCTTAAAGCCCTTTTCATGGAGCCGTTTGCAAAAAATATCATGAATGTCACTTTTTTGTGTGTGTGGATGATAGCTGTGTATTCATGAAATCATCAGCTCATACCTCCAGGTAACAACGAATCTCTCAACGGACCAAAATTGCCCTGTTTGTTGTTTAGCCACAATATTACACCCGGCTCATGCATGACGGAATCCCAGTGGCTCAAACATGTGGAGAACTTCCTGTAGGCTACTTCCAGATGGGTCACACCTGAGCTCTGAGACAACCTGTTTGAGCAGTCTCGGAACGGCTGTTTAGTGCGCACCAGAGTTCGGCTGTTTTGTTCACACCGACCCAAACGAACCGTACTCGGACCGAAAGCTTATTTGGGCTGACCTAAACAGTGCCAGTGTGAAAACCTCCTAAGTATAATTAAACAAAAACAAAAAAATCTAGATAAACTAGTCATAAACACACAAGAGTCATTAAGTCAGTGATGAAGCAAAAATGATCTGTAAAGCTGGTTGGACAACAGACAAGGACTCTGGGTAGCCTCAGGATAACTCTTTCTTCACAGAGGTCTGTGTCCAACAGAAACACAACAGGAATGACAGGCAATACCTAACCTCATGCCAGATATTCAATACAAACTGACCTGCGTACATCCTCCGAGAACAGAAGCAAAATGAATGTGATGCATTTGTTAAAGGGATAGTTCACCCAAAAATGAAAATTTCATCATTTCTTCACTCTCATGTTGTTACAAACTTGTATACATTTCTTTGTTCTGATGAACACAAAGGAAGATGTTATGATGAATGTTTGTAACCAAACCTATCATGAGTCCCAATCACTTCTATAGTATAAAAAATATACTATGGAAGTGAATGGGGCTCATGAACGATTCATTCATAAAAATATCTTCTTTCCTTCATTTATACAGGTTTATAACAACATGTAGTGAGTAAATGATGAAAGAATTTTCATTTTTGGGTGAACTATCCCTTTAAAAGAGAGCTGTAGTAGAGCTGTACCACCTGCTAGCTACATAAAGCAAGCATAGATGGATTAGCGATTATGTATGGCTTAATCACAGCTGGCAAACCTATGACGAAAAGCCGTGAAGAAGACTTCAAGCAGCCCAATGTATAACATTTGTAAGCCTAATCTTTTAGGCTTTTTGCAAAGGATATCTTTAGCAAGCATGAAGGATAATGATGTTGGTAATGAGCGCTTTGTAATTACATCAGAGGTTGATTTTGGAGCAAGGTTCTGCTCAGACAGCAAGGTAATCAAATGAAGATAAGGAGGTCCCTTATGTATCAAATAATCTGATTCATTACGGTTTTGCAGGTTTCATCAGATGGCAAACCCAACGTCACCCAAATCTGCATGCATGTGGACAGCAATCTCTCATCTGATTGGCCGAATTATTAAACTTTTGAGAGTTAGCTGTTGTTTTCTTCACAATAGTTTGTGGTGGGACCAACTGCAATTAACTAGTTTATATGTCTCTTTCTGTTTAAGTATAAACTGCAATGTGGACAAAAACATTTCCCATTCAGTCAAAAGTTTGGCTAATCAAAAGATCCAATTTTGCCGAGTTGAAACCACAGAGGTCTAAAACAATCCTCTAAACATGTTAAAAAAACGGAGCAAATATGTCCAGACACTCCTTATGTTTGTGTTTATGTCATAATTAAGTACAAAACAAATATCCAAACCTCATCTTATTGCATGTGGACTAGATAGATTTTTAATTTTCGGAAAGTCATGGTCCAAATCTGTACTCTGTATCTGTACTGACTTTACAAAGGCAATACACTATCACTGATATACTGATCTAAATGTTCCCCAAGATACCCTAGGAACAGTTTAGGACATATTACCTTGTGGAAATTGATTGAGATTTAATTTAACAAAGCATTTACTTTATATTACTTTAATCTGCTACCCCCACTGTACCATGTTACCACATCAAAGTTGTTTAAGTGTAACGGTCCTGTGAGGAGAATACAAAAAATGCTTATATTACATCAAGGGAAAATGTGTTTACACAGCATTGCTTTAGGAGTTACTATCCAACAAGTCTTATCTAAACAACAGCTCTGAAGCTCCATTCATTATTCAATAAAACATCCCTCACAGCCACAAAGACACACTGTCAGGTATTCTGCAGTATCAGTTCAGAAGCCTCAGCAGGAGAAAAGAGCGATTGTTAAACAGCAGAAATACCCTCAAAGCAGCTGTACACCAGGATCTGGCCGAACATTATATGTATGTTTATTAAAGGGGCGGCGTGTTACAGACAACCACAGGCTTAACAAAGAGCAGATGGGAATGTGATGGTGGGTGGTTTATGGCACGTCTCACAAGAGATGTGATGATTCCTGAATGAAGACGGCTCTTTTGATGGATAGAAATTAGGTTCTTTGCTCTCAGAGGAGACGGATATATATTAACGCACCCATTCTTGAAACCTGAGAGTCTTTTGGTCTTTTTCCTCGTGATGTGCTTTGGATCTTTGTGCTCGCAGGTTCACGTTAAAGCGTGTAAATTCTCTGCTATAATGCGGTAAACTTGCAGGAGACAAGCGTTTGAAGTCCACCTGTTTCTTATTGAGATTCCTGTGATGTGCGTGCAACCGGAACGTCTAAGCTTCTGAGGAAAGGGAAGGAAAGGGTAATGACTGGCTGACTTTAGACTATCCCGAGCAATGGCAATAGTTTAGTTGACTTTCTCTAAATGGGGGGAATGTGACAATGAACTCCTTAACTGGTGGCAGCTGAGGTCAAGTATGCCTTTGTGGTTGCATTGACGTTGAAGGATACTTGAAAGAGACTCTGTTTGGGGGCGATATGCACGCACGCAAAAAATATACATACACAGTATACTGCATGGCAAAGAAATGTATAAAAGCCAAATTGTGACATTTGCAGTCTACAATGTTTGACATCAGAACAGATCAAAGGAAATCAACATGAAACATGACTCCAATAGCAGCTGACTTTGATGTAGAACGTCCTTGGCTGGTTTCTCACAGAATTGGAAGAAATTAAGCACCAAAAAGAAGAAAAAGAAGCACTTGAAATAATAACACATGCATATAGCAGATTAAAGCCATTGCTGGCTATTCAAACAACTGTAAAATGACTATACCCATACATTTGCAACTGTGATTAGTGTCAAGCCTAAAAAACAATACCACTGCAATGCGCAGCCTCTCCAATGATGAATGCATTCTGTTGATTTATATTCCAGTTTATTATATGGAGATTGCCTTTTTGCTTTCATTTGCATCCAATTAAATATGGTGATTCAGACTAAGGTTGTGTTCACACTTGGCACATTTGGTTTACCGTATTTTCCGGACTATAAGTCGCACTATCGTCATAGTTTGGCGGTTCCTGGAACTTCGAGTAAGGTGCGACTTATACGTTAAAATTATTTCATAAGAACCAAGAGAAACCGTCTACAGCCGCGAGAGTCCGCTCTATGCTGCTCCTGTATTTATGTAATTCAATGGATTCAGTGATGCGGAATGACTTCGGGAACTTTTTGAACTTGATTTGGCTTGTCGTTTTAATTGAGCATATTCAGCCTCTAAACTGTTTATCTTACTTTAACGGTCGGACACCTATTCAGCCTGCTGTTCTTTGCTATTGTTTAGTTGAATAACTTGCCTTTCCAGATTAAATGTCTGTTCTTCAGCTTGGATTTTGTAAAATAATTATTTTCTAAATAAACGTGATGTATAGTCCAGTGTGACTTATATATGTTTTTTCTTCTTCAAAACGCATTTTTGACTGATGCGACTTACACTCCGCAGCGACTTAGTCCAGAAAATACGTAAATTTGACGAACTCTGGTGCGATTGCTTAGTTGATGAAAAGGGTCTCATTCTGCTTCAAAATGCACTCCCATTAAGGTTTGACTGAAATGTCAGCACAACACAGACCAAAGACATACAAAAACCGGAAATGATAACGACGTGTCCCCCAAACATCACACAAGTTAACATGGTAGGAGCATTTACCCTGTTTTGACTCTTAAACATTTTATAAGCTATTTATGAGTTTTCCACTTGCAAAAATACCTTCACATGTACACGCAAACAATAAGCGTGTTTATCTAAGCACACAGCATTGCTGTACAAAATCTGTTGAAAGTAGGGATGCATAACGATTAATCGCGATTAATATATAGCAGAATAAAAGTTTTTGTTTACATCAGATTAATCTATGCCCAGCCCTAAAAAAAATATACAAATGTATATACACATGTAAACATTTCCTTAATATATACATGCATGTGTGTGCATTTATCTATACAGTCTATAAGTTATTATACACAGTTCACACACATACATGATGTAAACAAAAACTTTTATTCTGCTAACGATTAATCGCAATTAATCGTTATGCATCCCTAGTTGAAAGATACACGTCATAAGTGCCTTTAGGTTCAGTTCGCCGGAAAACACACTTTTTTCTTTTTGGTCTGGATTAAAAAAAACTAAGAGAACCGCATTACACATGCGAACACCTTCTATTCTAAGATCTATTCATGCATTACATCATGAGCATCACTCCAAACTGGCTTTTTGTGGGTTGGTTGCCGTGTGATTGGAACTTTGAGGGTAAACAAATAACAGTTTACTACTATACACTATTTTGCAATTGAACCCATTACAAGGCGAGCCTACACTTTTATTTGAAGAGTAAAAAAAAAACATAAAGAGAAAGTGTTCACCACATTCTGGATCTTAGCTTAAATAGGCTTCAGTGGCTCTGTTTCAGGCAGATAAAATGGAGCGGCGCTGCTTTTATAAGTAAAGGAGCATTAAAATGCTTTACAGCTCTTAAGCTCAACTTTCCCATTCAATTTGGCGAGTTCTGATGTTAATTCATTAGGCTTCCTTTCTTTTTATGGTCTGCTGAGTTAGATTCTGGTTACTATTGTGGATTGACAAGCCGTTTCACAGGCTGCTATCTGCGTCACAGACCTCCATTTACAACTAAATCACTTCACTAACAGGATGTAGCTTGAAAAAATTATCTTAATACAAATAAAGTCATGGCAGAAGTGTTTTAGCCACCATCTTCTAAAAGAAACAATGCATTTTACATTTTAATGCAATGCCTCCAAAGCCCCTTCATCTGAACCACCCCTCCGCTGGCAATGACTTCTGCCCCAACAACACGTGTCGGCCACTCAGCTTGCTTAGTCTGAAATAAAGACTGCGCCATTGCGGATGCTGCGGGGGTTCCAAAACACAGTGTCCCCACTGTGCTGTCACTGCAGGAAATTCAGTTATCTGATTGCTGCCTGGCCCTGGATCAGTGACTCACAGCCCAAGGTTAACACAACACTCCAGCCACCATCACAGTGCAAGGCAGAACAATTGTGCTATGCCAACAACAGCCCTCTTGTCCAAAGCCAAGCATGGGCATCCCGCTGCCTGAGCTAAAGTGCTTTCACTTCATGCCCAAAGAACCTATTTGCGGTATCTGGGATACCTTTACTGACAGAAGCACTTATTTGGACTACATCAGTTTACAATACCATGAGACTAATGATGTTTAAAGCAATGATTGTAAAGAAATTACAAGTGCACTGGTCAACCAAGAAAACTGGTTGACTTGACTGAGCGACTAAGTAAACAAAAGTAGTTGTCGACGTATATATCGGCCAATTTTTGCTGTTTTTTTTATTGCACCGGCTGATAAATATTTACATTTAGCTAACATGCACGTAACAGTTTCGCAAACATAGCAAGTTAGCATCAAGTGGTTTACTTCACATGCAAGTATAAAAGTTTGTTCATAACAATTTAATAAACAACAACAAGAAACTGTGCTGAGTTAGCTTAACCGTGGTTAGAATGAAGTTTATGGAAGTGCTAAGAAAAGCTGTGCTGGTCAGCTGGTACCAGCTGTTAAACCACACTGCCACCTGCTGTTCATAAACGAATACAGCACCTTAAATGCTATTTGGACTTGCACAGATGTTTTGAAGAATGCAGGAAATGGAAAATGAACAGGAAATTGTAAAAGGAAGCATTGACTTTTTATAAGGCAATACATCACAAAGCGGCAGGAGTGATTAAAAGATTTGCCTTACCTTCATGGGCCCAACCAGTCAGGACATCAAAGGAGGGTGGACATAGAAAAGAAAAAGAAGGTTTTTTAGTTTTAAGCTCACAGTCTGAGTCTTCATATTTATGGGTTATAGGGATATTCATGAAAAGTTTCTCTAAACCATTTTCATACTTTAAACAACAACAAGCAATTATAAATGTACTAAATAAAATGCGGTTTCTTTAATATTCTGCAGATTCATATCCATTTTGTAGGTCTTAAATGAGTGAATGACTCTAGCATTTTATTAGCATGGCCTTTAATAATCAATGGCACAGATGGAGCAAAGCTGAATCAGTGCATCAGCATGCTGAGTCACTTTGGCTCTTCCGTCACAATGACTGAGGGCAAAGAGGGATGTAAATCAACAGGCTAGTGTGAGATAAACAACAGGCCGGTACGTCTGTGAATGCTGATGGGGCTGTGAAGTGTGCTTGGCGTGCACATGCTCAGTAAGAGCTTCTCTGGGTGCGGATTCGAGCCAGCCGAGGTGTTCATTTTGCAAACGAAAAAGCAAGGCATTTTGCACAACATTCAGAGTCCAAAATCAGCACACGCCAAATAACACATGAGAGTAAAAATTTAGTTTGGTGAATACCCAGTTGGCTTGTGACATCGTTAGAAATAATATTTGTTTCAATTTCTCGGTTAAAAAAATCCAAGTAGTGAAGTCAATTATCTGCTCTCTGTTTTGGATTCTGAAAGCATCCATCATGTAAATAAATCAGAAGCAGGTCAAGGGTACAAGCGTCAAATGTAAAACAGCTTTTAATAACATTATTCCCTGTTAAACAGTTCATGATTGACAGACAGACCTTAAGTTACGCATTTATGTCAATGTAAATGTGCACAATTGTAAAGTACTATAAAGCAAAAAGACATAAAGAATAAGATAAGCTCTATAAAAAAAGAGAAATAAAGGGAACGATGAAGCTGAGTGAACTAATGCCCTCCAACAGAGACAGTGGGCTGAGACAGCAGCTATTGGGCCTGATCTCACTTCTACCACTGCAGTGTCGTACCGTGCCCCTGACATCTATCCAAACACAGAGAGCAGCCAAAGCCTCCAGATCCCAGAACACTCTCAACGTCATCCGTCTTTGACCTTAGGAAATCTGCAAGATCAGAGACTGAAATAACAGACCTCTGCTGTCCAGACTGAAGGGAACAAAGCTCAAGCATCTTTGCGCTGCTCGTGTCAGGCCCCTGTTGTGTAAATGCATTCATAATACACTAAATCTTGGTAACTTAATTTGAGTGTCTGTCGAGTGTTAAGCATGAAGCAAACCATTTGGGACACTGGACCACAAAACGATGTCATAAGGCACACAGGTACTGTATATTTGTAGCAATAGCAAAGTACATTGATTGTATGGGTCAAAATTATCTTTTTTTGCCAAAAATCATTAGGATACACTCTAAAAATATTGCTTTGACTTAAAAAAAAAGTAACAGTTGTGTTCAAACAACTTTTAAAATTAAGTTGATCCAACTTGTTTTTTCCACATTATTTTAAATTTAAATTATGATATATTTATATAAAATTAAATTGTGGACACTGATTTACACAAAATATTCTTTAAAAAATATATTAATTAAAATATATATATTATAAAAAAATATTCTAACTTTTTCATTTAACAACCCTTGTCAGGTTACAGAAGACAACCAGCCTTTTGATTGAAACAGCATGTAAGATAATACTCCGTGAGTCTGTTCTCAACTTTAGCACAATGGAAACTTATTAAAAATCAACAGCATAACAGAAACTCTAAATAACAAAAAATCTTAAAATTTAACATTAATAAGTCATCTTCTGTTTTCACCTTGATTAAAAGTTCATAAAAAACACCATATTTCTACATTTACGCTCATTATCAAGTCCCATGCAAAGCATGCTGGGAACCTGAAACTTGGAAAAATTAAGTTATCAAGCTAAATGCATAGAGTTACTACAACATAAACATGTTTTAAACAAACCAACACTAATTAAATGGAAGGGATTGTTTTAATCTGTTCTTCAAGAAAAAAAAAAGCTGGATAGCCCAAAGCAAACGGTTACAGATGAAAACCAGGAACCGGAGACTGAAGAATCAAAAGAACTGCTAGATTGTTGAAGTCCTTCCTCATGACTGATCTTCATAGACTGACCCAAGAGAGACTCATAACCAACCATCATCAAACATTACATACAGTACCAAGAATATGCAAATGCAACTTTCTCAGCCTACTTTATATTCATCTGCAATGGCAACCACAAATATTTTTATCTAAGGACACCATGATCTTACGTTGCACAAATCATCAGAGAGAGCGTATACTTTGAGAAGTTACGTTTATATGAAAATTACAAAATGCTGTTTGGACGACACCTCCCACCGGTTAATTTAGGGTTGCCACATTGTAATTTAGGGAGAAGAAATGCAAAAGGTTTGCAATCATGACACAGTTAAGAAACAATTGAATGGAAGCTAGCCCCTAATGCTTATACAGTATTTGATCTCTAAAGCTTAATAAAGCTTAAACAAAAAAACACTGCAGTACTGTAAAAATTCCGTAGAAAATACAATGTTATTGCAGCTGGGTTGCCGGTAATTTACTGTAAATTTACATTTATGTTATTTACTGGCAAGAGTTTGTTCAAGGTTAAATAAATTTTAAATATTAACAAGTCTTTATCTTTACAGAGTAAAACTATACAATAACAGCCTAATGCAAAGCATTCTGTGAACCAGAAATCATCATCAACCTTTTTCTGTTTTTTGCTTCAGATTTTGTTTCCCAGAATGTTTTGCTTGATGCTGTTTTTTAGTTTTACTCTGTAAAGACAAAGACATGTAAATGTTTAATGTTCATTTAACTTTGAACAAAATATTGCCAATAAAAAATATTAATTTAAATCTACGGTAAGTTACCGGCAACCCAGCTGCAATTTTCTTACAGTGCACATTAAAGAGCATATAGCCCTGTTTGCTGCATTCAGACCAGTCAGATGATCTAGTGTCCCGCACAAACATGAATTTTAGAACTCTGTGGGCACAGCTGTAACCATTGACCCAAACAGAGTGATAATAACATCTATTGATCAGGTGTGAGGGAGGAGGCCCCCCTATACAATAGCAGTAAGGGTCTGTTAAAGGTCCAATTCAATTGGAATCACGTTCAGGGGGAGGTTGGTTACTGGGTTTATTAAAATTCAATGCCATTTAATTCTATAGAAATGCATAAATTCATGATCCATGTCACCCAACACACGCACGCACCACCCACACATGCACACACAGAAAACAAAGGTTTAACTATGACCTGCTCAATACATATAGAGTGCCGAAGTAATGGCGTCACTTTGTAGGCTAAAACGCGGAAGTGAGTTAGCATTTTAGCACTACGGGTTCCCTCGCCCTGAAGTCAATGGGTTTTTTTAATGGGTTTTTGCTAAATCGCCTGAAATAAGGTCTGTGGTTAACAAAACCTCTAAATATTTTCACGTTTTGTTCTATGACATAAAATACACCAGTTATAATCTGCTTGTGATTTTTTTAAACTTTATTGTGCCTATAAAACGGTGGTTGCTAACAAGTTGCTAATAGGGACTACATCCTTGGCGGGGAGTTTAGACGTCATCATGACAGGAAATCTGTCACTAGCCTTTCAGCCTCACGTTCTCAGAAGTTTACCTTTCAGTTAATATACATAACGTTATATATTTAGTCTTTTCAAATTGTAGTTTTTCCAAATATTGTTGTACTGTGGAGAGACTGTAGTTTGACATGTTTTGTTTTGTCCGGAGATGCAACCACAAGTCGTCGATGAAAGATGCTCGTTTACCGTCCGATGTTCCCCAGCGTTTGTGCAGTAAGGTAAGCTAACACAACGATGATTTCCATGTGAACACCGTATTTACTGCCTTAATGTGGCCATGCACGACCAAACTTTAATGGTGCATATTGCTCAACACGCGAATGATATGATACTTTGACGGTCAGATGGAATTAAAAAGGCTAAGTTAGCAAGAATAAACGTTTTTCATTACAAAATCAACAGCTAAAATAACTTACCTGTGTCTTTCTCTTAAAATATCTTAAAGCTTGTTTACTTTGCTGTTTAATAGATTAGATCCGCTGCAGTTTTATTAAAGGCTAACGTTACTTCGAGAAATGTGTTTAATTAAAATATTCAAAATAATACCTGGTTTATTGACTTTTATTCAACTTTGCTTTACCCACTAATAATAATGATTGTAGTTATTTGTAAACAGCACTAGTTAGGCATTAGATAGCAATGATATTAATCTTTGTTATTTTAGTAGTAAAGTATGATCTTTGTAATTTTAATTTGTAAAGGTGTAACTTCCATAAAACTAACACTGCTTATTTTGAATTTATCCTTAGACGAGCTGACCGCATGCCCAGTGTCCATTCTCGCATCTGCAGCTGTCATTTTCCTGCAGGGGATAAAATGTCCCCGTTTTGTTTATATCCACAAATGATGTTCCCACTGGACAAATTTTGGAAGATCATTCATACTCCCTGAGACAGGATAGGGCTGATGTGCCTAAAAATGTTCCACCACCCATTTATAAAGAGGAGGAAATGGCTACAATTTATGGCTGACAAAGATGATGAACCATCTCCGGCTGATCAAACCCTCACTATCAATTCTGAGGAACAACCAAATAAAAGCACAACTAAAGAAGAGCTGCAGTCTGGACGAAGAAGAAGAATCCAGCTTGAGATTGAGTTAGAACATTCCATAACAGAGATTCAGCTTCTCAAAGACTAACTCCAAAGGCAAACGAGTAACTGTCATGACAGGTATTCAGCCTTTCAGATGAGTGAAAGTGTGATTCGAATGGAGACAGGATTGCCAGATAGGGATACTTTCAGTGCTGTGTTTGAATATGTTGCTCATTTTGAGGATTCCATTACGTACTTTGCTGGATGGAGGAGACCCAAAGAAATCATCCTTGAGGACCTTGATTAAAATTCGCCACAACTATACACACTTGCACTTTCCATGTGGGCATTCACATTGTGTTGCAAAAATACCTTCTTTCCCTGTAGAGACTTGTCATGTGAATTATATAGTATATAGTTTGTTTTCAGTTTACTTATTTTATGAAAATAAAGACAAAACTTGCTGCAATGTTTCTGTGGATATGTGATTGGAGCATTTTGTTAACTTTTGTTTAATTCCCAGAGAACACGCTGCTATCTAAAGCTTGAATGCACTGTAAGTCACTTGTCTAACAAATACCAAAAATTAAATGTTTACCTATTGTAACTATACACCAGTCAGCTCACAGTAATGTGAGATAAAATTTACTACACAGGCTCTCACATTGGGGCTTGTGGATTACCAGGTAAAAATATATAGAAAATGTGAACAAAATTAGTATATATGGTTTATTTAGGGAACATGTATGGTTTAATTATAATATATTGTATTTAAGCATTGATGCTATTGGACAATTCTCTTTAAATTCAACATATATAATTATATATAACTATTATATTAAATGTTTGGAATTTAACTGTGTTCTGTTTGTTCAGAGATTGTATAGTTATCTTATAAATACATAGAACACTTTATTTAACTCTTCTATCTCTCCATAGTTTTACTTAATGAGACTTGATAAACCTTGTCCCTCATGCTGGCCCTTACAATACCGGTAAGTAAACCAGCATCTAAGCTGCACTGTTATGTCCAGATTTATAGTGGTTCTCTCTCCTCGATCTATGGTTTTCTATCGTCTAAGTAAGAAAAAGTACATAAGATTGGAAATTGATACGACAATAGCTAGGCGGGCTTCAGATATGTTTTTTTTTTTGGCGAATTAGCAAATGGTATGCAAACATACAATCAAACATAATACAGTGAAAGATAATCTTTAAAGTTTATTTGGGGCACAATGATCATGCATCATAACCTTAATCACAAAGAAAATAATATTAAGGTTTATATAAACTAACGAAATAATAAACTAATAAATAAATAAAACATTAACAAAAAATCTCAAAGAGGCACGTGTAAACAATATTTCTAACATTTTTGGAAATAACGAATGGGCAATATTTATCATGAAAAAGTGGATAAGTGTCCATAAACAGCGCAGATCATGTTTTTTAAATAAAGTTTGAGGAAGCTTGATGATGACGTTGATCCGCGACCGGTGCGCTGTAGTCCGTTTATAGCATACCGTTAGCATTTTATATCTGACGGCTTTATTTAGGCTTCAAAATGTATACATTTTCGTTTAACTTATAAAGATTATCTTGATAGACAAAACGTGTAAGGTTCATAACTCTTTGTTGAACACAGATCTTATTTTTTGCGATTTTCCAAAAGTCTATGGGAAAAATGAATGGCTTTTCGATCGAGGGAACCCATGCGCCGCTAACTTCCGGGTTGGCCTACAAAGTGACGTCATGACTTCGGCACTCTATAGAGGCATAAAACTCATCTACTGAGTGTATAATAAAGTAGGCTTGGTGGACAAGTTCACTAAGTCTTATTATCATATATAAAGTATATAAATATTATCATATACAGAGTTTGGATCCATTTGAGACGTGACCCAGTGGGGTCTTGATGCAATACATTGTGATACTGTAATGCGAGCCTCTGTATATATCTATATGTACATATGCTTTTCATATTTTATGAATAGGATATACATTTAGGAAAGGAATCCTTGAGGACACACCACTATTTGGGTGATTCTTGCGAAATTAGACTTATGAGATGTCATGAAACATTTTGATAAAAAGGTAAATGCAAAGTAAGAGTAGCAAAATAAGAGCATACAGTTACAAACATCTCTTCATGTTCTATTTTGCAGATGATTTCAAATGACATCATACAAACCAATTTAGTTTTTTTCCCCACATTTAAGGGGAACATTTTCATTACCGCAACGTGTCCATGACTGGATTTGGGTTATTTGACATAGAAATATTTATAATAAAAAAAATCTAAAAAATAAAAAGCAAAATGTTATACTATAAACATTTACATATAAAAGTTGAAATTTTGTTTGTCATAGTACCTAGACAACTTTTTAGTTCTCATTACAGAAACATGAGTTTGTAAATGCATGTATTTAATGTAATATCATGCTGCAGAAATGATATTTTTTGATAATGATAATCTAAAAAAATTTAAATAATTCTATAGTAAATATTTTTTAAATCCTCAAAAAATAATGGTTATAGTAAGTTCAGACCTTAATCTTATATGTGCAAAAAAAAAATGGCTTCAAGGGCTTTTTAAGAAATCTGATGCTAGACATCGTTTAAGTGTGGATTTCGTGAGAATCACCCATATGCAAACCCTAGCAAAAAATTGTGACGCACCCCTATGCTAGTACTTCCTAACCCTGTTTTAAGTTCATAAATAGGAAGAATCTAGTGGTTGGGATGTAAACTCCAAACAAAACAACTGCCATGAGTCTTAATTTTTTAAATATTGATATTGGCAAACAAAATATCACGATACTCACATGTATAGGTATTTTCTTACACCCCTATTGTAACCAGGTTTTACTTTCAACTTAAAAGTAAACCTGGTTTTAAGTAAGTCAGCAGTAAAAGTTCATAAATGTGCTGGATGAGAAAGTTATGAATAACTTGAATAAATTCAACTCAACATGGCTGGATTAAGAATTATTGCCTAAAAACATCTAGAAGAAAAAATGATGCTGAGCTATATACTGCATGAGTCAGTACGAAAACAACTCGGTGCTTTAAATCAAAACCCTTGATGGATAATAATTGGTCATATGATGGGCTTGAAACGGAGCGATTACTTGAGCAATGCTCCAGTGAGCCTGACGGTAATGCTAGGACCCTATTAATAACCAGGCACGTCGCCGGGTTACATTCGTGCGTGGCGCAAAAGGACAAACATTTTACTGAACATCAACTTAGCGACTTCTCTCAAGTGGAATAACATTAATTCCAGGACTGGCATCAAACAGAACAAGTACAAAAAGAAACGTACAAACTTTAAATGAGCTACGTTTTGGTTTGACTAACGCACATTACAATACAAATACATTAACGGCACTGTTTGGAATCATAGGACGTGACCGAGTCATCATGTACCAACGAGCTCTAAACCTTCAACCTTCAGGTAGGGGTGCATGTTTTTGGATGAGCAGCAGGCTTCTATGTAGCCTTTATAAATAGGGCTAGAGAATGCCTGAACTCCATCACCCACATGATACGTGGTCCTGATCAATCTGGGAATCCGAGTCAGGTTTCCTCTGCTGAGCAACAAACACTGTGTCTGCTAAATCTTCAATGCAGTGGCAAAAATGGCATAAGAATCGTAAATTCGGCATTTGTGAGCCTGTTAAACATCAGTGAATCCTTTCAAAACTATCATTTCAACTATTTGTTTTCATAAACACTCAAAAATGTTCAATGATCGCAGTTTGTATCTTATATTGATACTGCACAGCCCTATTGCAACCATTGTTTTCATACTAAAATTACAGATGCACCTGCAAAGGGAAAAAAGCAAAAAAGTTAAAGGGGCAAACGAGTAGAGATGTTTATTTTGACAGCACTGTGATGTTCCTACAGTTACTGCACTCATCACACCCCGAATAACACACTTCAAACCTCTGAGACAAATAAAACCTGGCCACACAAATCTCTAGGGTAAGAACCACTTCATTTATAGATGGGAGATGCATACATAACATTCAAAAGAGCAGAGCGGGTTGGAGCACCACTTTTTATTTTGTAGTAGTACCTGGTATTATGTAGCGTTCAGCCAGAGTTGTGCACCGTTTACACATACGGTATAACTCTCAAAAGTTTGGGTTTTCATGACCTTAAAGTGCCATTGTGTTGTAAATTTTTTCCAAATTTGGTTCAAAACACTATAATAGCGGCCTGGGATTGGCACATTTTTTACATTGAACTGAATTCTGAGCTCAGCAACAATATTCGGTTTGAAAGGACATCCAATACCTATGGATTGCATGTATGTGTTTAGCAATGTTGCACTGTATGGATCTCCCAGCATCTCTGACATCTGTGTCAGCCTGTCGCTGCAGATGCAAAGCATTACGAGAAAAGAAATGCCTGTATCTCTCTTAGCGTTCATTCAATCCAGAGAGCTGGACTAAGAAATGCCAATCTCTATCTAACTGTAGCCTGGACCACACAAGCAGCGGCACACGGTTTTATTCACAGATTAAACGAACCATGAAGACAGCTGCATTAGTCCCACCAAGGCCACCCGACTCGCTGCTAGACTGAACCATACCGCTGATGTGGGTGAAACAGATCGGTTGATGAAGACAGGTTGAGGGAGTGGTGGGAAGGGAAGGTGAGAAATGATCGCACAGGACAGAAACGAAGACCAGACATGGTGCTTAGCAAGATTCTGGGCTCAGCTCCCAGTCTGCTACAGTAGGTACTGCTAAAAGACAAGTTCAGTAACTTCAAACAAAACAGATCAGATGCATACAGCAGGGTTCGAAGGGCAAGACTGATTCTGTTTTGAACAGACTTTCTGGATGGAGTTCAACTTTATAGGGATCGAGGGGTGGGACCCAAGGGCGAATGTTGTTACTTGGTAACAGGGACTTTGATAAATACTTGTTGGCACTAATAGGTCCATAGGGAGTGTGTTGGTAAAAGGCGACATCCCAGAAAACCATCACAATACTGAAACAAAACATGAAACTTTTCTGTGACCCAGTCTGTAAAAACCCAGCTAAACTGTTTTCTACATAAAATATAACCTTGACATATTGAATAAACAGTATTGACTAAAAGAGGCAAGATCAAAGATTCAAATCAATGATTAAATTGCACCCATTTCATTGCTACAAACAACATTACTTTGTGAATTTCTCTGGGGTGGCACGGTGGCTCAGTGGGTAGCTCTGTTGCCTCACAGCAAGAAGGTCCACCGTTCGAGCTAAGGCAGGTGGGCTTTTTGTGTGGAGTTCGCATGTTCTCCCTGTGTTAGCGTGGGTTTACTCCGGTTTCCTCCCACAGGTCAAAAACATGCAAGTTAGGCAGATTGGAGATGCCAAATTGTCCCTCCTCCAACCTGTGTATGGATCAACTTGTCTGAATAAAACTTGTGTATGGATTAACTTGTTCTCGCCATGAATATAACCGTAGATGTTGGAATGGCGTAAAGAAATAAAGGAAGAAGAAGAAGAAAACCTCTGACGTCAGCCGGAAATGTGAAGCTCCTTACCATGTTTGAAAGATTCACACACAATGCAATGCTAACAGAAGTTAAAATTAACAGACTGTAAGTCCAAAGCGGGAGGAATTATGATAATGTCGGTCTTGTCTACATCACCAATCCTAGGAAGTAAATTGTTGCCTACAATCCTAAATTTAATGTAGTAAAAGAAAAGAGATTTATGTTGGGAACGATATCGCATCATTGTTTACTTTGGGGTATGTACCTTTTGCATATCATTAACATATACTAATACACACTTACACACCAAAGGAAATGTAAAATCGTGAACAGGAGGACAGTTGCTCTTTAAGATCATACTTTGATGCTCCTAGCCTCACATGAGAGGCTGCCAATCTAACCTAAGTGCTGGACCACCTCTCAATGGCATTGCTGTGCAAGCAAATCCGATAAACAGAGCCTCATTACAAACTAATAAGTTAACAGCAACAATCTTCTGCCGAAGCAGTTTTTGCATCAACATCCTCTAATCCCAGATATTAAAGCACATTTGCACTATAAACGTTATAGCCCATCTTCATTTACGGCCCCTGGCTACGGGCAGATGCTGAGAGTCTGTGACACATTCCTGGGCCAGGAGAAAGTCACTCACCCACACTGACAGCTCTGCAAGAAATGTCAGTACCTCTTGGCAGCCTTGCAGCAGGTGGGAGGTCTTGAAACATGGTAGATGTCACTGACAGAGTTCAGTGGGGTTTTTTATACTGATTGAGTTTGGCGTATAGAGGTTGGCCCAAAAACAGCCTCAAAAGGGCAACTTGGTAAACAATGTCAGCACATCTCTGTGCTTTTGTTCCTGGGTGGGTGTGCCAGGTAGGTAGGTAGGTTTGCAGACTGGCCACGCTGGAAGTATGGCAAACACCCTGAAGCATAAAATGTTAGCATCTCTCATTCCTACATTACAAGCGCAACATGCTCGTGACCGATTAGCTGACAACTAGTCATGTTTGTTACTGGTGGTTCCGCTTTCCCATATGGACAACATGCAAGACTGTTTGCCTAATACTCTGTCTGTCTGCCTGTGCTGGAATGCGCTTGCTCAGAATAGCTTTGGGCAGATGCCTTCACTATGCGTTATTTGGAGCTCAAGGGCAATGCAATCCCATCACCATCCTTTTGTAGGAGCAAATGAGTATTCGGAGCAGGACACGTCAGCTGATCGAATTTACAGTGTTCATACACAACAAGGCAAGTAAAGGTCACCTGGATAAAACCATTTTTCATTGAGACGTTGCAATATACAACAGCAAGTGTTTCACAAATGTGACAACCACTGTGCCCTTTTCACAAAAATGTGCAGTCAGGTGGGTTGATTTTTCATAGCTGCTGTGCTGTACATGTGACTGTATTTCACCACAAAGGTGGGCAGCTAAGTTAGCACAAAATAAAGTCCTTCCAGAAACACTTTTTTTGTGATTGTTGCGGGCAAAAATCCTTGATCTTGCGGCACATTTTCTTAAAAAATGGGATGGAATATGCGGGATATTTATGCAGCTGTATACGAAGAAATTGCTGGAACTTGCAAAAATGGCTAAACATGAATAATAACAAGCTATTTAGAAAAAAAAATATGGTTTGTTTAAATTAACCTAAAAATTTTCAATATTTTACCCAATGTAAGAGCATAACATAGTTTTTAGGCGGTAAAGTAGCAGTAGATCAGATATTTTGCCGAAATTAAATAAAGATGCCTTGGTAAACAGCAATATGAGCATCATGTTATGATCCATTCCATCAAAACATCTTGGTGAAAAGAAAGGTGTTGTAAACCGAGACTGTTATTGCTAAGGAGGTGCGTGACAAATACAGCAATCTGCCTCTTGTTCCAAGAGGAGTCATGATCAGACCTGCGAGAGTGTCACATTGCCCCTCAGCAATATACTGTACCAAAACAAGCACCATCCCGTCTTCGTCTTAAATAAAGCCCCTACGGAGCGAACTAACCGCAGTACATAAAAAACACGAACAATACAAAACAAATCAAAGCGTACTGACAACACCAAGTCAGAGATTAAAATAAGCATGTGATGTACAGAATGTAACATTTACCACACTGATTTGTTTGTGTGCTCTTGTGTGTGAAATTGTTAGCACATGGATCACTTTTAAAACCAGAAGAAATCCTTTAAGTCCTCAGACTTTTCAGAAAGTACAGACAACTCTTTGACTTTGAAGAGAGTGATTACAGAGTTTTGGCTATGGAATAAAGAGATGTCCAAAGATAATGGTTTCTTTGAAAAAGTATGCTAAAAACTAAATTTGTTTTGTTATCCACAACAGATTTAGGAAAATCTAGTGCCAATTATTTAGCAAATAATTGAAAACTTATTCTGAATAAATGATAATAAAAATTGTTAACATCATTTCAAAAAAGTTATTTGAAAAATATTTATATGGCTTTTGGGGTGTGAAGTCGCGCAATTAAAATGTAATGAAATTTCTTGTGGAGGTGAACGCGGTCTCGTAATATCAGCCTAAGGTTGAGTTTGTGGCAAAACATTTTATAGCGCATGGATTATATTTTTTCTTTAACTTTTTTGTGTTTGGGTTTCTAATAATGTTTGTTTGGGAATGCATATAAAGTCTGAGACATGTTGTGTTTGATTGTTAATTATTCACATGTGAAGCATCTCAGCAGATAAAACCCTCACACTTTACATGATTTAATTGTCTGCATGCTCTTGCTCAAGAATTACAGAGGCTGCATCATTTCTATTGTAACGAATTGGACAAACATTAAAGATTTAAAAGTTGTTGGACAAAAGAAAAAAAATAATCATTGCAGATCTGCTGCTTGCTGCAGGCATTTGTTATAATGCTGGTTTTTACATACTTATTTAAAATATTTTTTGTTTATTAAAATATGTGTTTACTTGGTCTTGATACTTTATTTAAACCAATTATTATTGCATCATCATCATCAGTAATTTTAAAAATTACTGCTCACTGAGGTCTATATTTGTTACTAAAAAATATCAAAAACAGGGGAAAATATAACGCAGGACGAAAGTAACAAAGTGATTTTCTCAGAGACCTGACTAAATTAGCATTCCAAACTATGACCAGGGTTCCCACACCTTAGCTAATTTAAAATTCAAGAACCTTTCAAGTACTTTCTAGGTCCAATACCCTCAAATTCAAGGACTAAATGTTGGGACACATTTCAAGTGAGAGCAAGGTTACATCGTGTTACCTTTTAAGATACATTGTTACAATTCCCTTTTGCGGAGGGAAGCGGAGACACTTTGGGGACGCGTCCAGGGGTAAGTGCGTCTGAATGTGTGTATATCAAATTCAACCAATGGTGAGGCTTAACAACAAAGATCGGGTGACGCGGGAGCCAGTCGTTATCTAAAATATTGCCAAAGACGGCGTTACAGGGACGCAGGAAGTATGACAAGGGAGACGCAGCGCCTCGTTCCCTTCTCAGGGAACAACAGTTACATACGTAACCCGAGACGTATTCATGTGTCAAACACAACTATGCAAAAAGGCATTTTGGTATGAATCAACATTCCCATACAGAAGATATAAGCATTTAAAGCAAACAGTTAAGCACATGTGCTTAAAAGGCTAGAAATGTTATGATATTATCCCACACTACACAGGGAATAATATGGATTTTTTTTCCAGAAAACTTCTTGCATAAAATAGACTCCAGCACTTTCAATGACCTGTATGTATATTTTCAAAAACTTCCCAGGGCCTTGATTTTTTCCCCAAGATTCACAAACTTTCAAGGATTTCAAGGACCTGTGGGAACCCCGTGGGAACCTTGTATGACAGCATCTTAAACAGCAATCCCTTTTGACAGAGCTGACAAATATTGTGTTATTTTGTCATCGTCATTATGCGCGTGTGTAGGTCTGGAAACTGGTTTGACCATGATGAAAATTTTCCTTCTTATAATGTGTTGTGTTTCTCGTTTTGTGCGTTAGAGTACTGATCAATCTACAGATTATTTAGTGCTGTAAGTTTGACTTTTTCAGAGTTTTTCAAAATAAAAGTAAATTGGGTTTAAATGTCAGAAGTTCCTGTCGGGACTAGGGATGCTAAACAATTAATCGCGATTAATCGTTAGCAGAATAAAGGTTTTGTTTACATCACATATGTGTGTAAACTGTGTATAATAAACATGTATAAACATATATATAATATAAATTATACATAAATATACAAATGTATATACACATGTACACATTTCTAAAACATATACATGCATGTGTGTACATTTATTTATACAAAGTTATTATACACAGTTCACACACATATATGTAGTAAACAAAAACTTTTATTCTGCTAACGATTAATCGCGATTAATCGTTAAGCATCCCTAGTCGGGACAAAAGTAACATTTGAATATTTATATTATTCTAATTTGATTTAATTTTTTTAGTGTTGAAACGTAAATGTTGTAAATGTTTTATTCTCAACAACTCAAGTTTTTACTGTCGGGTTGCTTTTGAAACGTTTGATGAAACGGAATTTTAAAATAAATATCATTTAATTATTTTTTGCAAAGATAAACAACAAATTATGTTTGCAATTACATATTAACAAGGTCATAGTCAAGAATATTTACTAAAAACATGTCTAATGCAAAAATCTATCTTGTTCTGTAGTTTACAATGCGCTACTTATGTTCAAACTGAAATTAAACTGAAGTCATTTTAAATTTGTTCAAAATTCCACCTGGTATTATTAGACCACACTTGTGTGTTATTGACCACAGCAAACAGTCTAAAGCATTTTAAAACTTTCAAAATATTTTTTTTTCTGAAAAATGGTACTTTTGCCCCTGCTCTCCTCTACTTCATTATTAATTAGCAAAATAATTGTTAGGGACAGTCCAAGATTAGTTCAAACATTTCAAAATTATGTGATTTCATTCAGTTATCCGTTTAGATATTTCATCATTGAGGATTTCTTAAAAAGTGTAAAAGTCTCATCTCATGAACTCAATCTCGTGTCTCTAAATGTTTCAATAAGACTTAAAATCTAAAGTTCATGTGGACTAGTTCATGACAGACATCCTGCTGGATAGTTAATAACTTTAAACTTATTTTTTGGGTAAAGTACAACACTGCTATAAGAAAACTAAGTGAGGCAAGAGGCTCAAGTTGCAAATGGCTCTTGTTGGTGACCACGGAAGTGGCATAGCATTGATGGGCAGGACCGGATCACTGTATCAAATAGCAAAGTAGATCAAGATAGAAAAGCAATACGCATTAAAGTGTGCTGGCATTCCAGCTTGTGTTCATTTCCTGGTGGTCCTTAAAGTAACAGCTGGAATCTATAGCAGGCCTGGGAAATGGAGGGTTTTGTCTCCTCAGCATGTCTGGATTGAAGAACCAAATCTGCTGCCAGCTATTTATACCAGTGAAAGCACAAGACTGAAAGAGTTAAACTACAGAAAGAGCTGATTACAAACAAAGACACTAAACTTTAAAATGCGATCACAAGAGTCTTTTTATCTTAAGCTCGCCACTTCCTTCCCATTCCCATTAAACAAGCTTCTCCTTTAAGCTTCATAGACTTGGTAGAACTTTCTAAGAGAAGTTTTAGGTATCCTATATTGGCCCATGGGGAACATGAGAAATTCAAGTTATTTCATTCACTAGGACCAGCTGGTAGATCTCAAGTCGCTTCTGCAAGGTGGCATCTAAACCAGCTGCTCATTTGGTAAGGCAACAGGACGCGCGTTTTGTGATTGCAAAGTTTAGAAGTCTATTTCTGTTCACTTTGGATCCTCTGCAGCATCAGCAGAGGACAGATTTTAAACAGAAAGAAATTAAGAAAAGGGATGATAAACGAAGTAATGAACACCACCATTAAGAACAAAGACAAACCTCAGGAGGAAAATTCCCATTTTGCCTCCGATTTAATCTTCTATAAGGAGAATGCACATTTGCTACATAGACCATTTAATTGGCTTTCCCAATGCATGTGCTATCATTTGAAGGGCTCAACATCCTTGATCTCTCATGAAAAGAAATTACACACAAAAAGATGCATTGCCAAATATAGCAGCCGTTCCTCATTTTTCACGACGCTTTTGTAATGAAGGACTTCAAATACATTCCACTTTATTCTCTGATAGGTTTGTCTAATGATTATATTCCCATGGGTAATTGATATCTAATAGTTTGACCTTGAGAAGTGAATTCATTAGCTCTTGAATTCGGCTGAATTAGGCTACACTGCAACATTCAGTTGGCAACGTCACTAAACTGCTTTGCTTTCTATAAGCTGAATTTCACTAGGTTACAATTTTAGGGCGCTACACCCAAATTATCAAATTCAAGTGATGCATGTCTATCTTGTTAGGAAAAAACAGGAAATGTAGGGTGTAGGCTTAATTAACAGTGTGCACACCCGGAGTTACATTTGAGATGAAGCATAAACATGTGCTGTGAATCAGTCAGTTTCAACTCAACAATCATGTACACTTCAGTATTGTTTCTTCTGTGTAGCAGTCACACAAACATTACTCTTTGAAACCAGACTAAAAAAAATTCTGAGTTACTTTCAACCCAGCATTGGGTCAAAAAGGAACAAACCTGCTTAGTTGTAATTTAACCTATGTTGAGTTGTTTAAATGCAAAATGTTGGGCGGTTTTAACCTATTGTTGGGTCAAAAATAAAAAAAAATTGTTTCATTTAACCCAATGGCTGGCTTTGTCCCTTTTTGACCCAACGCTGGGTTGAAAATACCCCAGCATTTTAAGAGTGCATATTACAGGAATTAGGGGTGGGCGATATGACCAAAATCTTCTATCACGATAGGATTAATTTTATATCATGATAACGATATGTATCACGGTAGAGTTTTTTATGTTTTAATAAGGTTTAAATCTTTAATACCATAGAAATGTTCATAATTCTCACAAAAAACATATACAAGCATAGAAAGAAGATAAAAACAAACAAAACTCAAGCTCTCTGAAGATACACAGTCAATAAGAATGATAATAAATTATTATGCATGTATGTATAGGCCTATATATATTTTTATTTAAGGTAGAAAAGTGATTTAATCAGGAGCAGTGAGAGATTTTTTTCTCAATGCTGTTTGATTAACACGAGTGACAGACAGGAGCAAAATTAGGTAACTTCCCCTTTAAGACCAAAGTCCGGATCCAATACACTGTTACACATGCGCTTTCTCTTTTAGCTGTTTACTTTCTCTTAAGACCTTACTGGTCGTGTTTATGATGATGCTTGCAAAGACGGGAATTTTGACGCATATGTGTATTTAAGGCCAATAAAGCGGGAAAAATGCTCACGAGCTTAATAAGCAGAGGTCGCGCGACTTGCGCGCTCCTCACAGACAGAAAGAGCAGCGGTTGCGCGACTTGTCCGCTCCTGACACACAGAAAGAACGCACGCATACAGATCTGTTGTCTGTGTTTCAATGGCTTAAAATAACTTGTTTTAAAACTGCAGTGCTTAAATACGTGTACAAACGTTACGTTTTCGCGACCACACGCACAGGAGCGTGACGTGGGCACGTAACCTCGATAGAAACGATAGTCCAAAATCTCTACCGGTTGACAAATTTCTACCGGTTAATTTTGTCTACCGGTTTATCGCCCACCCCTAACAGGAATCAATCAACTACCTTTATTCTAAAGGGGGGTTGCACACCGAACAAGAAGCACCATGTAATGCCATGAATCTAAAAACAAAACATTATTTTCTATGAATGTACGCACACCGGCGGTGCCAGACGGCGGGTATACGCTGTGACTCTGGGCGCTGCTCAAATCCCTGTCGCGCCACAGAGCACCACTCACATAGTTTAACATTAAATAACATCATATTTCAAATAGTTAGCAACAATTAAGATTGGCTGCTAACGATATTTAGCATTTGAAGTAGAGGCTATCTGACTAAGCTTGCGCTATTTAATGTGTACGTCCGGTGTACGATACCTCAGAGTTGTCCTAGATGCGCCGCTCAGAGTCGGACACTACTTAAAGGACAAGTTCGGTATTTTACACTTAAAGCCCTGTTTTCAGATTGTTTTTGATGAAATAGAATGGTTTTGACTGAATTTTCGACATATGTTTTTTTCGTGTGTTTGTTGTTTCACCTCCCACCTCTACAATGGCTGCATAGGTGCACTGGAACAATCCTTCCTAAAATGCTTTAAACTTTCGTTTACAAAGACGTGAAACTCACCGAGTGGTCAGGGGTTTTCACTGATATGCTCACACAAAAATCGCTGCAAAAGATGCTTTCCAAAAGGTGTTTTAGCATTCGTTGTAAACTTGTGGACCTATTTTTCCAAATGCCTCACACCCGTATATTCTTCCGTTGAGAGCTTAAAAAATAGACACCCCAGCCCAGTTGGTGGCAATAATCCACCTTTGCCAATTGCAAGAATAGAAACAAAGTTCCCGGCGCGGAGTAATACCATACCTCACAGCACATCTAATTCAAGTCAATGGAGTTGGCAAAAACTACGATAAAACCTGTTGGAATGCGGATTTTGCAGCGATTTTTGTGTGAGAATAATATCAGTGAACACCCCTGACCACTCGGTGAGTTTCACTTCTTTGTAAACAAAAGTTTAATGCATTTTAGGAAGGATTGTTCCAGTGCACCTATAAAGCCATTATAGAGGTGGGAGATGAAACAACAAACACCCGGAAATACTCGGGGCAGCCGCATATGTCGGAAATTTCAGTCAAAATCTTTCTATTTCATCATAAACAATCTGAAAACAGGGCTTTAAGTGTAAAATACCGAACTTGTCCTTTAAGTATTTTTACTTTCTACATAAAAGTCAATTTTAAAGTATTTTATCAGTGTTTTTCTTTGGATAACATACATTCCAAAGCATATTATCATAGTTTTTACTCCATTTCATAATTTCAAGTTTTTGGTTTATATTTAATATTTAAGTACAATAAAGGGGCGGAATGTAAGTTATTACTTAAAAAAATCTTTAAGATAGAGTTTTCATTTGTGTATTTATGAGGCAACCATAATGTAATAGAAAGAATGACACCTTGAGTGTCCCCCACGGTTGTCTCTATCAGCCTGTAGGCTCTTTTCTGTGTGGAGGAGTCGGGTCCGAATTGGCGCGAAATTCAAAATGTGACGTCATGCGCGTGCTCGTCTACCTGGGCGTTCCATATAGACGCGTACGGCCGTCATTAGTAAACAGCGGCAATCGCTAGCATGTTTCAAATGGACTCTGTAGACGGAAAGAAGCTTCCAACTTCCAGCACAATCCAGACACTCACGGAAACTCCTCGTAAGTTTAAAAAAATCCTTATCTAGTGCGGCCAAAATAGTGCGTGACCGGCGTGGGGGAAAAGACAAGAGTAAACATCGGATTGGCATTTGATTCTTGGAGGGAGCGCCAGTCAGCGCTGGGTATGAAAACAGACCTTGAGCAGGTTTCCTTTTTACTGCAAAGGTAAGACATAGTTACAGGGCATCTGTAATATATTATGTTATTGTTTTTGTGGTGTAATGCTAACGATAGCATTTATTTTGTGGTGTAATGCTGACGATAGCATGTAGCACAGGACCATTTCAAAAGTTACTTTCTTATATGAATTATCTTTATTCAGAGCACGAGTGCATTAAGATTGTGAGTGTCGGGAGTGTGTTTTACAGTGTCGTGTTACAAAACTTTTAGAAGTAGACTTCTGTTGAAAATATAAAGTAGCACTGCAACATTTTGCTAAAATATGGTCTGTCAAACAATAACCTTACAGTACTGTAACTTTTCTTACATTTGTAAACATGCTGGTGAATCTCAATGAGCTGTCTGTGGTTGCTACGGCAACTCTGGTTGTTGTGGTCGTGCTCGTACGAGTGTGCCCACCGAGAACGAGCATGAGACTGGCTGCAGTTTCTATAACGGCCACTGGTGTCAGTAACGGTTAGAAATTTCTCAACTTACGGAGAGCACCTTTAAACATCGAGTTTTTTTACTTTTACTTAAGTAAAAAGTACTTTTGCACTTTTACTCAAGAAAAGCAAAAGTATACAAATTATGTAATTGGGTATTAAATCAATTTTAATATGCAATATAGAAGGAATAAACAGTATGATTCTGTGCTTTAGAATGTAGTGAAATTTTGTTTGTAAAGTACATTTTTTCCCAAGACAAACACTCGGATAAAGCACAGATGCTTGGAAAATTTACTTAAAATACTGTGCGACCCCCTCAAAAAAATCCCAACAACATAAAATATGGGTAAAATATGAAGAAACCTATTTGGGTAAAATATGTAGAAACCTAATTATTGGTTCATTCAATGGGTTGCGTTTATCTAACAGCCCAGAAAAAGTAGGTGTTTTTTATAGACTGGTTTTCTATTTGTTTTTGTCTGCATTTCTATAATTCCCACAGCTAATGGCCTTTAAATTTGTCTTAATAACATAGAGAGTAAAAGTCGTTAAAACATTTGTGTGACAAAAGCATCCTTGCTTCAAGATGAGACATCCAGCCAGACAAGATATTAGACCCATCCATACTACAATAGATGTTGCCATAAATGGTCATGTCTAAAAAAAGAAATATCTCTAAAAGTTTGATTTAATAATGAGGGAAATTATTTTTTTTAGCTGACTCAAAAGAAGATGAATACCCTGTTCGCAATGAACACCATAATTTTCTCAATAAGCTTAATGGCTTTATTTAGCAAAACGGCTACAACCGGAAGGTCATGAGTTTAACCGTACACCAGTTGCTGAGGTGTAACATTGCAGTGAGTCCTTATCGAACAGGGGTCGCCATGTAAAGTCTCTTTCCGAACCACTCCCGCTTTAACTATGCGATACACGTGCCGCTGCGGTCTGAGATTGGTGGATCATCCCGAAAACCACAGAGCAGCTGCTTTCTCAACCAATCAATACATTTTCTCATGTCCTGGGCAGGGCTAAAAATAGGAACTCCCCAACAAGCCTTTTTAAGGTCACCCGTTCTTAAAAAAGTTGTGACGAACTGCGCAAACATATATACCACTTTCAATCGTAAATATAGTAAAATGGACTGTCGAGTTAAACGTGTGGAAACCATAGATACTATTTTCATATCTATGTTTCAAATTATCCAATTAAAAACGAATACCCAAATGTTATTTGACCATGAAACAACGTTTCATCAGAAACATTGCTGTCTGAATAATATACTAAGGCTCTACGAATGTAGCACTAAACTGACAGCAATGCAGCACGATATGTCTAGCTCATAGACTGTGAAGCTATATTGAGTCTCCTGTCTGTGCCTGAGAAATTACTGCTATTGTTGGTTTTAAAAAACGACAGCAAGGCTGAAGGTTAAACAATGACTCACAATCCTAAAACATCCTAATGCATTTTAAACAGCACCAGAGTACATTCTATTCAAAATCCAAATACATACTTTGGTTTCAATTTGCTAGTAAACTGATATAAAACTATGTGTAAGGGTTTTAAACAAATCTAGTATAGTATACAAAACAACCAATAAAGACCTGCCTCCAAACATCAATGATTGGATGTTATGTTGACTGATAAAGAGCCACACATATCTGACCAAGACTACATCATCTGCTCATTTACAAATACAAACAAACACACCAAAGACAGAAAACAGAATTAACTATAAGAAAAATCTGCGCTCATAAAAAGGCTTCCATTACAAACATGCTGTAGGGCAAACTCTTCAACTCTTTGGGCTCACTCACCCGTCTGCGACAGAAGGGCAGACTTTGAGCTATGATGTTGATGCTGAAGATCTTGAGGACTTTCTGAGGAGGCAGAGGCTCCTTGGCCACCTCCTTGGGATCAGCCAGCCCCAGTGCCTGGCTCTCCGGCAGAGCCTGGGGTGCCTTCTCCTTGCCCGAGGACTTGGGCATTTTTCTCCTCGAGCTGGCTGTTGAGAACCGAGGAATAGGGCAATGCCGCAGCATTGCAAACCAAGGGCTAGTAGGTCATATCCCAGAGGCAAAATAAGGGATTTTGGTCAGTCACCGAATAACCCAAAAGCAAACAAGAGGGTTTCTTGGCATTCGAAGAGACAGTATTTTGCTCAGCTGTAAGAGTCCACACTAAGGTCGCTTCACTGGCTTGCGGGCCCCTTTTAAAATATCCGAGTCTGATGTCATCAGAGTCAGTTCGGTCCACCGGCAGCTGTCCTGTAATGAACTGCCCCCACCCAGGGACACGAGCACAGGATCCTGCTTCCATATCCCACCACAGAACAGCGTGGCAAGAGTATCTGAGATTTACAACATGAACGGTAACAAATATGTATTATAAAAACAGTCCATGCAGTCCATATTGTTTTTTTATATTTGCAGCACATACAAGTGTGTTAAAACCTTAAAAGTGACATACAGAATTGCTTTAGCTGTAAATCAGTATATATCACAACAAAAAAAATAAATAATAAAACACCACAATGGAGGATAAAAAAGGTCAAAGCTAACGACGTAAATGTCCTAATTTTAATGCATCTATCAGTGGATTAACCGTATTAGCCATGTTACTATAATAGTTAGGGATGTCCCGATCAGGTTTTATTGCCCTCGAGTCAGAGTCATTTGATTCTGATTATCTACCGATACAGAGTCCCGATCCGATACTTCTATAATACATAAATAAAGAATAGCGAAAAAAAATCCAGGATTTTCTTTATTTTTTATTAAATTCACCTTATTTTAACATTCAACAACTCTGTGAATAGAGCACTTCTGTAGCATCTCTGCAAAAAAGTGATGTCATGCCGCACGCGTTGCTGTTTCTGTGTTGACTCAAAAGGGTTTAAGTCTGTGACAGCGCATAACTATAGATGTGTTAAAAATAATGAGAATATATCCAGCATATACATATGTACACGGTTTAAATTGGGATTTTTTGTGGGTGCTCTGTTGGGGAGCGGTTCGAGGGGTCACATGTTTAATCCTGATAATAGCAAAGCCACTGGTGTGTTTCAATAACATTTTGGACCTCTGGTAAGATTTTATAAGTTTCAGTTTTCAGATCTTCAACCTTCAGCCCACGTGATCGGATCGGGACATCCCTAATAATAGTTTTAGAGTCTACTTCATACAAGGGCTGTACAATAATAACACTTGCCCCGCAAACATTTTTAACCTATAATCGATTTCATCAGACGCACATGCTATGACACGATTAAACGTCTGGACATAACTTGATGTGTCTGGATGTAACTTTACTTCCGGTCTCTGTTTGTTTAATGGTGTGAGTAGTTGCTAAACTGAACTCTTAAAGGTCGAATATGTAGATTTTTTACCACTAGATGGCGCCAAAACACAATAACATCAAATGACATTGTTTAATGACGCTCTGAAGCAGCGTGGAAATATGGGATTTGTAGTCTTTAACTCAACCACTGATGGCCATCAATCAGACGCGAACAAGAAATCACGTAAGGTAATCAAGTCTTATAAATGTTGCGTTTGATGACATTGTTTATTTCGATATGTAAGTTTATATGTGATGTTCAAAACGAAATTGTTAGTCATATTGATATTACAGTATTAGTCCAAATTCGATGGTTAACACAGCACAGAATTAAGTTTCTAATTTACAATCTACAATGATTTTTCACATAATGTATTGACAGTACAAATCTTATTGTGAAGTGTCTTAAAATGACCATTTATATTGCTGTACAATACCTCTTGATGTGCATATCGTCCGCAGGAAGACGCGCTGATAACAGTTTACACACTAATGTTGTGATCAATATAATAGCATACGTTTTTTGAAGGGTTACGAATCAAAACAACTCACCCATCGCGTAAAACACAAGCAGGATCAGAATATCGGTCTAGTTAAATGTTGTCGCGAAGCTCTCTCCATCCAGATAATGCAACAACAAATTGATCCTCATTCTTTCTCTCGTTTTGTTCCAAACTCTTCTTGGGTCGTTTGGTTGGCCCGTACGCTTACAGGAGCAGTCTTCGCTGACACAACCAGCGCCAGACGGTAAAAAGTAATCAATAAGTCCATAAGAAAGCGCGTAGCCAGACAGGCGCTGAAGCATAGTTCCGCATTTGTCCACGACACTGGCTGCGTCCGAAAACCCAAGGCAGTGATTTGTTGCCTCGCTGCCTCATGAGGAAATGATTCGGAGGCATGAAAACTACAATACTAATTTCTTGCTAGAAATGCAATTA
The DNA here is from genome assembly GCF_030506205.2 of Paramisgurnus dabryanus. Taxonomy (NCBI): domain Eukaryota; kingdom Metazoa; phylum Chordata; class Actinopteri; order Cypriniformes; family Cobitidae; genus Paramisgurnus; species Paramisgurnus dabryanus. Next base: position 42,929,067 of record NC_133340.1, on the reverse strand, counting down.
AAATGTGTAAAATGTGAAAATATACATTTATTTACACTAAATTTGTGCTCCAGTCGCTTCCTTGGCAGCCATTTTATTTTTTTGAACTCGACCACTGTTGTCATGTGGTTTTTACGTCAGTAAAGGCGGTGACAAAGGGTCACATGGATATTAACGTCATTGACAGGAGACTGCACTGCCCCATGTCAATGTTTTGAATGGCAATTTTCTCACGATTTACAAGTAGTTGAAAACATTACAGATATAGATAGTAATCAGCTGGACAAAATATATAACACTGGCCTAGTGGTTTTTGGACATTTTACTGCAAATATTTTACAAATTGCACCTTTAAACAAATACCTCTTCAAAAATAACAAATGTTTTGGTTTCCTGAAGACGAGGGAAGGCGGCGGTCATGGATTACTGCTATTTGATAGGAGGTTTGGCAGCCGATCTGTAGTTTAGATTGCATACATTATATAGTACATATTTTACACAGTAACATTAGCAAAGTGTAGTTTTGAAACCCTTTAGCTATTATTTAAACTAAGGTAATCTAAGTGTCGTTTATTTTGCATGTTATCAGAAATAAACTACTCTAAAAGGACTTTGTTGTTATTGATTCTTAGCGAAGATTACAGGAAGTTTCGCATGTTCCAAGAAAGCCGTTTGTTTATGTTGTTACTGCTGAAACCGTCTATAATTTACACCATAGTGTATAGATATAGATATTTTCTTATAAATAAACATATACATTTTAATTATTAATAATAAAGTTGACAAAAACTGTAACATAACCCCATGACAGCTACTGTAAAAATACTACTACTAATCTAAATAAAAAAAATTCTTAGATAATTAAGAAATTCTTATCCATGATAGCCAACTTTTGATGATACTGATTTGATGTCTATTAAAAGCAGTTTTTTTACAGCAGTACATGACAAAATACAATTTAAATGTCAAGCTGCAAAGCATAACAATGCATGCACACAATAAAATGAACGATATAAACTATCATTCTCTCCTTTACTGTAAATTTTCACACAAGTTTGTAATCCAAACCTAATTTTCTAGTATGCTTCGGACCCAGGCACAGTTTATTTAAATGAATAAGGTTTCAGTTGAGTGGAGAAAAGATAATTAGAGTTTGGTTTGAGATGGTAAATTGCATGATAATGATACACCGATACATATCCTGGGTCTCAATATCAACAATTTCTCAAGCAAAAATGTTCATTTGTGGAATATAAAGTGGTCCAATGACACCAACTTGAGTCTAATTGACCCGAGAGGGCCAAACTCATTTTTAGCCCTGCCCTGGAAACCCAAAAGCTGCCGCCCTATCACTTTATACAGACCCACATGAGCCTTCTGCTAATCCCATGGAGCACAACTATGTGCCGTATGTGCACTGCTGAGCCTCGGCCTGTTAGCATGACTGGCACAAGGTAATTGCCGGGAATGCCAGAAATGCAAGGGATTTAACCCCGGCTCCTGCAGAATGTCAGGCACAGCCTTCTGTTAGAAGAAATACTTTATTTTGTATGCCTGTTGCTTTTTAAATATAGCACCTCTAGGGTTATAGGGGGAGGAAACTAGGGTCTGGAATAATGGAAAAGCAATGTTCATTTAAGAGATTAAAAATTGCAACTACATTTACAAACATTCATCTACAGGAAAACAACAGGAAAGTCTCAGAGATATTACAACAGTACACAGCAATACTATAGTGATCAGGGACCGCTTCCTCTGCCAATATTTTCCCTTTAAATTTTCCTTGCGACTGAAAATATGATTTGCAACAAATTAATGAGGTTTAAACCCTGCAAATTAGCTGGAAATTATACACCTAAAGCTATACAACATATTTGATGCTTATGAAATTGCATTTGCAATTTCAGCAAATCCTTATCTATCTTAGCCAGAAGTATGTCACCTTGGCCAAATATGCTAAATGTTAAATCTAACAATTTTTTTAGACTATTAGAGAGAAAGAGCGAGTGACACACACAGCCTAAAGCACACTTTCACTCCAGACCCCTGAAGAGATGACAAGACACATTCTCGAGCTCACAGGTGCCATACTGCAAAGCTGACTGCACTAAATGACTATACGGTCATGAGAACTGACCTAGTTCTACACACACTTGCAAACAAAAATAAAATGCCTACAGTCTACAGTGTTATTGGATCTTTTTGTTGGTCATGAAACAACATTCAAGTCAAAGAAACAGTCCTAACCCCAAGGATAGCCTATATTAAACATATGATATGTTGGGGCAGTGTACAGTGTTACACTGTACAACAAACCCTAAACTCAATAATATAAATAATAATAAATAATAATATAATAACAATAATATTAGTAGTACTTCTAATGGTTACACAAAAATACATGCAGATAAAGCCAACCCAAATGTTTAATGTCATGATGATTACTATCAATTACTACAATGATTACTACAATGATTTGCATTCATTTATTTCCAGCTGATTATTTTATTCATATTTTAAGTTATTAATGAGAGAAAGCAAACTATATGCAGCTGTCGGCTATGTTAACATATCCAACAAATCAAAATCCAATTTCAGTTCTTGTTTTATCATCATGCAATACATATAGTTTGTTATTTTGATTAGATAATCATTAAAATGTTAAAGAATCAGAAGACTAAACATATAATATACATTTATGTAATTAGAATTGTACTCATGGGAGTATTTCACAAAAGTATTTACAGCGGGGAAAATAAGTATTTGACTCACCAGCATTTTTATCAGTAAGGGGATTTCTAAGTGGGCTTTTGAAACAAAATTTGAAGCCAAATATTGAATTCATACAAAGAAATCCGAACATTTAAGTATACAAGTTGAGTCATAATAAATAAAGTGAAATGGAACAGGGAATAAGTATTGAACATAATTTGTTTAATACTTTGTAGATGCCTTTGTTGATGATTACAGCTTCTAAACGCCTCTTGTATGGAGAGACCAGTCATCTGCATTTCTTATTAATATAATTGATATATTTTTATTTAACCATTTACTTCATTTAACCCATTTTCATAGTTCAGTACTGTTGCTTTATTACCTTTGTAATACATTTCAGCACTGTTCACTTTGAGTGTTATGTTTGTTTTTTATTCAGTATCCATTTAAACAACGATCGGCAAGCAGGGACAAATGTAGTTATCGATATCTGTAAAATCCACTATTGAAGACCTCTATAATAAACTCTTATCCTAGCCCTAAAATATGTTTGGTTGCCAAGCATGTTGTTTTTGTCACATTTAACCTATGTTAACACACACAGAGCCTCAGTTTTCCTCAGCTTAACCCACACACTATCAGCAGTAAATTACAACATATCACATGATGCCTGTGCTGCACGGATCCAAATGCAGCAGGTCTCCTTACAGTGTGACAACTTATCTACAAATGCATGAGAGTGCTTTAAATTAATAAGATAATTAAATTCAACAGAGTACTGCCATGACTCTCTCCCACAGGACATAAACACTGATACATAGAAATTTCTAATTACAACAGATATGCAAGACAACCTTAGCATTAGCAGGAGCAAGCAGGTTGTATTAAACCTAATGAAATTGAAGCCTTATTTCTAATTCTAACCTAATGACCTCTGGATATCAGTCTTGCCAGGAGTTTAAAATGTGCTTAGTGCCAGGGGAGGTCACACTGTAGCCCCAAATGTTATCTGTCCTTTCACAACTCAAGGAATCATGACTAAAAATTACTTAAAAATAAAAAAATATTAGTACATAATGCAATGGGAAATTACAGATCAATCGATATCAGTTTCCCAATTTTCTTGTTTACTCAACTTTATACTCAAAAGTTGTTTTACCCAAATTAATTAAATACAAAAAATAGTTGAGCCAACTTAAAATAACAAGTCAATCAACAAAAACAGAGTTTACTCAACTAGGGACTTTAATCCACCCTATTTAAAAGATTAAGTTTTTATATATATTTTTTTTATATTATATACATTGTCCTTAACTGTGGGTTCACACCAGATGCGAGTTCAACACTTTGCGCGACTTCCCTTTGAGGACAAATAAAGTTTAACCTAACTTACATACAAAGTCAACGCAAAGACGTGATCAGACGCGTCCTCGCGTGGGGTGATGCGAATGACGCGATATGGGGCGATGCAAATGACACGATATGGGCGCCGTGTTTGCCACGAAAACACCTGCTATTTGCCTCAAATGCGTCTTCGCCCAAGTTGAAAACATTCAACTCGAGCGAAGAATTCGCATAACACGAAGTTAAATCCCGCAAGTAATCTAGAGCGAGTAACGCGATGCCCCACGTTTGGTAAGTACGTAGCATAAAAGAGACCAAAACATTGGTCGAGTAACTGTAACAAGTAAGAACTAAACACAAACCTCAATCACAGTAACAATCAACAAAAATCATTTGCTATAAAACAACTCTAAATACAACAAATAGCAAACAGACATCAACAACAGCATAAATAATGCCAGCAAACACTAAAACTTTAAAAATTTTAACAACAGAATTGAACATGATGCAATGCATGCTAGGAACACTTTTTGTTAATTTTTTGTTCAGATAACTCTTTTTGGTAAACTTTGACACATTTTGGTCAAATACTTAAGTATTTAAAGGGGCAATAAGTAGGATTTATCCCCATCTAGTGGTGAATTTGTATTTTGCATTCAAACGATCAGTGCTCTCTAGCGCCTCGCCTTTCCAAATGCGTGTTGCAACTACGGTAGCCGTTATGTAATCACTGATCTCCTTGTCCCTTGCAACTGTTCTCACTGTTCTGAATGAAAACGCGTTGTGGAAACGCGTTGGTAGGCTAGTGCTTTTTGTCCCTCTCTGCTATTATAGTTTATCAATACGGCGGAACGACATGGAATCCTTCTTGGACTTATCCGTTCAATGCAAGTAAAGGGAAGAAATTCTAAGCTTACATAGAAAAGTCAGATCACTGGCAGAGGTCATTTGACATCAATGAGGACATATTTATGAATAAAGACATTGATTTTGATTAATAAAACACTTAAAACCCTACTTACTGTCCCTTTAAGTCCAGTGAACAAATGAATATTCGTTATCAACATGTTGAGTGCTAATCTAGTCAGTATACTTAAAATAATGAATGGACGACTTTGACTAAATTCTTTGTTCAATATACTTTATTATGTTTGGATTTTTTACAGTTTGCACCTGAAAATCTTGGATTTAAGATTGGTCAAAGAATACGAGCCACAATCATGGTAACAATGTCTTAGGGTTGCTTTCCCAGACAGGGTTCAGATTAATCCAGAACTTGGTCTTATAGGACATGAGTAGTTTTTACAAACAAAAAACAATACTGGTGTGTATCTTGAGACAAAACAATGGCACTGGCTTATGTTAAGATATTTGTTTTGTTGTAACTTATAGCTTTCTGCGAAGGCACCGTACCACGTTTAACACCAGGTGAACTTAAAGGTGCAATGTGTAAAATTAAAGAGAATCTATTGACAGAAATGGAATATAATATACATACCTATGTTTTCAGTGGTGTGTAAAGACCTTACATAATAAACACTGATATGTTTTTATTACCTTAGAATGAGCTGTTTTTATCTACACACAGCGCAGGTCCCCTTACATGGAAATCGCCATCATGTTTCTTACAGTAGCCCTAAACTGACAAATTGTTAGACTATAGATCACGTTTTGTCACTACGTTGTCTCAGATAATGACGTGTTTGTCCAGTGGCGGCTACCGTAGCTTTACTATGCGTTTCAAAAAGGACGGGTCACCTTTGGACTGTGCCGCTGGTTGTAATTCAAAGTCTCACCGTCAGATGGCACTAAAACTCCCTGATTGCAGCTTTAAATGTTCAAGTACACTATACCAGCGGTTCTCAAACTTTTTCGGCGAGTGGCCCCCCTTGAGTTTAAATTTTAATTAAACAAAACATTTTTATGTATACAATGTATTGCTGTTGGTTAGTCCCTTATTTTTCTGAGGTTTAATTACACAGAATTTATGATAAATTAATGTATTTTATAAAATATTATAAAACTGGCCCCAGGCCCAAAGTTTAAGAACCGTTGCACTACACAAACTCCAAGTTTGATGAACTTAACAATTTAGGTTCAATCTATATGACCACCAAGTTTTTATGTTGTGCTTTTATTTTCTGTTGGTATCTTAATAAAAGACTCAAAAATATTTATGGATGGTCATTAAAACTCATTTTAAAACAACAAAGCTGGTAGTGGCCTAAGATTGTAAATCGTTTGCAAATATGTATGCCATTATATGTTCACTAAAACTATGAAGTATAGAGACTGCAACATTTATTATTAGGTAAATTAAGAATAATAATGTATGATAAAAATGAAAAGCTGAGTGTTTCTATGTGACACATAATGACACTACATACAGGAAAGCTACTTGTCATTGTACAAATAAATAATGAATGCACAAAAGCCTGCAGTTCACTCAGTCGACAGCATTAAAATTAAAATTTCAAGTGCTCATGAATCATTAATGTGTGCATAAGCCGCTTGCTTCACAGATTTCATCGGGGAAAACAAAGTTTTATTATATGTGTTTAGTACAAAAGGCAATTCTTAGAGGACAGTACGCAGGGACATTTCAACACCTGGATGCTCAGGATTCAACCCTCAAACTTTTTAAACTAACAAAAGTTTGTGCTCAATTTGCACAGCATCATATTTCTATATTTCTACACGTTTTGATTAAATACAAAAGTGATCCTACATCAGTTTTGTGTTGTTTGGCAGGTGTGTGAATGTGTTCCTGACTGTTGTCACAAAATGGAAATAACTGAGATTCCTGTTGGTGTATAAATGCTCCCAGACCAGCTGTCGAACAGCTCATTGTGGTAATCTGTGTTCAAAATAACTGATCTGTAATCAGAAGTTAATGCGCATTCAATTAAAACAGAGTCTCTGGTGGCCTCCTGTGACTAAGAGTGGGACTGCAGGATAATGCAAAATAAATCAGCTTTGACACAAAACAGCTCTCCGAACTGTCACTTTCTCTCTAAAGCTCTTATATATACACGTTAAAATAATTTTGTTAAATAAGCAAGTCTATCCTTGTATCAACCCTGACAGCCAATCTTCCTCTTATCGGTTCGTTATCCTAAAATTATTCAGCACAAACTCTTCACCGCAAAACCGTCCAGTCACTCTTCACCTGTTCATCATCTCACTTTTACACTCCAGTGGCTCTTTGAAGAGATGGGCGGTCTGATAATGGAAGTTGCCAGGCAACAGTTAGGCTCCCAAAAGTAAGTTCCACCAATCCACCTCATAGAAAAACAAAGATGAGGCAGAGTCATTGTCCTCCCAACCAGAGACATTACACCAAGAATTTGTCTTTACCATACTGACACTAAAACAAAAATTATTCAAACTAAAATGTCTGAACAATCTCAGTTGATTATGGCTCATGAGACTGCTGTTAGTTTCTTTTAGTTCTGTGTTGTATAGACACTCAAGCTGTCAAAAAAGAAAAAGGTTTAAGTACTTGAATCAGCCCCAAAACGCATCTACCAAAGATTTGAATAATTCTAAGCTTCACCCACAAGAATATCTTACCCTATAGAGTACAATGACCCTGATACGTGTAAACTTATTACAAGGTCGCAAAATGATACCTCGATTCACAATTTCACAAGTTTTAAGCACCCTCAAACAAAAAACAAGAAACAGCTCGGTTTGCATAAAGATTCTTAGTGAACAAGAGACAAGGGCGAAGTGTCACATCTGTGTAAGAATGGATTAAATGAACAAGCATGCAGTGAAAAAACATCACAAGAAACACTGAGAACATTGAATAACCAACACATCTGTGTCTTGGAGACTCATAGCAGTGCAAATACAGTATGTCTGCCTGGAAGTTCATTCAGCTGACTGCAAATGAATCAGTTTAAATCAGGTGCATTAAAGGTGCACTGTGTAACGTTAAGCAGGATCTCTTGACAGAAATGCAATATAATATACATAACTATATTATCAGTGGTGTATAAAGACCCTACATAATAAACTGTATTGTTTTTATTACCTTAGAAGAATGAATGTTTTTATCTCCATGCACCGCGGGTCCCCTTACATGAACGTCGCAAACAGCTCTAAACAGACAAACTTTTCTACAAGGCGCTTTTCATCCCTACTTTGTCTCAGATGACATTGGATGCTAAACAATTAATCGTGATTAATCGTTAGCAGAATAAAAGTTTTTGTTTACATCACATATGTGTGTAAACTGTGTATAATAAATATGTATATATATAAATATGAACACATTCATGTATAATTTTAAGAAAAAAATGTATATATTAAGTATTTATATTTATATATAATATAAATTATACATAAATATACAAATGTATATACACATGTAAACATTTCTAAAACATATACATGTATGTGTGTACATTTATTTATACAAATTTATTATACACAGTTTACACACATATATGATGTAAACAAAAACTTTTATTCTGCCAACGAATAATCGCGATTAATTGTTTAGCATCCCTATGACAACATGTTTGTTCTGTGGCAGTACCATATGCATTATATAATTGAAGGATGAGCTGTTGGTTGCAATGTCACAATCTCACCACTAGCTGCCGCAAGAAATCACACACACTACCTTTAAATAAAGAAATTCACTGTTGTGGGTCCCCATAAGCAGAATTAAGAATCTAGGTTCAAATATGATCATATAATGCACTGTATCAGATTTTGCATACAGTACATGGTTTCCCGCAGAAAATGTGTTAGTTAAGGTGGTAGGGATGGGGAGTGGGCGGAACCGGGGGTGTGGCAATCAAAGGGGCGTGGCATATGCGTCATGATGAAAATTGAAATATTTTTATTTAAAACACTCAAATAAAACTTAATTTTGAAGAAACTATGACAGAAAATGAACACATACTAGATTATTTATGAATTACATGTTTTTAAAATATACCTTTAATGGGATTAGCTGCGTGATGTAGTGAAACTAAAGGGTTAATAAACACAAACTAAAGCAGATGTTGTAGAACGTCTGGCAAACGACGATAGATAGAGCAAAAATGTAAAAAACTGATTAATTATTTAACACTATTAATTACATTATCTTAAAGGAGTGTAACTACTGTAGCATGTAAATAATGCACATAAATAACGTGAGCAGAGCGCTAAAAATTGTACCTAATCAACAGTCACATGAAATCTATCTAGCAGGTTGCTCAAACAACAAAATCACCAGCTAACTTTACTTTAAATTTGAAAGAACTATTGATGAATACAATAACAGGCTTAAATAACCCCAAAACATAAGTCCACTTACAGTTCTCACGGACACGCGTTTTATCAACTCCTCCAGACATGACGGACCACGTCTCTCATTTTGGCCGTGTGGCGCGCGTCCCTCCTCGCGGTGTAAAGCGTGTATGCGCTATTCTTCGAGATGCACTTGACGGCCTTTTGTGCAGCAAATTTTAATTATTATTTTGGACGACCTAGTTAAGGCGGTAGGGTTTCCAAGCTTAAGCGGGCCGCCTGAACTGAAATGTGCTGCGGGAAACCCTGCAGTATAGTACAGACACAGATCAAAGAGGCTATATACACCTGGCTATAACATGTGTTTTCATCGATCGGATCACAAGTGGACGACGTTAATGACAAGTGTAAACCGTGTTCAAAACTTTTTGAACGCGTCCACTTTCGACCACTTTCAACCACATTCAGAGGTACTGTAGGCGAAACCCCTTTCGATCGGATTACTTTTGTATTGTAAACGCACATGTGGTTGAATGTGTTCGAACAACCATACGCGACTACCTTCTCTCCGCCCATTTATCTAATCTGAGGTACTGAACACAAGTTTACGTCTTTTCTGACTTCTGGCTTGAAGATACGGTGAACAGTGCTATTTTTAGCCAATCATTGATACTAATAAAGCGGCTGATCTCCGTAGTTTCGTTTTGAAAGCGTGTGAAAGTTGCGCGATCTTATTTCATCAACTGCGCTGAAAATTCAGAGAAAGCTCCAACTATTAAACGTACAAAACACTGTGCAGCATGTTTACTTGCTAGACATACACGCGGACTACGACATAATATTAGTTTGCGTCCATATGAACTGAATTACTCCCGCTCGCGTTTGAATGACAGCAGAGAGACTCGCCCACCGTCTCACAGACCACCCCCTCACAGTATTCAGGACAGAAGCGGTCGAAAGTGGATAAAAGAGACGGATTTAAATACCAGGTGTAAACCTAATGTGTCTCTCTTGTCCACTTGTGATCCGATCGATGAAAACACATCTTAATACCAAGTGTAAACAGCCCGAAAGAGTCTCATTGAAACACAAACACATAGCTCTTGGTAGGCCTGATCTCACAATCTAAGTTTCATGCTACTCAAACATTACAGCAGTAAGGCAGACAGCGCTGTTCGTTGTGTCTATGTAGCAGTGTGGCCTCAGAAAGGGCATACATAATGAGACACCGATATGAAACATTTACAACACTCTTCCTGATGTAGCTGCTCCAAGACATGAGTCTGACAGATGGTGCCAAGTCAGATGATCTCAGAGCGGGAAGTGCCAGTGCTTCCTGCTCTCACCTGGTGATGCTGGGAAAGTGTTTGTGATTCTGGGCATACTGAGAATCTACACTATAGTCTTGTCAGACTACACTACACCCTACACCACAGGATTACACCTGTCTTTGATTCACAGGAGTGGAAGAAAGTCAAGAGTTTAATATGCAAATAAACTTTTAGAAAATGTAATGATGCATAAGGGTTTTTAATTTCATCTATTGGGATTAACTGAAACATGCAAAAAAAGGCTATGATGTTACATAAAGGTGCACTTAGTAATATTTGTTTATGCTGCACTGATCAGTATAGTAATTTTCTTGGACTTATATTGACAACTAGTGGTATGGATGTAGCATTTCACAAATGGAAAAGTTTCAGTAACTGATGCCACTGCAGAATTGCCCTATTTTATTGTCACCCATGATTTATTTATTCTACAATAAACAAACTCAAAGCTGTAATTTGTGTCATTAAAAGGTAACCACCACCGTTTTTTTTATATTTTACCATGTTCTTACCTCAACTTAGACAAATTAATACATACCCAGTGTTTCCCATACGTTGATTTATTCGTGGCGCACCGCCACAGAATCAGCGCTGGCCGCCACAAATAGATTTTTCATGATCCCCATTTACATTTATATTTTACTGTTTAAAAACGTGTTAATTCATTGTTGCAAGCACTCAGCGCGCCCTCCCTTTCTATGTTGCATGCAGCGCGCGCCTCTCTCTCTCTCACATGAGCGTGAAAAGGTGGCGGTGTTCCAATGTCCGTTCCTCCTTTTTCGCGTAAACGTCAACAGTCACAGATTTTACTGACAGAGAAGACGGCGATGACTTGACGAAAGGTTAGCATTAGTGTTTCCCCCACACACACACACCTGTTCTCTCCCTCTCTATAATGCGATATGCCTGCGCACGTGTTTTGAAGTAACTTTGTGTAACAGTTACTGTGTATTCTCTCATATTTCTGAATTTGCACCCAATTGTCTGCGCTATACGCAACAATAAAACTCGCATTTAAATAAAAGGGTCTCAGAACAAGACATTGATGAGAAGAGCAACAGCAGTAAGACTTCAATGTAAATGTATGGTGATTTATATACCAGCTGTATACATACACGTACGTTTCGTAATTTCCTGATATTTTGCGGGTTTCTTTCAAATATAAAGGCGCTTAAGCATTTACTTGTATTCTAGGCGAAAAAACAAGTCAGTGGCAAGTCAGTTCCTGAATAACACGACACAAACTTTAAAAAGTCAAATTCACTTCTCAGAGGCACAGAACTGTTCCTGAAACTGACGTTCTCTCCAAACTGAAATTAAACACAGTGTTTCGAGTTTTTCTCGTCTGTGTCATGTTGATATCAAGAAGCAACGTGCACATGACGACGAGAGAGGTGACCTGCTGCGCAATCGAGTTACCCCTCCCATTTCTGAATGTTTAACTGAGATTTCTAATCCCGTCCGAATTGACCATCAATATTACAGACGTCCTGTGGTAAAATTACATTACGCCATCTACAATCGTAAAACTAATCCCATCCGAATAGGGCTATAGTCTGCTCATTTTATGTCTGACAACAGAACTGATAATATGTAAATAATAGCAATCAGTTGTGTTAAAATCCAATAACGTGACAGATCAAAGAGTAGAAGTGAAACATATTTCAGGTGCCAACACTCGATCAAACGCAAACACGTGATGACGTCACATATATGCTAATTAGAATGTGACGTCATCACCGCCACAAGTCTCTCAAAATCCTGTGGGAAACACTGCATACCTATCTTTTTTTCAATGCATGCACTTAATCTTTGTACAGCGCGTCGTGAATGTGTTAACATTTAGCCTAGCCCCATTCATTCCTTAGGATCCAAACAGGGAGGAATTAAGAAGCCACCAAACACTTCCATGTTTTTCCTATTTAAAAACTGTTACATGAGTAGTTACAAGAGTAAATATGGTGGCACAAAACAAAACGTGGTCATTTTTTACAACAAATTGTATGGCGGAAGAGCACTTAGATTGCAGAAAAAACATGTAAGTGTTCGGTGGCTTCTAAATTCAGCCCTGTTTTGATCCTAAGGACTGAATTGGGCTAGGCTAAATGCTAACACATTCACAATGCGCTGTTCAAAGATTAAGTGGACGCACTGAAAAGAAAGATTAAAACAATGGTGTTTTCCTTGTACATTTATCTTTCAATACAAGGCGCAAAAAGAATGACGCAAACACCCAGCATGTTGTTCCTTTAAAGGTGCAACGTGGGACTTTTAGCTGCATCTAGGGGTGAGACTGTGAATTGCAACCAACAGTGCAGACCACAGCTCTTCATAGTGAAGTTATGGTAGCCGCCACATGACAAACAAGTCATTGTCTGAGATGACGCAGTGACAAAACGCGATCTATAGAGCATAAAAGAATATCAAATTCTTTTAGGGCTACTGTAGAAACATGACAGCACAAAATGGTGGCTTTCATGTAAGGGCACCCACGGTGTATGTAGATAAAAACGGCTCATTCTAAGGTCATAAAAACAATACAATTCATTTTGTAAGGTCTTTATACACAACTGATATTATAGTTATGTATATTATATTGCATTTATGTCAAGAGATCCTTGTAAAAGTCCCACATTGCACCTTTAAATACATGAAGTGAAAAGTATTTATCCTGTGTAAACTCCAAAGTAAACTTCAAGTACAGTACACAGTCCGAACAGTTCACACAGGTCAGAGGGCGGCAAGTGTTTCATAGCTCAGTAAATACACATCTGAGAACAGATCAAAGAAGTGAATCATTTGATGCTGCAATCACTTTCTAATATCAGAAATATCAGAGACGACAGCTGAGACTGAACATCGTGTCAGTTACAAGAGAACCCAAAAACATCACAGACACATCATGTCCATTTCATCTTCCCTTCTTTGAAGACCATTCGTGAAGTCAGACTGACTTAAACAAGTCCGGCTGTTTAACCTGCTATATGATAGTTGTGTGTCTTAATCTGATCCTCTGATGTGAACACAAGGTTTAAAAAAAACAGTACTGTATTAAAACACATGTACACGCTGCAATTTGTTCTGCCTTTTATATGATCGTTGTGTTTGATTATAGAATATAAACATGGTGAAATCTTAATTGATACATGCATAAAGGGATAGTTCACCCAAAAATGAAAATCCTATCATTACTCACCCCCTCATGTTGTTCTAAACCTGTATGAGTTTCTTAATTCTGTTGAGCACAAAAGAAGATATTCTGATAAATGATGGTAAGCAAAAAGGTTTTTTTTTTTTTCATTTTGGCCAACCCTTTATGCAGATGGTAACATCAATAGATTTATGTATACAAAGTCTTAAAAGACGTAAAAGCATTTCTGGCATCTTGATTTGAATGAAACTACATTAATGAGTGCTTACTCAAGTCAAGAGTGTCTATCATTGCTATGAAACGAAGAGTTCGAGAACAAGAATTTTGATTGGCAATCATAATGTGAAGAAATAATTAACAAGATCATTATATAGCATATGCAAAATGGCATAACATTTTCAACAACATGTCTTTTCCCTCTCTGATGCCACTCACACATGGGTGATTCTCACAAACCATTGAAACACCACGGCACTAATGATTTTAGCTATAAAATGTGTAATATTATAATATTAAAAAGCATCAGAATTAACACAATATTGTGTTCTACCTTGCACAATGTGTGATTTCAACATAAGAATTTATAATTTGTCAATTTTATCTCATTTTCTGCTGAAATTCTCATTACCGCAATGTGTCCGGCTGTGTTTGAACATGCGTTATGTTGTAATTTAATCAAATTAACACAAAAATATTTAGAAAAAAAATAAATGGATGTTTTGCTAGACTACTTTAGATGACAGAAAAAATATTTACTGAATATTCATGTATAATAATAATGAAGAAAAATTAGGAAAATGATGTGTCCATGCCTGATGTTCTCATCCTCCGCAACACTTTTTGAGAACAGTTTAAGCACACATACAGAAATTTAATAAAGTTTGATTTTGAGTGACCAAGCACATGGACCAGTTACTTCAAGATGGCTACCAGGTAAGATAATTTTTTTACAGTTAATTTGAAATATTGTCTTGTCAGAATGCTTACACGACATTTTGATTATCATTACCGCAACCGATGCTTATTAAATGTTAATTTAATTAATAGACGCATAATACTTTGATTTTAAATGCATGTGCAGTATCTCCAAATTATGTTCTTTCAGGTTTGTCATGTCATTTTGAAAATATGTCAGTGTTGATGTTTTCTGACTGTTGCGGTAATGAGATTTTTTAGGACTAATTTTTTAAATTATGTTACAAAAAGTGTTAAATGACAAGTAAAAGTGTTTAAATTAATGTTCCCATTTACTCCAGACTTTGTTTTTCAATGTCTGGTGGGAAAAAAAGTAAATTTAAGCAATTTTTACATTTTCATGCTTGACATTTTTAAAACCAAGTTTTCGTGAGAATCACCCACACATACTGTTCACATCATTACATGCTCTGATCCGGTTGGTCCGGCTGACAACGTTTAAAGCCATGGTTTAAAGGTGCATTGTGTAACTTTTAGAAGGAGCTCTTGACAAAAATGCAAAATAATACACATAACTATATTATCAGTGGTGTATAAAGACCTTACATAATGAACTGTATTGTTTTTATTACCTTAAGGGTTTCTTGCACACCCCTAGATTGTCAATAAACATGTCACAGAAAGTCATAAATAGCTTCTTTGGTTTTGTCATAATTTTGCTGTTTGGGAAGGAAACCATGATTTGGAAAGAAAAGTATGGCTATAGGCGGCTTGTTCTGATCATATTTTCTGGGCCAATCAAACAGCTCTGCATATGCTCCACAATCAAATTTACATTTACTCTGGGACACACATTGAGAATTCCTTCTGATGAATTTTCAATGATAGCAGCTGAAAGTCTGGAAAACACTAATTACAAATTATCAAAGGCTTTTTGAAACAGAAGGACAGAAAAGGTGAACAAATATTAAATTTGATAAACTAATATGAATAAAAAAAAATTACTTAACTGTTTTAGTATAAACAGTGTATAGTGTGTAATGTTTCATGTTTTATTAAAAGCTTAGATAAATTTAGGGATGGCTTGTATTGTGGGAATTATCTTTCCAGTTTGATCATTTTTAAAAATGTTTACCCATATTCTGATTCTCTTTGAATCCATAAAACCATGGCTTTTGTTTGGCAGATATCTAACAGGCTCAGGCTTATGGTTCACATAACTAAGGGACTGTTTTCACCTCAATTCATGATTTCTGTGAGAATGACTTCTTATTTTGATGGAAAACCTTAATGCGTCTCTCAATCTTGTGCTGTCTCACAATAACCTGTCAATATAGAGTCAGACTTGAATTACACCTCTGGATTTAAATGAAGCATTTATGACAAAGACAAACTCAAGGAATTTTTTGAGAACAAGTCTCTTCATTTGGGCTATAAGACACAAAACCATTAAAAAGATAGCTATTACTGAACCAGTGGCATCCCCATTCTAAAGCATTTAGTAAGGCTGCTCGATCCACACAGGTGCTAAAACAATTTCCTTTTAACAAGCTAAGCAACTTAAAGGTGCAGTGTGTAAATTTTAGCGGCATTCAAGTGGTGAGGTTGCGAATTGCAACCAACGGCTTAGTCCACTGTTCAACCCTCGCTTTTTAAACACATAGAAAAGCTACAGTAGCCACCACCGGACCAACATGTCATCGTCGAAGACAACTTAGTAAAAAAATTGGTCCGATAAGGGCTTCTTTAGAAAAATGGTGTCACAAAATGCCAACTTCCATGTAAAGGGACCCTCGGTGTATGTAGATAAAAAGGTCTCGTTCTAAGTTAATAAACACATAACGGTTCATTATGAAAGGTCTTTATACACCCCTGACCATATAGTTTTGAATATTATTTAGTATTTCTGTCAAGAGATCCTTCTAAAAATTACACACTGCACCTTTAAAATGCAGTCACTGGTTCAAAAGTCAAGTTACGTTTTTTGGCTAGACTTGACAACTTATCAATGCTTGTCTATTTCTATTTCCAAATATGAAACCATTTATTGTGACCATATTCAACATCTGCAACATTCAGTAACATCTTAATGACGATATTTAAAGTGATACTATAATCAGGGTTCTAAATTAACACCCGCCAACCCGCCAAATGCGGGTTAAAATTCATTTTGGCGGGTGTTAATAAAAACTTACTAGCCAGTTTGGCCGGTGATGCATGAGGCATTGCATGCATGATACATAAAGCTCTGTTCTCGGTCATTTATCCCTCTGGCAGTACTTCCTACATTTCCCATGAACACTGTGCCGTAATGCTACGTGATGATGTACGCCAATTGGCTGCGCGCAGTTTCAGCGAAACCAGCGCGAGAAACCATGGAAACGAGTGGAGCGCGTCCACCAGCAAACTAAAGGAAGAAGGAGAACGAACGGGCAGAGCAGGGAGGATAGACTAAAAGACAGCGGTGTCGCCACACCCCTTTACTGGGGCATGTGATCCAGTGTAAATCTTTTGTGCCCAGGTGTAAATCTCAAGTTTAAAATGTAGCAGTTAACTAGTGTATTCCTCAACAAAGATAATAGCGGCAAAAACAGATCTATATGCAATGTATTTACCCAATTTACGCTTGCAAAGCGACGAGGCAGTTGCACTGACGCGTGCACGCATGTATCCATGTCCACGCGCGTCTTTGCGTTCCTCCGCGCGCGCAACTGCATCCAAAAGAGGACGACACGCGAATGAGTAATTATGAAAACATGACGAGAAGTAAGTTTCTAAATAATAATGATAATCTTATTTTGACTCGATCATTATTGGCTTCTGTAGATGGACATCAGAAATGTTTTGTGCAAAGCAGGGAAAGGGAAGCAGAAAGGAGAGATAAGTTTAAGGGAGGTAAGACAAACTACATCCTCACCCTGTCAGGTCTCAAACATTAGAGGATAAATCTCAGGAAAACCTCTTGTCAAGTCTATAGGATTGCATTGTTGCTGAGAAAATCAACAGATGTATATGTTATACTGTTCTGTATTTTCAGATGAAATTTATATTTAGTTTACTAATAACTAGTGATGCACCGATGTATCGGCCGCCGATATTTATCGGCCGATTTTTGATGAATTTGAAACCATCGGCATATCGGCAATAGCACGAGAAAGGCCGATACAGATTGTTTATTAATTAACTGCATAAAGAAATCCATTATATGTAAAAAATGAGTTAATGTTTTTAATAAAATAAATGCTGAATAGCAAAAACCACCTTTGAAGGTTGTCATGTTGTCTTAATATATTTGTTTTAGCTTAATTTGTGCCTCTCTTATTATGTTGGTCAGTTGAATGTTAATTAGATCCAATCCGTGTTCAGGTAAAAATAATTTGATGCAGAAATAAACTAGCTAATAGACCAACTGTATAGTATTGTATACAAGTGTTTAATATCGGTATCGGCATCGGTATCGGCCAGAAGTTGTCTGTTTAAATCGGTATCGGTATCGGCCCAAAAAAATCCTATCGGTGCATCCCTACTAATAACTAGGACACTAACTTACATAACAGTTAGCAGTAACTGTGATTAAGATTATTTAGTATAGCAGTCATAAAAAGTCTGGTTTCTTAAAATATTCTTGTAAAAATAAGTTATTAATCATGGCTATCATTGTATAATGTAGAAAATATTTCTCTGCTGTCATTATTACCAAACATTTTATGCCATGTATGCCTTCAAACATGTTAATAATGTTAGGTATGATGAAGATTATACTTATATTTTTAAATACATATTTATCTTTCGCAGTAACTGTTGCCCTGTAGAATAGTGGGTTAAGCAAAGGACATTGTATAGAAGTTTTGCACACTTCTTGCACACAGCAGGCTTTCAAAAAAAGTCAGCAAAAATGGGGGGCCTGTGCCCCAGTAGAGCTTTATGTCTATCGACAGAGAAATGAAGAAAGCTTATGTTTCATCACAAAAATGTTGTCATGTTTTGTCAGGATTGTTGCATGCACGCAAAAGAAAAAAAGAATCATTGTTGCATTCAGTGGCACTCATCATTTCTCTTATTTTCACCGGAAAAAATTTGGCTAGTGGAAATGCTGATTGGCTGGTAACTTTAGAAAGTTACCAGCCACTTTGGCTGGTGGTCAAAAAAGTTAATTTAGAACCCTGACTATAATCTCAACAGCCGTTTATGACTACCGTTTACTCATTTTACACATTTAAGCTATACTTTTTTTTAAACTCACAGAGCACACTAAATTCTCCAGGCATCCCAGACTCATAAAAGACGAAACTGTCTGGTCATCTGGGATTTCAGTGTGGAGATAAAGGTTAGGATTGTGATTTTTTTCTGTAGAGCAGTGTGGGATAATATTAGCATATTTTGTTGCTTAAGCATCTGATAGCGTGTGGCATCAGACTTGAGTAGATTGGCATTCTCCACGTAATTACAAATTCACATTATAGATCATGTAAACAAGTCTTTACAAATGTGACATATTTTTTTAAAGGACAAGCTATTAGGATTCATAAAAATGTTGCTAATCAGGCCCCAAACAGGAAGTGAAGATCTAAGCATGAAAGCTGAGAGGTTACCCCCGCTATTAAATTTATGTAGAACCACTTCCATGTTAAATTATTTAGTCATATCCAAAATTCAATCTTGAGATCAAGACAGACTTCAGGGATTGACATTAGATCCATGTTTAGGTTATTTATTCAGTTGTCTAACACTGAATGAGGAAATTCAATCATCGGTGAGCTTAAAGAAAACACTATCAGATACAGAATGTTGCCTTTGAATACAAATTCAGCATTAATACTCATTGTTACTTTCATCAAGGCCATTTCAAGAGCCCAACATTAGCATATTGTAAAAAGCCCTGAATGCATAAATCTCGACCGGGGATAAAATATCCTGGAAAAACATTTGCTCAAGGAAAATATTTCAGAATGACCTCATTTACAAACAGTCTGCATTCCCTATTCAATTTCTTAATGAAATCTTGATTAAAAGCAAGGGGAATAGGACACCAGCCAAAGGTAAATCATGCACCACCAACTCTATAAGTCCCACTAGATTCAAAACAATGATAAAGATGTTAAGCATTATTGTGATGAATGCTAGTGTTGTTTTTAGGCCATTCTGAGTCATAGCATGATATGGTTTTCAACAACAGAAACTTAAACTTTAAAAAACAGTCAGATCTACTATCGAAAATTATCTTTATTGCATTTTTTTTTCTATAATTATCGCAAATTATAGCGGTGTGCAAAGTTCATGATAAATAAAGTTATAAGCTTCTAAAGTAGGGAGTCGACTCTGAACCGCGTTTATAAGTCAAATTATTTTCAAATCTCCCACCTGTTTTCTAAATACGTATAAAGCAAAACTTTGCTAAATCTCCGCCTACAGTCTTGCCCGCGAGAAACGGAAACCCTGACCAATTGGCAAACGCATGTTGCAGTTCATAGATATATACACTAGATGTCGCCTTCGGGTTCTAAGCATGCGTCAAAACCGCCGCAATCTTACAACAGGGGTCTTGTCATAGGAGGTAGCTAGGTAACACTGCTCTCTGCCTGTACTTCGAATTCATGGACGATGCAGGACTTTTGTGTTGCGTATGGATGTTAGACCTACTAGCACTATGCATTATAGTTAGAAAAAGTAAATTTTCATAATATCAAAACGTAACATTTTTTTCTTGACTCAATGCTAAATACATGTCTGACTGTTGAAACGAACCAAAAGAAAACCAAGAAAATGGCATTCATGACGATTTATGGTGATTTTATTTCCGTTACACCATTGCCTACAATGACGCTGATGCGGGGCTTCCCCTGTTTCAAGATGGCGGCTCTAGTTGACGCATTCGGTCCAATGAACTGCCGTAGCCAAGGCGACATCTAGTGTACATATCTATGGTTGCAGTTACACTACTGTTTACCATTTAGCTGTGGCCCGGTTAGCTGACATACTTGCTTACATGAGTGTAAAAATGTTAGTGTCTGTCATTGTTCTTATTACTTGGATTATTGATGAATAATGATGTCGGTTTTCAAACTCCAATGTCTTCTTCTCAGTAAGTCACTTATAATGCACTTTCGTGCAAAGTTTTATTTTGTGCCACCATACTTACTCCTGTAACTAAATAGGGTCTTTAAATAGGGAAAACATGGTGGCTTCTAAATTCATCCCTGTTTGGAGTCATAGGAATGAATGGTGCTCGGCTAAATGCTTACACATTTGCGCTGTACAAAGATTAAAAGTGCATGCATTGAAAATAGATAGGTATGTATTAATTCGTCAAAGTTGAGTTAAGAACATGGTAAGATATTGAAAAATGGTGGTGTTTTCCTTTAACAATTTTAGAAAGCTTAGAAATTGGACCTGACTTGCACTTTAATGCATTTTGAAAGTTAATTTACACTACAACGCCGTTCTGATGGTCTAAAAACAGGTTTCAAAATAAAATGTTAAAAACCAAATCCAATACATCAAAAGTACAAAAAAAGTGAATTTGTAAATATGGTGATCTCATACTCATGCCTATTACGTGTGACATCACCAATTACTAGCATGGCTGGCATGCATAATACCATGTTTTTAGATAGTTTTGACAATGCTGTCATCGGTATGTGAAAAACACCAAGCTTCCATTTTAGTACATTGTTGTCATATAAGTGTGCCCCAGGACAGCAGAGTTGTGAGATTCCTAAAAATACCATTTAGGTCAGTTCTTCCCAATCCTGGTCCTCAAGTGCTGATGAGTTAAATCAGGTGTGTTTAATAAGGAGACATGTAAAACATTCTGGGAGGGGGTACTCAAAAGCCAGGATTGGGAAACGCTGATCTAAGTTGTAGGGATGTTTGAAACAGTTTCCTAATAATTTCTGAATAGCTAATTGACTTGTAGGTCTTGTAGAGAAGGGATAGTTCACCCAAAAATGAAAATTCTGTCATAATTTACTCACCCTCATGTTGTAACAAACCTGTTTAAATTTCTTTGTTCTGATAAACACAAAAGGAGGATATTTTGAGAAATGTTTGTAACCAAACCATTCGTGGACCCCATTTACCTCCATAGTATTCTTTTTTCCTACTATAGAAGTGAATGGGGCTCATGATCGGTTTGGTTACAAAAATTTCTCAAAATATCCTCCTTTTGTGTTCATCAGAACAAAGAAATGTACGCGGGTTTGGAACAATATTAGAGTGAGTAAATGACAGAATTTTCATTTGTGGGTGAACTATCCCTTTAAGAAAGCCGAAATAAAAGACCCATGCCAGATCACGTTTCTTAGCAGGCATTCAATTGGGACCATTCAGCATACAGCTGGATCTATTTTTTATAAAAATCTTTAAAAAAAATATATCATCATCCAGTTTATCAGTGTACCTTTACAAGTTATGAATAAAACTTCAGAGGGTTTTACAATGCCATTAACCATACAGGAATAAAGGGTCACTGACTACTATTAGGTAAAAATAATACATCTCTACTAGATTTGAAGACAAAGCCAATATATTACAGGTTACAAAAATAGTTACAGGTATGTCCCTTTCAAAGGGCAAGCACTTCAGATGCCCATCACTGTTCTCTGAGCTTCAGCCTCGCTGTGACTCCCAAGATAAGACAAAAACAACGTCATCTCATCCAAAATCCACACATAAAGAGCTAAAATGCAAACGAAACACAGATAAGATGTTCTTTGTAGGAGTTCACTCACCAGTAACAGCGCAACCTTCTTTATACTACGATTCCCCATGGCAGCTCAGAGAGACTCTGTTCGGTCACGGTGGGAAACGGCGAAAGGATTTCTAGGTCGTTCGCTGTTAGTGCGAAGACAGGTTTGTCGACTCTGTGCTTCGTGAGGCACAGCGACAAGAATGAGGAGGGTCTGAGCTCGTGCATTCCCTCTCTTTCACTTCTCTACTTCAGCTCATTTCATGCGTCTTTGCATAGAAACACACCTAATCAGCCTTTTGATTTAAGTTGATGATGAAAACAATGCATGAATGAAACAGTTTGTGACTGCGCATGTGTAGTACACGACTTTGCAAAAAACATGCACACATTGGTGGAGTGCCAGGGCTTCTGTGTGTCACTGTTATTTATCTAAATGACAGTCTCCTCAATGGGTTTACACATAGTATCCATCACTTGAGACAATAAAGTAGAAGTGTCAGGTATACAGTCACAAGAAAAATTTAAATGATCCCATTATTTTCTCACTCTTCTGCCTATGGTCTATGGCTTTTTTTTTTTGTATCATTGGAACTTACAGAACTGATTTGTATGTTTTAGGGATGCTCATTTTGATACTCACTTTACTTTCTGACACTCGAATGAGGGTCTGACAAGTACATTATGAGAGAATTTTCACATCAGAATCAAAACGCACATACACACACACACACATGTACATCTAGTGCCTTTGTGAGCATCTTCACACCCTCTCACATTTCCAGCATAGCACAGTTGACTGGTCCACTTAAAAAGCTCAAACTAACACTTTCCTCCAGAGGTCAGTGATGAGTTACAAAAGGCAGTCTGCTGTATAATAAAACGCCTACTCTTTCAAATCTCAGTCTTAGATGAAATCTGGAAGGCCCTGTTTACACCGTTATTAAGATAAGTTTTGGTCTATCGGATCACTATTATGCTAAATACAAGTGTAAAACATTCTGAGTTCATCCACTTTTGAGGTAGTCGAATTTGCTATAGACCGGATTGCCTTTGTGGTGTAGGTCAAATGTGTAAAAAAAGAGAGACGGATTAAAACACCAGGTGTGAATGGGCCTGTGTCTCTCTTGTACACTTATTATCAGATCGACCAAAACACATCCTAATACCAGGCGTAAACAGGCTCTTTGGTATTTAGCAACATGAGAGAAAACAACTAATTCAAAGGAATGGTTAAAGATGGTAAAAAAGTGCCGTTGTGTTATTTTGGGATCAAAGTTACTCAAAAGGAAAGCGAGAAATCTATTAACCACATTACATCTACTGCCGCAGCGCGCAGCATCAGGCGCAAATGGGTTAAATCAATTTATAAAACGATTAGTTCTAATCCTTGATTCTGATTGGTCAATAGGTGTGCTTTATTCACAATAAAACTCGGCTATGACCCAGCTTCACCCAACGGTTCTGTTTATCACTGCTCCCTTAGCAACGGCTGAAGTGGTATTCACGATACAGCACAGCCTCTCGTACCTTATTGCTTACGTAGCTAACATGTTCTGAACATTGATTAGTCAATGAACCCATTTACATAAGATTAATCTGGCAATATGAGAATAATAATAAAAGTGTATTCAGAATATTGTAAATATACATTATATACTGTAGTACACAAGAATGTTAAAGAGCACCTATTATCCGAATCACTTTTTTTATTTTCTTTGGTGTGTAGGTATGAATTAGTACAAGTTAACAATATGCAAAAGGTAAATACCACAAAGTAAACGATGACGTGAGTCCCCAACGTAAATCTCTTTTCTTGGGCTACAACAAACACACGGGGCTAAAAGTTTCCTTCTTGGGATTGGTGATGTAGACAAGACCGACATTATCATAATTCCTCCCGCTTCGGACTTACAACCTGTAAGTTAAATCCTGTTAGCAACCGAATCTTTCAAAGATGGTAAGGACCGTTACGTTTTCGCTGACGTCAGAGGTATTCAGGCCAATCACAACGTACACATTAGCTGGCCAATCAGGGACGCAAAGCTTTTCAAATCTGTGCATTTCAGCTACAAAAATTGACGGTATGTGGAAAATAATGTGTTTTTAACCATAATCCACGTGAACACATTGTATTACCGTATTTTTCATACCGTATTTATTGCGAGTTTTTTTCCATAACTTGGCTGGTGCTGCATCTTACAAATAATTTTGACATTTATGAGGCAAGAGACAACATTACCATCTACAGCCGCGAGAGTCCGTCATATGCTGCTTCTGTAATTATGTAATTCAATGGCTTCTGTAATGTGGATTGACGAGTATGCGAACTTCACGCCAGTTGGCTTGTTCGGTTAATTTAGACCAGTGGTTCCCAACCTTTTTAGCCCTAAGTACCCCCACAGCCCTATCAGTAAGGCTCAAGTACCCCTTCATCGAAACTAAACCAAAATTGTGTTTTTAAAGACAAATAATTAGTCATATTAATTAATTAATTAATTAATTTTAAACATTAAAGTAAAAGGCACTGACTGATGAAGCATGTTTATTTCAACAAACCACCATCATTGCGATCAGTGTTTGCATTTTATCAGTTCATTTGCATTTTAAAAGACACACCCAAAAACGGCACATTTGCGCTTTTGTAGTAAATCACACGCAAATTGTTCTTGAGTTGGACATCGCTAATGCGTTTTGGAGCATGCAGCGCATTTACTCACGACGGCTAATAATATTAATGATAAGATTAAAATTACATTTAAAGTTGTCCTTTTTACAATGCTTTCCTCACAAAAATCAATCTTATGTCAATGACTGGACAAAATAAACACATTTTTATTAAAAGTAAATGAGATCAAAGCAAAATCTAAATCTTTTCGCGTACCCCCTGGAAACTCTTCACGTACCCCCTTGGGTAAGCGTACCCCCGGTTGGGAATCATTGATTTAGACTATTCTGTATGCTATGGTTTATCATATAAATAACTGATAATATTACTTTTAAAGTACAGACATCTATGCAGCCTGCTGTTCTGTCCGGCTACCGTTTAATTGAATAACTTGCCTTTCCAGATTAAATGCATTTTCTTCTGCTTGGATTTTGTGAAATCATTTTCTAAATAAACGCGACGTATAGTCCACTGTAACTTACAGATGTTATTTCGTCTTCATGATGCGGCTTATACTACAGGGCGGTTTATAGTCCGGAAAGTACGGTATACCAAATACACAAAATAACGTTGTTTTTAGCAATGAAATAGGTGCTCTTTAAGTCTTCACCAGTACAATACGGACCCTTAAACTTCTCCTAGTATAAACAAGATCATTAAATTGTTTTAAAGCACTTTTCATTATGTAATATATATTACACAAACACATGTATGTGTGGCCAGAGGCAACTAATGCAAATTCCCCAGCAAAGCACTGAGCCTTACAACCACCCATCACAGGCCTAAACAATGTGCAGACTTTGCTACGGTTTAAGAGGTGATAATAATGCTGCATGTCACCACAAATCAATGATTAAGCTGCCATAAAAGTAAGATGGATAACAAAATGCTATGCATCAATGATTATTAATAATAAAATAGTTTTTCACCCCAAAAAATAGAAAATATTATTTGGGTACTACGAAAAGAGAACTGTTGTTGCATAAGGAATACAACTAATACATTTCTATTCCTCAGATATATATATTGTGTTCCATGAAAATGCTATGGTTTAGGTAAGAAGACCAAAGACCAATCTTGCCCGACCGGGATCAAAAACTTCTTGCAGAACCCAAGAAAGAAAATCTGTTGCATGTTCAAAAATGCCCAGTAGAGGGAGACAGACACCATAAAAACAAGTTCCTAATGTGGGAAAAAGTTTAACACATGTTCTCAGAAGAATCATCACATTTCAGCTTTAAAAAAAAAACATTACATTTGAGCCAGCCGACAAGGTTAATTTTAAATGCTTACCGTGTCCCTTTTGCTTTGGTGCTGTCGTCCAGAAGACTGGTCCGTATTGTCATTAAGGTCCGAAACACTGGTCCTGAGGGAGGGCGAGTGGAGGCCTTCCTCACCTTCCTCCTCCTCTTCAGGGTCCTCCTCCTCCTCCTCTTCCCTCCCACTATCATCTGAATGCTCAAACTCATCACTGTCCTGGTCCATTTCCTCCTCCTCCCCATCCTCCGGCCGGTCGTCATCTTCCTCAGAACGAAGTCCCGCCCCTTCCCTTCCACTGTTATTATTCTCCTCCTCCTCCTCGTTGTCCTCCTCCCCACAATGCCGTCTTCGCCGCCGTCTCTGCTCCTGCTCCCACATCCACTGCGCTCCCTTCTCTCCTCCGTTCACCTCGCTCCTGTGCCGCTCCACAACCGGCTCGCCTCCGGACGGCCACGGCTCCTCCTCCTCTCTCGGCTGCTCGCTTCCGCCCTCCTCCTCCTCCTCCCCGGCTGGCACCCTCCTCGGTTCCTGTGCCTCCTGCTCCTCCTGGTTCATAAGCTCCGCCTGGGGCTGGGGTGTGTGGCCGCCGGAGGTGCTGTTACCTGCCCCCGCTGCCCCCGGCCTTTGACTCTGCTGCTGGGCCGCCCTGCTGCCGCTGCCCCCCGACAGCAGATCCTGGTTCATTTCCAAAAGCCAGCTTGCTACCTCCTGCACCTTTGCTAGGCTGTCTGAGGAGGACAAGGATTTGGCATTCTGAGGAAACAAAGACCAGAAAAGTGTAAGAGGCAGCAGAATGATTTTTACTTAAGTTGGATTAGGAAAATGAAAGGCATGTATTTGAAACCAGAAGTGTGCTGAAAAATGAGTCATGATCTTTTATTCATGCCTGTGAAATAAAACAATAGACATTTGCATATATGCTAGGCAAGATGCAATACAAACACCACTGAAACAATAGGCAGCTCTCCTGCTTGGCAGCGGATAATCTAACACGAGGCTTAGCCTGGAAACTGTGGTAACAGTATCAAACAACCGCAAACAAAGACTAATTCACACACAAAACAGACAGTTGCCGTTGCAAGTTATTTATTTAGAATCAACTACAAATCCTATAATGCAGTCTCTTCCCAGCAATAACTTTCAATCTTCTCTACAGATGAAATTTAACAAACCCAAAAAACATAACAGGCAATCACAGCCTATTTGATGTTTAACATGCAGTTATGCAAGCAGAATTTGGAAAGAAGCGATAATTTTATTATTGGGGTAACCTGGCACAACTTGACAGAATAGAAAGTGGCCAAAACGTCTCATGCAGCACCTCACTGTGTGAGGAACATAAGGAGCAATGCCTAATTAATGGTATTTAATATAATGTATTCAAAAATAATTTAGATTGAAGAAACCTTAATGAGACTGTTAAAAGAATATAGCTGATAGATTACAATCATTTACTACCACAAAAAGCCAGCAGAGGGCATCATTGCCCGATAAGTGTGCTTTACAAACAACATTTACATTTGGCAAACACTTTTATCCAAAGCAACTTCAGTGCATTAAAGCTCTACATTTTATCCTGTGTGTTTGAAATTTTAATCCAAGCCATTTGTGCTGCTATCACAATGCTGTATTAATTGAACTACTGTACATGAATAAAATAATTTCATGTCAAAATACACTTATGTAGCATGTTAGATAATATCTTGTTTCAGGGCTCAACAGCAAGGAATGACTTTGTTCGCTTAACATGAACATGGGTTTATGTGTGTTTCTTAAGTTATTTAAAGGAGCGGTGAATCAAATACTCAATTTTAACTTGATAATTTGTTATATAAGAGGACATCATACTTAAATGAACATCCTGCAAGTTTCAGAACTGAAAACGTCCGTGCTACTGAAATATAACCGTTTTTGGCACCAAGCCAGTAAAACAAGCCAGTGTGGAATTCGGAAATCTATGACGTCAAAGTAGAATTGAAGCACCGCCCCATAGCCAAATACAAGGACCACTTTTGAAGTCCCGCCCACAGCTTCGCGTGACACACGTGTGTCTCAACAAGTAAATATGTCTTTAAAGATTGACAAATGTAACCAAAATGACTTTTAAATACATTTTTTCTGAGAGACTTTTATTTTGACGCGGTGATCTGTTATGAAAGACTGGAAACGCATTTTCGGTTGTGGAAGAACCGCGTGGGAACAACACAGAAGCTAAATACTTTAATTCAGAGGCTTGGAACATAACATTAAATGCCTGGAAAAAGTTTGCTTTTTAAGAAGTTCCAGCTCGTGTGGGGAGTGTTTGTTAACTTTGTGTACACGGATTTATTTGGAAAGAAGTCGATGCTGGATTTGCAGAGAGACTGTGATTAAAAGCACCACTTATATTGGATCTGACAACAATGACACAGCATTATACACAGTAAGACATTTTACTTTATTTAAGTTACTGCGTTTCACTATTGCTTTGTTAGAAGAGATCGCTTGATATGTCTGTTGTAACATCCGTGTCTAAACACGTATGTTTGACCGTTTTAATGTACTAAAAACATTAAACGATTAATAAAGATACACCACTTAACAACACGACTGTAATTTAACGGTAGAAATATACAGTGTTATTTATAAAGAAGGATTTATCAGCCGCAGTTTAGATTCTGATGCCCGTTTACTGTGTTGTATACGGTAATTTAGGCGAGTTACGTTTGAAAGGTCAAACACTCAACAAAGCTTATTTTTTATCATATAACTGTGGTATTTAACATTACGTGAATGTAAAAGCAACCTCACAAGCACAATCGAATTATACAAAGTTATTGATAAGGATTTATTAGCCGCAGTTTAGATTCTGATGCGCGCTTACTGTGTTGTATACGGTAATTTAGTCACGTCGAGTTTTGTTTCTACTTTAATATACGTATTGTCATTTATGCGTATCATATTTAGCACCCAGAATCTTTTGTGGCTCAAACATATTTGTGTTCGGCTGCTATTTTTATCACATTAATGTTTTTAAAACATTTCCCCACATGTAATGACGGGGAACGAAGACGTCCAATCATAGCAGTGGGTGTTTACGTCCAGGTCTTCAATGCGGCCCGCCCCTTCAAACGAACCATTTCTCCAGACAGCCACTAATCTATGTTACAAAATAGCCTATTACTTATTGTTTTTGATGTTTTTGAATGTAAAAACCACGCGGACTTCAGAAGTAGACATCAGGCAACAGTATAAAACAATAAAATCGACTAATTCACCGCCCCTTTAAAATGAATAAAAATGCTTGTTGTCGAGCCAATGGAAAAGTTGGAAGGGCAAGACTAAAACAGTGCAAATACAACAGGTTAAGCCCTGTGTTAACTTTCAGAAATGTAAGAGATGCCAGTAAAAACTGACGACAACTGTGAAAATGAAAGCAGGGATGAGCTGTGTAATCCCATAAGGAGTGCAAGAACACTTGAGACTGATAGAAAGCTGATTAAGATAATGAACCTGCAAAGATGGGCAGAGACTGCAATGCATGACTACTGTATATCCATGAAACAAGTAAAGCAAGATGTTACACTAGGCCTTAAAGGGGACATATCATAAAAATCTGACTTTTCCATGTCTTGAAAAGCACCCCCACTCTAGCCCAAACCATGAAAAGACCTACTTTCGCAAAAATGGTTGTTTTTACTAAACCATTTATAGTATAAGAATAACTATTGTATAATTAGAATGGAGACACTTTGAGCTTCATTTCCCAGGTTTCAAAATTATTTTAAGTTAAAAATAAAAAAGTTAGAGAGGCTGAAATAATTGTAATAAAACATTTAATAAAAAATTGTAAAAATCTTAATTATAAATGTGTGTGTGAAACCTAGAAATGCATTGATCCTAAAGCCACAAGTCTTAAGAAGTTATGTTTCATGTTTGAGGTCAATAGGCCCAAAAATGGCCCTCTTGCAAGGGTTTTTGTAAGACTAGTGCCTTTTCTAAGTGCCAGTCAGCCAAATAAACCAAAATAAAAGTCTTGGTTTACATGCATAAACGTTCGTTCTTATATTATTTATCCTTACCGTATTTTTTTGGTCTATAAGGTGTGGGTTATTTTCATAAGCTGACAGGTGCAGCTTCTTATTCTCAGGAGCGCCTTGTAAGTCAGTATGAAATATTTTTGACATTTATGAGACAAGAGACAACATTACTGTCTATAGCCGTGAGAGTCCGCCTTATGCTGCGTCTGTAATTATGTAATTCAATGGATTCTGTAATGTGGAATGACAAGTATGCGAACTTCCCGCTAGTTGGCTTGTTCGGTTAATTTAACCTATTCAACCTTCCAGGTAAGTTCTGTGCTATGGTTTATCGTTTAAACAACTGATAATATTACTTTAACGTACAGACATCTATTCAGTCTGATATTGTTTAGTTGAATAACTTGCCTTTCCAGATTAAATGTCTGTTCTTCGGCTTGGACTTTGTGAAATAATTTTTTTAAATAAATGCGACATAGTCCACTGTGACTCATATATATATATATGTTATTTCATCTTAATGACGCATTTTTTAATGATGCGGCTTATATTCTGGTGCGGTTTATAGTCCGCAAAGTATGGTATGTTAGTCTATAAAATGCAGTTTCCACACCAGGAAATAAAACGTCACACAAAGTTATCTAATTGGCTACACGTTCTGTCTATCCATATTTTCCATAAAGTCATTGGTGGAATAAGAAAGTCAAATGACGTCACGGTTTTTGACAGCACTGTTTGGATTTTATGTATTATCCTCCTACTTTTTAAAACAAAGTTTGAACGTGTGTTTGAACGCAGGTGTAATCTCATATACAGTGTTACGATATAAATAGTCCTCACATTGTATATTATATTCTATAACAAGACGTTAATGCGAAATCTGATGTAAACAATGGACAATATATCTATATTTCACAGATTATTCGCATTTGTGGACAAAAATGGTCATTGGATGTATTCTATTTGACGGTTTTCATGAGTTATTCACACACCTGAAACAGACTGGATTCGATTCGCGATCGTTATATAAACACAAAGGTAAGAAGTCACGTTTTTTTTTTTGCATGTTGTCATCAGGACTTCTGTCACAAAATACTACATTTATGATGCTAAAGCATCTGTATCTGAAAACAGAGACCATAAACTGATGTAGGGCTGTCACTTTTTATTCGATATTCGAATCGAACATGACGTGAAATATCCGTATTCGAACTATAAATAAACCATCCGGTTTTTAAAATGCCATGTGCAGCGCATTTTTTACAGTAACACCTCAGTAATAGGAAGGAGGCTGAGAGTGAGACCGACGACAGCAACTGTGCGTGCGGAAGAGAAGAAATCAAAGTGGACCAACATGAACCTAATGTGCATGTCAAGATAGAATTATAGTTTGTATATAAAATGACATATTGTTTATAGTGTTAAATATTATAGCAGAATAAAAAGCTTGTGTTAATACGTTCGCATTATGAAATTAGCGTGTATGAAGATAATTTTTACAACGCGATGTAAACTTTATATTAAACAACAACAGCATTTGTCTTGTAAACGGATTTGAAATGATCATGTGCTGACTGTTGCGCTTCACATAGACGACAGACTCAAAAGAGATCTGCTTAACTCAGTGGTAAGTTTAATTTCATCTCAAGTCTCAAATGGTTTGTGCTCTCTATCATTAAAAACGGTCAATCAAACAGCACACGCAGGGTTAATGTACTTGTCAATGACGGCTCACAAACGCGCGGGATAGGCTATATGTGTGCTTGTTGTCAATGAAATTACTTCTCACAAACACGCTCAAGCCCGGGATATGTGTGCTTGTCAATGACGGGCATTAAATTCGAATATATTCGGATACATTGCATGATATTCGAAATCCGTTCGAATTTTATTTTTCTCAAAAGTGACAGCCTTACACTGATGTTAAACCCGTAGACCTTTTAAACGATGTATAGTAATGTTATAACGATGTTAATATTATTAATGTTTGTAGACAGTATATATAGATATTGTTAGCAGCATAAAAAACTGACGTCATCCCGCCCCGAGCTAGTGCGCGTCGAGAGGTTAACATGCTATCATAAATTATCTATATGGTATTTTGAGCTAGAACTTCACATACGTACTCTGGGGACACCAAATATTTATTTTACATCTTAAAAAGGTCTTGTAAAAATTCCCCTTTAAAAAGTAAAATATGTAGGAATTGACCACTAGATGTCACACTTTCAAAACAAAGCCAAAGCATTAA
Source organism: Paramisgurnus dabryanus (assembly GCF_030506205.2). Lineage (NCBI taxonomy): Eukaryota > Metazoa > Chordata > Actinopteri > Cypriniformes > Cobitidae > Paramisgurnus > Paramisgurnus dabryanus. The sequence goes on along the minus strand of NC_133340.1, from coordinate 42,896,497 downwards.
GACGTACGAAGGAGACCGAATAGCGAAAACATCATCTCCCATCATTCCAGAGATGGAATTTGCTTATCATGTTAACGAATAAGGTTATGAAACCTGTTTGTTTGGTCATATTATTTTATGCCATTGTAATGAATTAGCTGCAAGGTACAACAGCTGCGTGATCCATGCTGTATAATGACCACTTCTGCATTTGTTTACTCGTGTTGCCATAGTTTCTACAAGCAGAAACCGATGATAGCATGGTTATGACTTTATTGATAGATATTACATTTTATTAAATATGCTAGCACACAGCTGATGGTACCCATTGACTGGAGATCGACCGATATATGTGTTTTCCGATATTGCAAATATGACGGCGGAGTTACGCGACTTCATTATACCACATATCTCTGTAAAGACAGGCAGCAAAATCCAAATTTGCAGGATGCACATCAGCAACGGGTTGTAAAGATGCTCACACTGCGTAATATGGTCTCAAAAATTGCGGCTGCATCCATGAGCCCTATGATGACAAAAGTAAATGGAAAGATCGGTTTAGGAATTTGGCGAATACAGATGGAGTCATTCAATGTGATGACTGATCGATACCAACCTTGATTGATTGGAGCATCCCTAGTAACTATGGCTGCACAAGCTGGTAAAATAAATTAACACATAATATTACTAGCCACTTTCCAGAATCCAAAAACTTCTTAATAGACAAAATCATGGCATTAATTTAAAAATAGTCACCACAAATGATCTTTCTAGCACAAACATTAATTTACCACTCATTGAACATCCACTTATGCAGAAAATGTACAATTGAGAAACTTCCTATCCTTATATCAAGAATATACATAAGATTCATCCCCATTCATAGCAGGTCTGTGAAAAAGTAAAGACACATTAGGTGAACATACTTTTTATTTGACCAAAAACGAAAGAATAGGTTCAGAAATAAATCACACAATGTAAGAGAATGGATAGCAATAAATCACACTTTAGAATAGCTATACACCATAGAGGAAAAGGGGGGGAGTCACAATATTATCATATCATCACCCAAACGTCCACATATCATATCGACAGATATCTCCCGATTTCCATCTCTAGCATGCATCCATCCAATAGGTTTTCTCCTCTCAGAGGGCTGGATTAGGGTGTTATCACAGTAGATATATGAAGCTGCAGCTCTCAAGGCAATTTCAAAGTGTTTAAAGCAACTTATTAGATAAGCTTTTTGATTACCGAAGCCTTTCCAAGATAACAGGAAAGATCTACACGCACAATCACCCAAGAGCCGATTGGAAAATAATTATGTGGTGACGCTCTTCAATCAGATGTTTCAATTTCCCTTCCTTTTTTCAAGCGGAGCACTGCATCAACCCTGTTTGCTCTACGAAGACCAAACTAAAAGTATAAAACAGCTAAAAAAATCTTTACTTCAAATACAGTACTGTGCAAAGTCTTAGGCCACCACCACCAGACTTCTTGTTTTAGATGTTTTAATGTCCATCCACTGCTATTGCTCAAGTGGAAGGGGAGTTTACCCCAAAAACTTGACGCATCAGTTTTTAATACTATATATATATATCACTCAAAAAAATGAACTTGGTTGGAGTCAGTTTTACTAAATAATTTCTTGTTCACTTTACTTAACAAACACAAGTAACGGCATATGATTAATTTAACTTAGTAATTTCAACAAAAGACTGTGTCTTGTCAGCTTTACTTCAAAATTATTTGTTCAGCCAATAAAACATTGTTGCGTAAAAGTAACAGATTAATAAAACCAATACAGACTTACATCTCATTGGCTGATGATGCTGCAGTGTATTATGGGTAAATTGTTGTTCTGGCAGAATTGTTGTACCCTCTTGCAAAAGTGTAGCACGATTAGATAGGTACCTGAGTAATAAGTGGCCAAGTATTAGTTAATTAACTTGTTCTGATATATTTTAGAACAAAACAAACCAACAAACGGTTTGAGATGTTACATTGCATTTCAAATATGTTTGTGATATGTTTGATAAACTGTAATTAAATAAAGGTTGTATTGAGCCGCTGCACTCTGATTGATTGATTCGTTGTTATGGAGTTATTAAATCATTATTTTTTTTTTCATCAATTAAATGTTTCATAATAGTGACTTTACTAGGATTTCTTTAGTCCATGTAACATTAAAATTGTCAATTTTACACAAACTTTTTTAGTAAATACAACTAACATTTTATTTGTTGACATTACTTAACAAAGCTATGTGGAACCCACTTGACGAAGTTTTTTTAAGTAAATCCAACTTTTTATTTTTTTGAGTGTATATACCATATATATATACACACACTTCCTGTTTTTTCTATTAAAGATACTTAGAAACAAATATATATGATCACTATAACATTGCAAAAACAACAAATCTAGTCCTACAGTAAGACTTCTGCACAGTACTGTATTTAAATGCATGCCAACAGAGACTGTGGCCTGGTAATGTGAACTGCATGTAAGTATTCACGTCGTGCAAAATGGTCCATCCGTGCAACTCTGTTAGCCTTGGAGCAAATTTAATACTGTTAGACTGTGCACAAGTGAATTAAAGTAAGTGAAGGTACTGCAATATAACTGGCAGTACACAAACACACACAGACATGATTACATTAAGCTTCATTTGCATTAAGGGCGACAGTCTGTGTTAAAGTGTATGGAAGCGAAGCCGGCATTACCAACAGTAATTTAAGTTTAGTACACTTCACACAGCATGCCGTTTGTCTACTGTTGTTGTAGGTTTCTGCATTGTGTGCTAAACTGATATGCAAGTTAAATCGCAGAATACTGATATTGTACAACAAACAATACACTTTGGTTAAAAATTAGGTTGTCGTCGTAAGTAAATCACCTATACTCATTCTCAGTAGTGATGTAAATATCACATCAACTTCCGCATAATACAACAGTTTGTTCAACAGCAAAGTTATTATAGTTATGCAGATTTTTCATATATACTGCATATTATTAAACATGCATGTTTAATAATCCTGAACTGTTTTAAGTGATTTCAAGTGGCTTTGATCCCTGGGAATGTGGCTGGGCTGGCATAGTCGAGCAGTCTGATAAGGGTGTGAGATGCATCATTTCTTCAGTTATTACCACTGTGTACACTTCAGCGGCAGGTCATTTATCTGCATCTAACGGCGCTGAGAGGAAGGTGAAGCCAAAATGGGTTTTGGCAGATCCTCTAAGATAGAACGTTAGGAGGAGGAGGAGGAGAGAGTGGCGGTTGTATTGGTTTATGATGTCATTGCCTACAAAACCGCCGGACTGTCATCTCCTCCTGGACACCTCAGTTACAGGAAACATTATGAATGAACAGGAAAAGAAATAAGGCTACCACCTGAAAATGTCTTTTTGTTATGAGCCAAATCAAATTAGGTACTAAAACTGGCTTCCGAAGTTTTTCATTCAAACTGAACTGCTTTTGTTCCTCAGCCAAGAGAAAAAGAAAACTGGTGCATGGTCCAGTTAAACAGAACCAAGAGGAACAATATGATGCCTTTTAAGGCATCAAAACATTTCCTCTACTGTACGACTTTCTTTAAAAGGACATTCCACTTTTTTTTGAAAATATGCTCATTTTCCAGCTCCCCTAGAGTAAAACATTTGATTCGTTGTGGAATCCATTCAGCTCTAGCAATTTTTTGCATAGCTTAGCACAATCCATTGAATCTGATTAGACCATTAGCCCCCTGCTATTGCAGCCATATTCGGTCAGCAAAGTCCTTGATTATTACGCCAGAATGAGATTATAGTTCCTAGCCATATCGGCCTAGAAAATCGCAACTTTTAATTTTCTGTTGGTCTTAGTACACGATGTAACTACAGAAGAGTCAAGTTTTAAATATGAAAAATATCAAAACTCTATGGTTATTTTTTAACACGATGCTAATGGTCTAATCAGATTCAATGGATTGTGCTAAGCTATGCTAAAAGTGTTAGCACCAGACACGAAGATCAGCTGAATGGATTCCAAAACGGTAAGAATCAAATGTTTAACTCTAGGGGAGCTGAAAAATTAGGATATTTTCCAAAAAATTTGGAATGTCCCTTTAACGCGCGAAATTGCGCAACTTTTCTATTAAAGCTCTTCTCACAAAGCTATTTGCTAAAAATGCTGAAAGTGTCACTATTTTTCTAAGATTTTTTTTACGAATTTCTTATAATTTATCTTAAGACTGTTCTTATTTTTTGTCTTAAGAATGTTTTTGTGAATCCGGCCCCTGGTCATGCAAAATGATTTTTTAAGTTTTTAATTTTCTTCCTATTCAGTTGTTATTTTAAGTCGTTCTGACTGTAATGTTTTCACAGTCAGCTACGTCAAAAACCATACATGAATTAATTCAGTGTAAAAAAAAATTGTTTGTCTCCCACAGACAAAGTCTAGATCATGTTCATCTGCAATACTGCCTCACATAGGTGTCAAAACTGAGCAGCTAGTTCCTGCAAAATAAATTAGCAAATCCTGAACAGCAAGCTTCTGTTTTACCAGTGAGTTTCATATAAGCCAAAAAGAAAATTTGTAAGAGCACCTGTTAAGATCAAGGTTTGTCATGGACCTGTTAAAAACACAATTGGGGGCATTATTTGATTGACAGGGCAATCGGCCAATCACCAATTGACTGGTTCACTTCACTAATAATCAAAGAGGAGCTTTTCTGACAGCATTTATACATATTGTGTACTACTGTGATCGTGGAAACCAGCAAAACCCTCTGAGAAGTTGTCTTGTACTCATTTAAACTTCACAGTAAAAGAATAACTATACTGCCAGACTTCAAATCACCTGTTGTGAGCAATGTTACTGCTATTACGCAGTAGCCACAGGTTTATTTCTAGATATTTCAATCTGTACCAGATCTTATCTAATGTTTAGTCCTTTCTGAACTTTTATTCCTGTACTGCCAATTTTCATCTCCAAATATTCTATAAATATTTTTAGCAGCCACAGTCTTTTTGGTCGGTTTATTATCATATCATATCAATTCAACATTCAGCTAAGCCTTGCCCTCTAATGCAATGCGCAATTTCTCTTTAAAAGAGCATTGTTTTATACGAACAAGTTAAATCTAATCATATTTTCAGAAAAAATGTTAACAGATGAATTTAGAAATGTATAATACATTGAATATCTCATCAACAGAAAAGACCATAATATACTCTAGGGCCTGCATTTTACAATTCTTGCAAAGGAAAAGCTTCATAAATCTAAGTGTTTTTAATTGAATGTACACTGAAGTGCAACATAAGTCCAAACCACGCTTTCTGATCTTGCCTATGTGTACCTCAGTGACTGACTCCGCAATTACGTCAACATTTCTCCACATGCAAAAGAAAATGCTATTGACTAAATGCTTGCACCATTCACTTAGCCAAAGAGCCTGTGTCTAGCACCAGGCTTTCATACCATTTAAGCAATACGTGTCCAGCCGGGACCATGTGCCGTAGTGAATGCGTCTGTATGATTTTGGCAGACTGCAGCACAGGCTTGGACATACATAGACAAAAGACACAGCTGTGTGGGTGAAGCACAGTGAAGAGCCACTCTGTGAGAACTGAAACGGGCCAATCCAGAAGACCTCTCAAACAGAACAGGGCAGGCAGACGGCCAAGCAGACAGAAGTTTGTGTTTCACAGAACACGCTGGCCCCAGCCCAACTTTCTATATATACACAAGGGTTTTAGTAGATCTGCTCTGTATTGCAACGGAGACAATGGCTATGTTTACATGCACAAAATTTTGTCAATCCGATTTAATTTAATCCGATTGAAGGTTATGACGATACAGTTTACATGCACCCAATCTGATTAAAATGTTTGTTTACATTTGTTTACATTCTATAAAATCCGAAAACGAACGTCTGCGCAAGCGCACAGCCAGGGTTGCCAGATTCGAGTATCAAAACCATCCCAAATGGACATTCAAAAATAGCTCAAAAGCATCTCAAAGACTATTCACAGCCCAAATACCAATAACTAATGAACTAAATACTTTCATCTTTAACCCGCAGAAAAAAAAAACAACTGGTGGAAACAGTTTAACTCTTTCACCGCCAGCATTTTTAAAAAAGTTGCCAGCCAGCGCCAGCGTTTTTCATGATTTTCACCAAAGTTCAATGCCTTCCAGAAAATGTTCTTCTTCAAATATATAAACATACAATATACCAAATGAAAGAACAGACCCTCTGCTTTCAAAAAAAAAAAAAAACGTTTCATCCTACCTTTAGTGGTTCTTTTGTAATCAGCTTTTGAATATGGGTAGGTTTCTGCAAAAACACCACATTTTGAGCAACAAGCAGAGAAATTCCATTTTTGTGACGGACTTTTCATAGAGATCCCATTCTGAGTGATCTTTAAAACAGACACGGACATGCAGCCGCTTGCCATAGGGCAATACTTCCGGGTTTAAAAAGTTGCGGAAGGGCCACCTGGTGGATAATAGCGGTATTGCGGAAAGACGGAAAATCTCGTCATTGGCGGGGAAGCGTTTTCTCTTAATTGACGAGATATCTCGTCAATGGCGGGGAAAGATTTAAACAGTAGCTCAAATCTAAACTCGGAAAAAAAAGAGGACTTGGCAACGCCTCACTGCAAACAGCATCTCTTATCGAGTTCAGGCTTTATCTCTGGATTAAAGTCAAAGCGGAGTTGGAGAAAGTTGTTCTTAAGAAGTTTCCAGATATAGGTGATGAAAACACACTTTTCAAAAGTCACAACGCTATTTTATTGCTTTAAGTAGCCTAATGTTTTAAAAGTACACATAAATGCGGCAGAATGTACATCGCGTGACCCAAGTAACCTTACCTTAATAAGGCGCAATGCCACTGCCTTGCTATTGCATGTTTCGAGAATCATGTGAGAATCATGTGATATAAGAGTTTTATATAACACCTGAATGTGAGCACAAAAATGTTCTGCGCATGTGCACAATGTATTTTGCATCCGATTGAGGGATTAAAGGGATTGATTAAAGGGATACTCCATAGTTTTTTCATATTAAACTATGTTATTACCTTAACTAAGAAGAGTTGACACATACCTCTATCATCTTAGTGTGTGCACTGAAGTGCGCGGCCACACTTTGATAGCACTTACCAAACACAATGTTTTCCCTATTTAAAACGAGGAGTTACACGACCAAATATGGTGGCACAAAATAAAACCTGGCACTTTTCTAAGCGGGTTAAAAAGTGTAACTATAATGTATGGCGGAATAGCACTTTTGGGAGTACTTCGACTTTTTACTGCGCCGAGTCGAAGTACTCCCAAAAGTGCTATTCCGCCATACATTATAGTATGCATGCACTAAGATGATAGAGGTATGCGTCAATTCTTCTTAGATAAGTTTAATATGACAAAACGATGGAGTATCACTTTAAGGTGTTTACATGAAGGCTTTTCAATACGATTGAGCCATCAATACGATTAAAAACAGTTTTCTTGGTTGCATGTAAACGTACCTAATGACGGATCAAAAATAATAAAATAGGAGTTTAAATGGATATTTAAAAATGATCTGACATTGATTCTCTAAGCCAGTGATACAATGAGGCTGTGACAGTTGTCACAAACGATGAAAAATATTCAGATATACAAATATACAGATTTGGCAGTGCGAATAAACCAAAATCAAACAATCCCCAGAAACGTCCCTGACTTATTTTCTGTGTATTTCCATAATCTGGGTTTATGAAACATAATCCTACAAAAAACAAATGTCTAAGTCTTGGTAGTAAATGCAATAATTCCTCATTGTGTTATTGACATTTAAAGTCGCTATCGAGTTATCCTTATCAAGTAGCAAATCAAACTAAATCTTGGAAAGAAATAAAATGTCATGTCTAATAGGAAATGCATAAGCTCAAGAACGAACTTGTCAAGACATTTCAAGCTGTTCAAAGAAAACTACTGAGAAACAATAGGGCAATTTGTTTTCATCTATGCTAAACAAATAGACCATGATTTGACGAGTTAAGGCAAAGTTTTTTGTTAATTTACAACAAAAGGAGACAGCAGCGAAAAGGAACTGCAGCATTGTTATATACAAAGAGGACTTGTATTTGTCACAAATGATTATGTCAAACTAAAGACCACAGACCTATTAGACAACTTAAATGGAAATTGGACAGCAAAGAAAGAAGATTGAAGGAAGAATTCACAATATACAGCAAGCCCTGAAGCATGTTTTTTCATGTTTATTTCTATAACTTATAGCAACTCATCACTAGTTAATAAAGTCAAAATTAATTGTAAATTAAGTTGATTAAACTTAAAAATGTAAGTGCAACAAGGATTTTTTACAGTGCAGGTGGTTACTGGAGATGTAATGTATGTTGTATGAAACCACACAATGGGACAAAAAGAGCTGTCGTCTCAAGAGATCAAACATGAAACTGACTGCCAACATCCCCCAATAGAACGGAAACACAGTATCTTTTCCATGAAGCTAGTGTAATTTTTCATGAAACTGAGGCATTCCCCAGTCCTTGTCAACTTTGATCCAAAAGCCTCTTATACTTTAAAAACAACCCTGGTTCTAACTTCAGTGTGACAGCGGCATGACAATAAAAGTGCACCAAACTTAGCTATTAAATTAGCCTTGTGACACATTGACAACTCACGGGGATCAGTGTCTAAATAAAACGTCCTGCAAGCAAAGTAATTAGCTTTATCATGACATACTATGTTAATGTGCAATATTAAAGACGATGCTAATCTATGTAATTATAGTTTTGTATCAGTCTCAGGAAGCAACAGCGGAGTCAAGCCCTCGGTTCATTCTATAAATACGATGCTAATGTCTTTTTGTGCCCTTGAGTGTATGTTTCAATGAGGAAGGTATTAATCGATAAAAGCGCTATGAAAGGATTCAGACCAGTTTGAAGAGTGGTAACCTAACCTTTTAAAGATGAGGCTTATCCAGCATGAGAAAAAATTGTTTACTGTGATGCAGACCACTAAACGGCCTACATGGAAAGAAGAAAAGTAGTATGAAAAAGACTTTCTGCATTTAAATCAGTGCAATTTTGGCACTAGACTAGATCGCATATCAAAGCATGCAATATTAAAGCACAACTCCTTTAATAATAAACAAGCTTGTTAATTTCAGGATCAATATATTTACTGCACCCCCTGAAAGTTGTAATAATATTGCATTTTTCCATTGCGGAGATGGGAGCAAATAACTCCAAATAACTGTCAAAATAAGTTGATCTCACAAAGTACGCCACCATTTTCCATCCACGAAACGCTGGGGCTTATATTAAGGAGTATGGAAAAGCTTTTTCCCCTTCATAATATTTTATCATATTTGCTTGAGCATAAACATTTTCCCAAGATGCACCAGATCAATCTTGTGCCAGGCAGTAAACAGCTAGAGCGTTTCAAAGCAGACTGTATTGACTATAGGCCACATACGAGGCTCCGTAACCTCAAATCCTCTACTGTGAAACTCTCTTTGCAAGCCGAAAAGGAAAAATCAGCAGCAGACAGCCTTTAAGAGACGTCCATTAAGAATGTATGCTGGTTCAAAGACAGTCCTACGGTTGTCAAGGTAGCAAAAAAGCCATTCAATCACCTGGTTCCATTTTGAAATCAATTACTGCAGTGCATTCGCATGGTCTCTCCGGTCCCTCTAATGGCCATATAACAATGGAGACGCTACTGCAAGGTCAACTCAGCTGTGCTGATCCAGACAGACTGAACTCTTTATCAAAGTCTATTAACGGCTCCTTTCCCCAGAATGCTTTTAGCATAAACTGCACACGATTCTTAAAGCAAAGTGTGCTAATTCTAACCTCAGCCTAATGAAAACAAATGTTTTTGGGCTCATGCACCTAATCATGATACTTCAGCAACACAGGACTACGTCTCAAGTTCTGGTTTCAGCAGCTGGTTACCTTGTGCCGAGGTGGGCAGCCTGTGGCCAGCCGCTGCAGGTGCTCAGATGTATGACTGCAGGACAGCAGGTCCGAGCAGCAAGCAGAGCGGCCCAGCCTCTTCATCAGCGACGAGATGATGCTGCAACCACAGCCGCACATTGATTTGCTCATCAGACACCCAAAAACACTGATGAATCAAGCCCTTGAAGTACAAAGGTTCTTGATGCGATAAGCAACCTTCAACTTTAATGAAATAAGCAGTCAATTCAAATGAGGAGAGTATGAGTCGCAGGTGCATGAGAAAAGATGAAAGCGAAATGCGGCCACGCAGATGCGAAAACTGGCATGCAAAGTTTTGCCAAAGAAAGTCGGTATTCAACATTCACAACTTGCAAGTTCTGCAGTCGCTCTTCAGTTTCATAAAGAGTTCCTGAGCAGCCGAGAAGACAAACCTTTAAGTTCATCCGAGGACACCATTTAGACAAATTCTATTTATTTCCCATCAGCCCTTCGTTGGACATCTGCATGGCTCCTGCAAACATCTCTGAAGTCTGTGTTTTAATGCAATCTGAAGATGCAGTGGCTCCTGCAGGTGGGTGATGGTCTTCAGCCGGCTTCAGCAAAGGCAGTCAGAGTAAGTCTCGCTCGTACAGGCCACACTCACCCTCCCTGCACTTCCCTCAGCTGCTTGTGATGAAGTCGCATCTCTTCCGTCTCTCTCCCACCCCCTCCCTCGCTCTGACATGCTCTGCTCTTCTGAGCATCGCGATGAAGACTCTGGAAGCCCCTCCCTCTCCTCAGCAGCAGGACTGCCTCCACTTTCTCACAAGCCAGCATCTTGTGCATCTGGGTTTGGATGCATGAAACACTGTAATAGTTTAGAGTATGTCTAAAACACTAAAATACTACTCATACGTTATTTTTCAAGTATGCAGGATGTGTACTTCTGCAGAGTATTAGTGGTTTAAAAGGATAGTTCACCCGTAAATTAAAACTATCATTATTTTCTCACCATCATGTGGTTTAATCTTCAAAATGACCCAAAAGTGTTGAATAAATAATTCTACTATTTTAAGTGTCCACAAGACATTTACTCTACTTTCTTGTTGTAAATATCACTGTTATTACACTTTATTTCAAAGTAAATATCCTAAACAACAAGTTAGGCACAGGGAATGTGGGAAAGAGAAGCATCATTTTTAAATATAATCTGCATTTGGGCTCTGAAGAAAAAAAAGCTATTCAAACAAAATGAGGGTGAGTAATTTTTTTTCTGTTTTGGGTGAACCATCACTTCACAGATAAATGCAGTAAAGCACGCAGCCACTAAAAATTAGGCATGTGCACTAAAATAAAAAAAAATTTGTATAGATCTGGGGGGGCGATTTTTTGCCCAGCTCTACATTAGTATAATCAGTGTTTCCCACAGGATTTTGAGATACTGTGGCGGTGATGACGTCACACGCTGATTAGCATATATGTGACGTCATTGCGTCATGTTTTACTCTTTGATCCGTCACACTATATTGCATTTTAACACAACTGAATGCTATTTTTACATAGTTTCTATTCTGTTGTCTATAAAATAGTGACTAAACAGGACCCAGTAACGACCCACGACTCAGTAACTCTTTGTTGAATCCAATCAGCTCTTTCTTTAACTGCTGCTAAAAACGCGACATTGTCTGAAAAAATCATCATACATTTACATTGAGGCTGTACTGATGTTGCTCTTCTCATCAGTGTTGTTGTGTTATGAGCGCTTTTTTATTTGAAATACGAGTGGTAGTTTTATTGTATATCGCGTATAGCACAAACAATTTGTTGCAAATTCAGAAATATGAGAGAATACACGGTTGCTGTTACTACAGAACACGTGCATGGGCATGCCGCGGTAGGGAGAGAGCTCGGACACAGACTCACATCAGAACGGGTATGTGTGGGAAAAACTACTGCTAACCTTTTGTTAAGTTACTCTCACGATGAACTTGATCAGCCGTAACATCCGTGACTGTTGACGTTTACTCGAAAAAGAGAAAGAACACGGAGGAACACGGAGTTAAATACTTTTCACTGTTATGTGTGAGAGGCGCAGGCACGTAGCAAAGAGAGGGGAGGGGGGCGGAGGCGCGCGCTGTTGGCGCTGCACACAACGAGAGGGAGGATGGAGGCGCGCTGAGCGCTTGCTGCAATGAATTAAGCCGTTCTAAATAGTAAAATTAAAATGTTAATGGGAATCATGAAAAATCTATTTGTGGCGGCCAGTGTTGATTCAGTGTTGGCCCGCCACAGATAAATGAATATATGTGAAACACTGGTATAATATTTACTTTTTATTGTTTACTTTTTATTTTTTATTGTTGTTTATATGAATATGTGGTGTTTTAATATGTTTTAAGACAACCCCTAGGCAAATTCATCAATTACCACTGCTATTATCTCCATAAATTAAGAGACAGGTTCCATTGTCACAAACATGTAACCAATCATATCAACACAGTTAAATGCATGGATCAGTAGTTTGAGTTATAGAATAGATAATATGTTTGGATACCGAATAGACCCGTCGCTGAAATGATAACTAAATGGCGCTTTTCCATTGCATAATACCCCACGGGTCAGGTCATGTCAGCTCACTTCACTTCACTTTGGCTTGGTTAGCTTTTCCATCAAATTTAGTAACACTTTAGGAGTTGTGCACACCAAAACTTTTAAACGCGGCTGAAATGCCTGGACAACGCCGAATGCCAGCTGTTTTTCAGCTACAGTAAGTTCCAGCTTTCTTCAGCTAAGCGCTTTGTTAGCTCTGATATGTCAGCTGTGAGACGGTTGGTTGCTGTGATACTTGTCCTGCCCTTTCTCTACTGTGATTGGACGGCCGCGTGAGTTGAAAACATGAGCCGGCCGCGGGCGCAAAAGCGTTGGTGTGCAAGCCCCCTTAGAGTGGGAGAGATTATAGGTGTGTCGTTATATTTGCACTGCCTACTGCTGTGACATCATACATGTGAGAGCGTTGTTGAAATGCTATAGGTTCACATACATTTATTTATTTCTCAGTCTGCCACAAAATCAAAATTGACCGCCACAAATAGATGTTTGCACATCATTTTTATCACTACCTCTGTATCACATCAGTTTTTGTACAACCATCCATGGTCTAAGGCTACGTTCATACTGCAGGGCTTAATGCTCAATTCCGATTTTTTGAAAAAATGAGATTTTTTTGCAAGGCCGTTCACATTTCCAATAAAATGCGACCTTTTGTGATCTCCTGTGTGAACGTGAAATGACCCAGAAGTGACCCGCATGCGCATAAGAGTACTCCACGGTCAAGGACGTCACTTGTAAGCTAACGTTAAACATGGATGTCAACAACGGTGTGGTCAACAGTGGAGCTCTTTTTGCAATATTAAAGTTATTTTCCCAACGGAGCCAGCACAATTACAATCTTCTGTTTTTTTATGTAAAATGTAAGGTAACATTTGTTTAATTATTCCTCATATCATTTTAAAGCCACGATCTACAGAACATCACACAAAAAACATTTTGATAACTACACCTAAAAAAAATAAAGGAGATCCTGCCTTGGAAACTCCGGCTACAATTCAGTGTTTTTATATAATTTGGAGATTTAGCGCGTCAAAGCAGTCATGACAAAAAAAACGACAAATGAGAAATGACAAATAATTTGTGTTTGTTACTGTAAATGATAAAAACTAAGCTTTATATACAATTCATTAAACGTTAATTTATAACAAGAAAAACACTGAAATTAATGATTTTATAGACACTTCGCGTTATTATTTAGCATAGAAATACCTGCTTCCTTGCTTTGACTTTGATCATCTCTGTATTCACTTTAGATACAGAAAGACCTGATGATATTATTTATTTCAGGAATCTCTTTGCTATCATTTGAAAGTGAACACACGAAGACAGTCGTGTTAGGCATAAATATAGGTTTGGTGCAGATATTTTCCGTTTCAGCACCGAAATTTAAAGAAACGGCTTACCTGTTTTGTAGTTTAACTTTTGACAAAATAACCAGTTTGTTTTAAATACATTTTAAAAACTTATACCCGTCGAAAAACATCCGTTTTTTAATGTTTAGTTTGATGAACTCCTAAATATGAGACGAAGAGCACCTAGCACGTTCGGCTAAATTGCATGCGCAAGCATGGCCAGCACGCAATAGCGCAACATCGATACAACGAAAAGCAATCCAAAATTTACAGACTTAAATTAGATCAGAATTTACGTTTATTATAAATACAATTTTTTTTATAAAATAAGGTTAGAAGTAACAAAGTGCAGAACAAATGTGCAAAATGCCTCAAGTGCACGGAAACAAAACACAAGCCAAATAGATAAATCAGATAACCCAGAGTGATTTATAAATAAAATGAAGAAATTATTAAAAGAACGAAAGTATAGCCAGAATTGCCAGCTTTGTCTTTTAAATGTAGAAACAAAGAGGCAATGGTTTATAAACATACCTCTTATGGACGTGTCGACCGGTCACAGGGGTTGTTGGATTTATAAACGCATTTTAAAAATATTTATTGAAAGCTGCTTCACATATTATTCGCAGCATTATAATAATATGCTATATATTAATATATTTGGAGAACGCTGTTATATGTGAAATCATATAACGTGTGCACCCATACGGCCAAAATTTAATGATGTGGAGCAGTGTTAGCAACGTCGCCCATGGTTGTTGTTTATCTTATCGTTCTTGCCTACTTCAATGCAGAATTATGACGTTTGTAGCGTATCAGTGACGTACGGGTCGGATCCATGTGGCCTGGCCGTTCAGACGAAGGTCGCATTTCAAAAGATCGGATACGTATCGGATTCAGGACCACATACCCAAGTGGCCTGGGTCACATTTGAAAAGATCGGATCTGTGTCGTTCAGACTGTCATGAAAAGATCAGATACAGGTCGCATAGGGGCAAAAAAATCGGAATTGGGTCGTTTCAGACTGCAGTATGAACGTAGCCTAAGTCAAACTGCGGGTCACGAATGTGCCACCGCAAACCGCAAGCCTAGAAAACACTCGTATGGTGTTCCTGATTGTCAACCTGTGGATATTTTTCACAGCTAAAAGGGAGTTTGGGAAACTTACAACAAAGCACAGATGACAACAGGCTTGCTCGACAGCGCAGGCACAAAGGTAAAGCTAATCTTGCATTATAGCGATGCTGCTATAATTCTGACAATTCTCTCAGAACAATCAGTGATCTACAGTGTTCTCACGTCACGTTTTAGTAATAGCTCAGCTCTAGGGATTAGCGATTAGTCGTGATAAATCGTTAGCAGAATAAAAGTTTTTGTTTACATCATATAGGTGTGTGAACTGTGTATAATAACTTTGTATAAATAAATGTACACACATGCATGTATATGTTTTAGAAATGTTTACATGTGTATATACATTTGTATATTTATGTATAATTTATATTTTTTATATATACATTTTTTTCTTAAAATTATACATGAATGTGTTCATATTTATATATATACATATTTATTATACACAGTTTACACACAAAAACTTTTAATCTGCTAACGATTAATCGCGATTAATTGTTTAGCATCCCTACTCAGCTCACTTGATGAAAGGCAAGATCTACCCATCAAAGGGCCCAGCCTGAACCTCCAACTTGAGGCGTTTTATTTAGGCCAACTAAATTTGAATTACATAAAATTAATTGATCTAATTGTCAAAAGTTAAGAAAACTCTGAATATTTCAAGTTTCCACTTTCAGTTTTGCAAAATTAGAGGAAAACACCATTTATTGACACAGTTCTTAACATTCTTAAACAAATTGGTATGTTATAACAGTGAGATACTCATTCTCATAATAATGAAAAATCTTCCTCAAAATTAAAATCTTAACATGCACAATGTGGCCAGAACACTGCATGCTGGCGTCATTCACAGGTAAAAGCGGTGTAGTAAACGCAATGGGAATGAAAAATCAATTGTTTTTATTATATTAGAGACTTCTTGAATCATTTACATTAGATCAGATATGTAGCCTAATTGTTTTATCAGAACTTATCCATGGGATGTTGGAAATACAATGTTGTCTCTGTTGAATTAAAGTTGTAAAGTTTTTAAATATTATTATAGCGATATCTTGTTTTAATAAGATAAGGCATTATTATAAAGAAGTTTCTCTTTACAAAAAAGTTTTAACCAAATAAGGTAATAACATATTTAAATTCAACGTCGTTGAAAAAACATTTACGAACAGTGCACAACGCCAGTTTCTTTTAAATTTTGTGTATATGAAGAGTTTGGTTCCAAAACGCAATAAATCCATTTTGACAAATTTCTGTAAAAACGTGTTTTCTATACCAAGAAAGTGAAAGGTGAAAACCACTATTTTCTGTTACAAACTTTCAGATAGCATCTTTAGGTTATAAAAACATAAAAAATTCAAATCCATAACTTGATTTTCAAAGATTTATTATAAAAACTGATTATTTTTTTCCACAAAATGTGAGTAAAAATCTAGTTTTTAATGCTATGAATCTATTGAATTAATCGCCTATATAAATGTGCATTCATCTTTGCCATGTTATATTCATTTAGTTGACTAGTTGTACACACTAATAAAAAACATAAACATTAATGGCATTAATCAAAACACTTACTTTGTGATATTAAGAACACTGTCATTGCTGCAGTTATACTTGACGTCGTCGCTTAACGTTTTTCACAGCGATCAGCTGTAAAATGTTTTGGTCCTGCTCGATTTTCGTTGAAAGTTTTTCATAAGATCCCCTGGGGTCAATGTGTTATGACAGAAACTTGATGCTGTCGGCCGGGGCAAACAAGCACCCGTCTCCCGAGTGCCTCTCGCGTAAATTATTAGATGTTGATAGCTTACGTTTCTTTCCTGTCACAGAAAACCATCACAGGTTTATCAATGCTATTAAAGTATTATTTTGTTTTTGTTTGTTTGGTGATCACGGAAGTACATAGTAGATGAGGAAAACTAGGATTCTGTGTACTCAACGTGCCGCCATTGTTTGTTTACATTGCGTGGAATGATGCGCTGTAATCTATAATCTATAAAAATGTGATTTATGGCATTCTGTACAAAAGGGGGAGTGGCGTTTTTTGCATTGTGGGGAAAAAAGGGAGAAAAGACGACAGAATAACACGGCGGATATTGGATTTTGCGTAAAATTAAGAATTTACTTTTTAATACTGACCTGATATAATACTGATTCTGGCAGTAACTCATTTTTTTTTTTTTCAAAAATGGCGTTTATTGCGTTTTGGAACCAAACTCTTCATTTAAATTTTGGGATCAAGCACGTCATGGTGTTGTGACAAAAAATGAATCCTGTCAAATTTTGATTCATCCATTCCCCAATCCACTCTACACGTGCTGAAGACATGCGGTGCTTGCGCCACGCAAAATCCGCTTGTGCGTGCAGTAAAGGGAAACTGATTCATGCCGAATTCTGAAAATATGACTTTGGTACATAGAAGCAATAAAGCGCCAGGCTGCTGGGAATCGTCCCGGTCATCCCGATGGTCCAGACCTAAACCTACATTTTTTCTCTTATTTACGGGATCAAGAGGGGAAGTCTCAAAGATCGACATGTTGGCGACCACTGGCGTACTAAATGGGGCAAGGATGTAGAGTAACATTTAAGCAGTTTAAAATCATGAAGGGATTAGGAGATGAGGGGTTTGAATCTTCTATAGTGCGCATACATCAAACATAGCAAAAAAGACTTGAAACTACTAATTATTCTGAAGCAGGAAGGTCACAAAGTGTGCAACATTTGGCTAGACAAAAGATTACTCAGTCGATTTCAAGGACTGGAAAAGAAATAACACAGATAAAGGTGGTGACAAGCTGAGAGTAAAACTAAATGTAGGCAATTTAAGATCAATTCCTCCCGAAGAACCATCTTCAGCCTGATCGCATCATATACTTTCAACAGTCTGCATCTATCCCAGTCACTCCCTCTCCCTCAATCTCTCTTTCCCGCTCTCTCGCTCTCATCCAACCTAATTAGCAAAGAAATTGGGCTCCCCTGGGCAGTGTGGGAGTTATGCAAATCACCTGACTCATCAGCGAATAATATGACAGCTGATAAAGATACTCCACCGTACGGATGGCATCATTGGCTATAGGACTGGAGGAGGGAGATATTGTAAGGGTGCGGTGGTGTCTCAGGGGTGAGCAAAAGATGAAGTTCCAGGAAACTAACCAGAAAACCATAAAAAGACAAGCTTAATAATCATAAGGAATCACCCACATATGGAAGCACAAGGGCATTACAAGTGACCACTGGTCATTAAAAAAATACTGTGACTACAAATTTATAGAAAATGCTTTTATCCAAAGTGATTTAAAGCATGGCTGAGAAGGTAAACATTTTACAGTCACAACATCCCTTAGGAATCAAACCCTTGATTCCCTTATGTTCTACTTGTTAAGCTACATGAATACAAAATGTTAAGATGCCAAAGATTCAAACAAAACCAGCAGCTTTATTATACAAACTGACCTAGGAGTCAATGTTATGAACACTGACTACATCATTATAGACAAGTTTGGACTGGTCCTCGGTCTAGAAAACATGCTGTAACCCGATTCAAATTTTCAATCCACACCACCTGTTCCTGTGATGAGAAATGGTCGCTCCAAGAGTCTACTTTCCTGCTTAGTATTCAGGAAGACAGGTGCGATTAGTTGAGCGTGTGGAGGACATGCATAGGGGTTCGCTGCAACATCAGGCTGAAAATGAACTGCAGTTATCAGCTTAAGGTTGGGCAAAACAACTTCAACTGAAATAAATGTTGGGGAAGGAACTGTTAAAGGAGGGCATTTGAGAAAGAGATCGAAAGTTTTTTTATTCTTATTTAACAAATCATATTATCAAACTTTTTTTAACTAATCTATAGGACTGTACCATATATAATTTTAGCATTAATATGGCAATGTGCGCCTCAAGTTCATGGTTGTATTACTCTTATGTTGGTGTAAGGTTTTTCTTCCACCTTTTCCCTACACTTAAAAACCTGATACACAGAATGTTGATTTTGGAGTAAAGCTCCTCACAAACTTCAAACACGGGGATTCACTTTAAGAAGTCTTGACACTATGATTCATTACACTCTGTGGATTCACTGGGAAATCTTTAACTCTGATGTCAGAGTAAATAGACCAAAATCAACAAAACCCAGGAACACAGACAGAAACTCATTTTATTTTCCCAACCGTGACAATAGGAGATAAAAAACAAAAATAAAACGTCTCAGTAGCGATGCTTCGTCAGACTAGCATAATGATATCAAAGGGCGTGCAACAACAAGCACCATTTTTTACAGTGCATTAAGACAATGCAATAATCTCAGATACAGAGTGTCACAACCCACAGACAAAAAGCAATTTGTAAACAAATGGTCCAGCTTCTGTAGCACTTTTGCTCTATCAAAGGCAATCAAGCTAAGAAAAAAAAAACCAGACTCCCTCCATAGTTTGCAAAAACAACTAAGAGTGCAGCACAAAGGGTTTAGGAGCAGCTTGTAATTTTGTGTTTATATTCATTTCAACAAAGTGTTATTAAACTAATAAAGTTTCATTTTATAGCTATCAGATTTTAGATTAATGTACTTCTACTTTATACCATGCACCTTTCTTATTTCTTGTGCATACTGTCCAAGTTACCAGGTTAATATGTTTATACATTCATGACAACTTTGCATACTGAATGATAGACACATTTAATTTTTTGTTGCTATACTTTTGTTTGCAGCCATATTATTTATTATTTGTTTAGGTGCACTTACTTGCCCCAAACACTTTTAAAGGGACAATAAGTAGGATTTACCCCCATCTAGTGGGAAATTGTATTTTGCATTCAAACGAACAGTGCTCTCTAGCGCCTCGCCTTTCCAAATGCGTGTTGCAACTACGGTAGCCGTTATGTAATCGCTGATCTCCTTGTCCGTTTCAGTTGGTTCACGTGTTCTGAATGAAAACACATTGTGGAAACGCATTGGTAGGCTAGTGCTTTTTGTCCCTCTCTGCTATTATAGTTTATCAATACGGCAGAACGACATGGAAGCCTCCTTGGATTTACCCGTTCAATGTAAGTAAAGGGAAGAAATTAAGCTTACAAAGAAAAGTCAGATCACTGGCAGAGGTCATTTGACACCAATGAGGACATATTTATGAATAAAGACATTGATTTTGATTAATAAAACACTTAAAACCCTACTTACTGTCCCTTTAAGTGCAATTTCGAAAAATCCAGCTTCACGCCGCAATGCAGTCACACTAGACTTCAGCATGAGAATTTATTTATGAAGATCCTTGGGTATATGAGCAGCAACTGGAAATTATATCATGCCCTAAAGTGTAATTTTTATTGATACATCATCAAGTATAGATGGTTTCAGAAGCAACAACATAAACAACCAGTTTTTGTGGCCCAAACTTTCGCATAGAATCAATAACAACAGAGTCTCTCTAGAGCAGATTTTTTATGATAAGCAAAATAATCAAAACAAGTAGATTACCTTAGTTCAAATCGTAGCTAAAGTGTGTCAAATACTAAACTGAGCTAATGTTACTGTGTAAAATGAATATATACACAATGTTAACTACACATCAGCTGCCAAACCGCTCTTCACAAAGCGGTGAAGGGGCACTAAAATCACATTACCGCTCATTTCCTTCACTACTCCCTGCTGGTGGAATGATCTTCCTATATGAGTCCATGTAGCCACATCTCGCTACATTGAAAAAACAACTTAAGTCATTTTTTCAAAAAAAAAAAAAATTATATTTGACAGTGACTGCAGACACACCTCTTGAATCTTAAAATAAATAAATAAATAAAAAAATACAATTTATTTCTCTCTCAACAGGTATTGTTTCGGAATTGTAAAAACTCGGTATAAGACCTTTCATGTATTATTGCCTCCCTACGAAAAATCGCTCGATTGTTTCCTTATCTTTGTAAGTCCCTTTGGATAAAAGCAACTGCTGAAACCCTAAATGTAAATGATTTGTGCTTGCCGTCTCCTATAATCTTCAGGAAACCAAACATTTTATTTTCTACAAGGAATTTGTCTCAGAGGTTATTTTACCCAATAGCCAGACTATTAAACAAACACAGACCGGAAGTTTACTTGCATTTCTTGTTAGCTTGCATTTTCAGTGTGCCACATTCACATGCATATGTTAGAGGGCGGTTTACACTTTATTAAGATGCTTCCCGCTTCTGTCCTGAATACTGTGAGGGGACGGTCCGTGAGACGGTGGGCGAGTCTCTCTGCTGTCATTCAAACGCGAGCGCGAGTAATTATGAGTTTATATGGACGCAAACTAACATTATGTCAGCGTCCGCTGCTTGTTTAGCAAGTATACATGCTGCACAGTGTTTTGTACGTTTATATGTTGGAGCTTTCTCTGAATTTTCAGCGCAATTGATGAAATAGGATCGCGCAACTTTTATGCTTTCAAAACAAAACTACGGAGAACACCCGCAGTAGTTTTATCAATGAAAGTTTAAAAATAGCGCTGTTCACAGTCTGTTCACGCCAGAAGTCAGAAAAGACGTAAAACTTGTGTTTAGTACCTCAGATTAGATAAATGGGCGGAGAGAAGGCGGTCTCCTCTTGTGGCTGTTTGAACACATTCAACCACATGTGCGTTTACAATACAAAAGCAATCCGATCGAAAGGGGTTTCGACTACCTCTGAATGTGGTTGAAAGTGGACACCTTCAAAAAGTTTTGAACACAAATTACACCTGGCATTAACGTCGTCCACTTGTGATCCGATCGACGAAAACGCATGTTAATGCCAAGTGTAAACAGCCTCCGAGTCATTGCAACAAAAAGTCTTGTGAGACCTTGACATAAGGTCCAAGCGGTGGAACACTGGGTACATGGCTTTAAGCTGGTTCAAACTGGTTCCACTGTACACGACATTCGGACATGATTGTTAGGGCTGTGCAAAAATACCGATATAGCTAATTATCGTGATAAATCCCCCCCACAATAGTGTATCAATATTTCAATCTCTAGTTTCTATATAAAAAACATCAAATTATTTTGGTTAGAAAACACTGAAACGCATCACTTCTGGTCCGCATGCTATAACAATTCATTGTGCAAACGCGCGTTTTCTAAATGAATGCATTTTAATGAATAACGGTGAAAACCCGGCACATCCAAAAGCCGGAGGTCGCTCTCGTGCAGAAAATCCTGTCACAGAAGTAGTAGCATTACAAACACTTTTCCAGGAAATGTCTATAAGAATATATAGACATATATATATCACCGTTCTTTAAATTGTTTCAGGTACTTTCATGATAATAAAGAATATATTCAATGATTCTGTTTAACGAGTGTTGCTTTTTAAAATGCCTGTTACAAACGACTCAGACGCATAATGATTTTAGATTAATAAGGACTTTTTACTGACCTAGTAACTGCTAGTAACCAGCTCCAATCTTCCAAAACTTATTACCAGTTTAGGTTACTACACTGGTAGTCCAACCACTTAGAGTAAAAATGTCTGTATCTGACCCAACACCATGGGTTGACATAACCCAGCATCGGTAATTTAAACTCAATGTTGGGTTTGTCCATATTTTACCCAACTATGGGTTGAAACAACCCATACATTTTGCAAAAACCAAGCACATATCCACTAAGCAAGCAGAATGTTTAAAGGCGTATTTAAAGTAAGTGCTAACTTGACACTTTACACAGACATATATTCAGTCGATTCTTAACTGTGTGCTGCTAGAACAAGCACTAACTAAATAATTGATATCTAATTACAGAACTGTATTTATGAATATCATCAAATTGCAGCTTTAAATGAGTAACTCTTTAAGTTCCAGATGAAAGGTTTAGAGAGAGGTCGATTGTTGTTCGGCAAAGGGAAGGACAGAAGAGGTTAAAGATTGTGCGGTGTTCCATGTACATTATTTATGAATATTGCTTTTCACTGTGTCAGCTCCCTGCTTTCACATCGATCCAGTGTGATCTCAGAGTGTGGATTTCACTAAGAGAGAGAGCTTAAGATTACTCCATAAACAAGTGAGAGAGGATGGATGACAGGAAAGAATGTGACAGTATCAAGGAGGGTAGTTAAAGGTAAGTGGGATAATAATACAGAGAAATGATGGAAGCAAACAGATGAAAGTTTACAGTAGAATAAAGGGTGTGAAAATGAGCCCAAATATTAATAGGACAGAACCATAGGTCATCTAAATTAAGGTACACACCAAGCTGATGGTCAGCAGTCGGGTGGTTGTTGAGCGTTTTTCTGCAGCACTAACTGTGAGGGTAGGCAACGTCGGTCCTGGAGTGCCGATGTCCTGCAGAGTTTAGCTCCAGCTTTAATCAAGCACACCTGAAACAGCTAATCAAGGTCTAAAGAATCACCTGAAAACTACAGATAGGCAAGGTTTTATCAGGGTTGGAGCTAAGATCTGCAGGACATCGGCACTCCAGGGCCGTCTTTGCCTACCTCTGAGCTAAAGGTACTGATGCTTTTTTGGGTTTCAGCACGTTGAATCGATGGTGGCAATCGTCTGGGAGTCGAATCATTCTGATTGGCTGTTCGGCATAACCAACACACTTGGCCACCATGCGTTTGGCGTCAGAGCAACTTTGGACCCAGATGCAGCCAGTATGTGTGCTACTTCACTGACCACTGATGTTGGTTCAATGTGACCCT
This sequence comes from Paramisgurnus dabryanus, assembly GCF_030506205.2. Lineage (NCBI taxonomy): Eukaryota > Metazoa > Chordata > Actinopteri > Cypriniformes > Cobitidae > Paramisgurnus > Paramisgurnus dabryanus. The sequence goes on along the minus strand of NC_133340.1, from coordinate 42,872,840 downwards.
ACCCCACCCACAAAAAAAACTCTTCCAAAAGCGACTAGGGGCCTAGGATGCACTTATTAGAGTTGGAAGAACAATTTTATTAATTTTTTTCAATTTTATTTAATGGTTAAACTATCTTATCTGATTTCTTAGGAAAGTAATAGCACACAATTTTTCAACATGCAGGAACTATTCTTGTCTGTAACACAAATAGTACAAAACCATTAAGCGCTAAAATATTTAGTTATCAATAGGGCTGAGTATTAATTAATTAATTATAATTTTTTTATTAATTATCTTCATTTCGAATTTATGCAAAAAGAACATCAAACAAGAAAATAAATTCAAGTATACAAATCACAGAAAACATAAAATAACAATAATTAAAAAAATTTTTAAAAACTATATTAAGTTTTCTTTGCCTATTCGAAAAGGAGTGAGAAGAAAAAAAACTTATCGGATTCAGATGTTACAGATCGGTTCGATTCCGATTCACAAGCTATCAAATCGATTCAATTTCGATTCTCTTTTCGGTACCGATTTTCGGCACGATTTTTATACTCCACTCTCAATTTAAATGAATATAGATATATATATCAAATATATCAATTTCTCAATGAATATAGATTTAATACAAGTGCTATATATATAAAAAAGAACAGTAAACATAAGTTTACAAGTGGGTAATTAATACAAAAATTAAGAGCCACAAACCTTAATATTAAACTCTTTAATTTTAGGTACACTTGGGTACATTAAAACAGAACCCATCTCTAATTTTCAAATGCACACAATTATGCTAAAAACAATACAATTTTGATGCAAGATGAAAAATGTATGCTGAAAAAAGTCAGAACAGTTGCATTCCTTGATCAAAGAGGATCAGGTTATTAAATTTTTTTTAAAAAGTCGATTTGTGGTCTTTGAGAATCGATTTTAAATTGACCAAGTTTAAAAAAACGATATTTTTGGCCCAGCCCTAGTTATCAATAATAATAATAATAATAATAATAATAATAATAATAATAAGTTAATTTTAATATTTAAGGTTTTCAAAAGTGCAAAACAACCAAAAGGGTGGCAAAAAATTCAACATAGCAACAAACATCACAAAATAAGGATAAAATCCCAAATTAGGTTGGGCCCGATAACCCCATGGTTAGTGCGTCGACATATAGCGCAAGTGGGCTCACAGCGACCCAAGTTCTATTCACGTCTCTGCACGGTCCTTCGCCGATCCTGCTCCCCTATCCCCCCCAACACTTTCCTGTCAAGTCTGTACTACAATATGTTTAAAGGCCCTAAAAATATAACTTTAAAAAATCCCAAATTAGGCTCTCAAAACCTATTCTTTCTATTATTACGAAATTTGAAAGTCCTTATATTGACACACACAAGAATAAAAGCAGCATTCCATGTGTGCAGGGAAACTGACCTAATAAATATTCTGTAGAGTGATTTCAAGTTTTACAAACAGACATTTCAAATGACCTTTAAGCAGTGTGAGAAAGTCGTTTAAAAAACAGACACGCAAGATCAACTTCAGACAGACACTCCTTGATTTTAAAACAATGTAAAGCTTTTTTTAATAGATCCAGTGTCTGCTGTGAAATGAATACTAGAAAGCAAAGAGAAAGTGCATAGCGCCTATAGATAAAACCACAAATACTTACAAACAAAAACCTCTGAACCTCTATGATATGCCTTCCCATGATTAATTGCCAAGTGAGACCATCATGAATGGATGGTATTCCGGCTGGCATGAAACGACACCTGCTGGTGCCAACATCAAAACCCAGTGGTTTGCGGCGAGTCAAGTGCAAGACCGAGCCAAGAGCATGAGGGGATCATTACCTGCCATTTATTGGACTGACTGTGCCAATATACAGCAAATGTGAGTCACCCGAACACATGCACACACATGGGCACAAGTACGCCCTTGTTTGAAGATTTGTGACCCGGTGCTTGTAGCGCAACATGCCACACGCAGGTGCATTTTAAAAGGGAAAACCATTAATATAAACTAATTTTTATGTGAAATATTACATAAAGGGCTCAAGGCTGTTTTTAACACATTTTATCCTCCTAAAAAAAGCAATCTCAGAACACTTAAGTGCAGAAAATGTGAACAACCCAGAACCAAAAAAATAGGTTCTCTTCATACACACATGATCTCATTATGTGAACCCAGCCCCTAACATGCATACCGGATATAAAAATAGGATGCCTTAAAAAGTTTGCTTGGAGTGCTTATAATTCACATAAAAATTCGGACGAACAGTCTTAGAGCCTTGGGTTATTATAGACAAAATTGCAGTTCCACATTTGGCAGCTTTTTCAATCCATGTTCAGACTTGGTCTGTTCAATAATACTGATTATAATACTAACTGCATTGATTTCACTACAAAGCAGCATGTTTAATACCCTTTGCTCCTTAATAAGTCTGTAACAGCTAGGCATTTCGGTACAGTGTCCAACATTTGTCCAGGGCTGCATATGGCGGAATTAACAAGGATAAAAGGTTTATAGTCATTAGCTTATCGACCGGTTTCAGTTCTGCAGACAGCAATGTCTCATCTAGATATTAGCAAGTAAGTAAACAAGAAAATAGATGACATGATCACATGATATTGCTATACCACAGTAAATGATATGCTTCATTGCAATGTATGATTTTATGTGGTTGTTATTTCTGCAGATGTTTTTTGATAATAATTTCTTCACATAATTTAAAGCATAATACCCCACTTTTAATAAAGTTGTAAATATCCTCCAGGAGAGTAACACCAGGTGGAGTTTAAGCCAAGCCTGGTGGCTCATAAAGGACTCCGGTGACCTAAGCTCTCTCTTTCGTCATCAGGTCCAACACCTGTCGGCTTTAAAGCATCTTTATCCTGCAACCCATATGCTAGTTCAATGTGGTAAACCAACAACAATGTCAATGTCATCAGAATAGCTTTCAAATTTCTTATACGTTGATGCATTTGCAAGACGCTTTTATCCAATGTGCATTACAAGGTATACATTTTTATCAGTATGTGTTTCCTGGGTTCAAACCTCATGCATTTGCAATGCTAACAAAATGCACTACCACGAGCTATAAAGGAGCCAGGAGACAGTTCTTAAGCACAGGGGTGAAAATAAATTAGCTGGATAGATTTTAACACAGCAAATACACTGGTCTAAATAAACAAAGTTTCACTGAGCACTTTCTATCTACACTTAAAACATGCTCCTCAATGTATCTGCAGATACTGCCATCTAGTGGTGCTCTGTATCAAGCACTGTGTAACCACGGCAACGAGTAAAATCATAGCTTCCTGTTCACCACAACAGCAGGGCAGGGTGGGCTAACTTCTGGTCACTGAATGTATTTCCTGTTTTTAAACCGTACTTCCGAAACATGAATGAGAATACTGACCAGAGTAAGAATGGACATTTTTCAATGGACAGAAAAGGAAAACGGACATACAAGTGCCGTGTCCAAAACCTATTGAGCTTGACCAGTGCTTCCCAATCCTGGTCCTCGAGAACCCCTTCCTAAAAAGTTTTAGATGTCTCCTTATTTAATAAAAAAATTTATTCAACTTATCAGCCTCGTCCAAAATGTTCAACAGGTCTCCCTAACAAGCTGACAAGTTAAATTAGGTGTGATAAATAAGGAGACATCTAAAACTTTTTGGCAGAGGGTCCTCAAGGACAAAGATTGGGAAGCACTGAGCTAGACATTTCTGCATTTCTGAGCATTTTGGGATGTCCTCAGAACACTACTAAGGCGCCCTAGACTGCACCAGGTGAATTGCATGGACAATTAGTAAAAGAGGACAGTGAGATAGCAAAAAATTTGTTTCAACAAAGATATTTTTTTAGCTTATGGTTGGAAGCCCAGTGGCTAAGTGGGTAGCACTGTTGTCTCACAGCAAGAAGGTCCCGGTTGGAGCTAAGGTTAGGTGGCCTTTCTGTGTGGCGTGGCCAGCATGGGTTTACTCCGGGTATTCCGGTTTCCTCCCAAGGGCCAAAAACATGCAGGTTATGTGAATTTACAGTGAATTTAGAACAAATATTTTTTTAATTAGTACATGCTTTACCAGAAAACATTCATTGGACATTACGTTGCGCGATATGCCCCATAGTAAGATCATCCTATTACAAGATAGCATTGGGGGGCATGACAATAGTTAATTCATTTATTTATTTGTTCATTTTTTATTCATTTATGACATGCCACTAGATTGGTGGACAAAAAAACAGAAGCTGATTTACTCTCAGGGCAGCTGGCAACACTGTCACGACCGTAACCTTTTAAAACCTGATGCCATTAATCTGAGCATGTCATTGATGCCCAGGCGCTCTGAAATTTCCTGCATCCCAGGAAGTGGGAACACTGATTTTAAACCCCTGCATGCTTAACAACCTCTCTAAAGCAAGGAAATGTCAGAGCTTCGCGTATTACAAGCTCAGGTGCGAGGAAGAGTTTGAGCCATTCGCATTACTAGGGGTTTCCCACACAGGGATTATCTTAAACCAGGACTAGGCCTAAGCTTAATTAAGAAATATAACTCGTTTTAACAACGTGCCTTAATAAGAACATTATTTGCGTGCATTTTGATATCAAATAAAGGGCACTGGTGTATTTTAAGACATATCAGTGCAAGCTGTTTTTAGTTTGGACAGCTCTTACATTAATTTTAGTCTATGACTAGTCTAATCCCTGTCTGGGAAACCGCTCCTACAAGTTTAGGTGCGAGAAGGTGACCGTGCCACGTGTCGTGTATAACAAGCCCTCTCGTGTAAAGTGAAGCCCACAAGCTTTCTCATGCGTGCAATGTGCATGTAAATATAAAACTATAATTGTAATAGTTATAGTAATAGTAATAATAATAATCTATGACTGGCAAACATGCTAACTATCTAACTATGGGCAAACTATTGTCATGAAGGCCCACTATCGGCCAGATCTCTGATTGTCGATTGGCACAACCCTAATTGGACATTCATTAAACAAAATTATTTTGGGCTGACCTTCTCTCCCCCCAGACGCAAGGAATAGGCTATTCTTTTAAGCAGCTTTCCCGTATCACAGTGCCAACTTTGGCTGCTGTGTTACTTTCTGTGACACTTTTATCCAAAGCAATTTACTGTTCATTCAAGCTACACTAGGTGTGATCCCGGGATTGAACCCATGACCTTTCCACTGCTAACACAACATGTTCTAAATGAGCTACAGGAAAACTATCCAGTACTATGGATAGATTTGGGATCGGTGCCACCACCATTGTTCTCTCATAACTAAGCAAAAGTTTATATAATAGAAAAAGCCCTTCATTCTCTCTAGGCTTGGTTTTTTAGACTTTTTCTAATTGCACAGTGATCCTAAGGTTTGAAAAGACATGAGTGTCTTTTCCAGCGACTTGATAGGTTATAAAAATGGACAGTTGGACAGTGCCACTGGAGTCATGCAGACTACAGCCATGGCCTCTTCAATGACCCATACACGGAAAGCCTGAATTATTAAAAAAAGAAAAGAATGCACAGAAGAATGAAGGGAAATACTGGAGGTTTAGTGCTGGATGCTTAAATCTGAACTACTCTGACGTTTGCATTCTCAGTCCCCATTTGCTTTTGATAAAGTATTTGCTATTGATCTCTTCAACCACAAACACGATATGAACTGCTACTGTACAGTCTCTAAATAACCTACATAACCTAACCTAAAAACCTATAACAGGCTGATGCAAAATGCAGAAACTGATTTTCATGGCAAAAATTTTACACTTGCATGTTGCACGGTATGAAACTCTGGCAGGTGAAATGTTTCTTGCATTTAGATTAAAGCAAAAATCGTATTAACATTACATTGTGTAGCATATACTGCATGCATTGCTTATGCATTATTCATCACGCATATAACATTTCATATTAGGAGACTGTCAGCCTCATTTTACTCCGCCATTCCTCTTACGCCTTCTAATTTTCACCCCCTCTCGGCTCCTCATATCTGTTCAAAGCGAGACATTATAAACGGACCAGTGTCATCTAGCGGTCGAGCGCTTTAAAAATTTATCAATGAAAAGAAGCCCCTTCTTCGACATATCTATTTACCTTTAATTCACAACAGCAAGACAACAGATATACATTATTAATCATATGCAAGGATGGCCCAAACATGGGCACACAGGCATGAAAAATGGTCTCTCTCCAATGTATCGGGGCAGGCAGATTTCAAACACACACACAGTGATTCTTAAGCGAAACATTGGGGGTGTAAAAGTTTACTTCCTTGCTTTAACGCCCAGGACAATGGTTGACTGGGTGGGTCTCTCTAGTACCTTAATTTTCTTCCTCTTGTCTTTCATCCTGTGAATGGCATGACCATCACATCCGGGAGAAGTCGACAAATGGTGGTAACAGCCCTGAGTGACTTCTTTTAAGTGTGTCTGTATGCACAGTTCAGTACAAGTTACCTGTATTATTGTATGGTCAAAAAACAGATTTCAGTCCTTTCTTACCTAAACCTCCTGCCTCTAGAAACATCTGCAATTCATTACAACATTTGTAAAAAATTATTAAATACTTCAAGTTGCAATCCATAATTGTTTTGAATAAAAATCAGTCACTGAGCAAGTACATAAAGTAAACCAATGTAAAAACAAGGTAAAATATTTAATAATTGCCACTTTGGTACTAAGCATAGTGTGTAATCTAGCGCTATCTACTACAGTTACAATACATTACTGTTTTAGAAAACAAAAAGTTATTACAGCAAAACAGCAACAATGCATGGCCACTATGAATCAAATCGGTTTTACCACGTCTCATGAATTAACCAGCCCTACATATTTTTCACACAGCTTTGGTTCTATAAAACAAAATGACATGTGGATGGACCACACTGAATCCCTGCCCATTCAATTAGATCTGAATCAAGATTTTCCACACATATTTTCTAGTCTGCCTTCTTCACGAAATGTATTCCATCTGTGTGACATCTAAAAAGGCCAGCTTAGAAAGTATACCGAGTGTAACAATTGCTGGCACCACACTGTGAAATAACTGTAGATTTATAAGCCTTGCTCTAAGCGCCAAGATCACATTCAACAGACAGAAATTGTGTGTAAAATATACAATGTGGTAGTTGTTCTCAGAACACGCTGCGCTTGATCTCAATGACTTTGGAGCATGTGCAATAAACGGCATGTGCTCAACACACACACAAACGCACACACAAGCACGCACGCACGCACGCACAAAGATAAATGTCACTGCCAAACAAGGAGAAGCATTTAATTGTCAATTAACGCAACAATAGCACAGAGAACAGATCTAAGGTAATTTGATACTATAAAATGATTCACATGTCTATGTCTAGGCACCTCTATCTCAGTGTACCTCTAACCTAAAAAAGTCCTCAAATCACGAGTTTTGTTCAAAAATGAAAAGAGGAGCTACTTACGATTCAGACGTGTGACAGCCAAGAGTCCTTCAACTGAGCTTCTCCACTTCTGGCCTCTGTGAATAGAGAAAAAGAGTTTAAGATCATCTTATTTTTTCTTTTCCCTATGAAAGACACATGTAAACCCCTAACATTTACCCTACATTTTATATGAATAACCAAATGGCGAGGAATTAAATAAAAGTTTAGCACACACAGATTGGGGAAAATGCACAGAAAATGTGTGCATGCACCATGAACTGTAAAAAAAGATGGACGACGCCCGTTCACTCTCTTCCATTGGTGAAAATTGAAGCCGCCGGTGTCCTGATACGCCGCTGACATCTTGGGTCTTGAGTCTGCGCAGTAGCGATTTCGGGACCAGTCCTGCGCAGTAGTAAGCAGGAAGTAAAACCGCGAAATCAAGGCCCCACCCTCACTCTCGCAGAATGTGCATATCACAGCTGTCAATCATGACGTCACACCACTGTTTTTATAGCATTAAATAACTAACTAAAAACAAACTTATTTTAAAACAAACATTTGAATTTACATCAGCGTGATAAAAACTAAAGTAAATGACAGAAACCAGCTTCGGGAAAAAAAGATAATTGAAGTGTAATTTGTTCTCAAGTCCCATTGAATAACATGGGGGAGGCGGGGTTTATGACCTATACTGGGACAAGTCATTGGGGGGGCAATCGAGATGTTTTGGCTTCACTTTTCAGGGCTTGTGAGGCACACTTGGCATGCACACACCTCCAGTAAAGATCCCGTAAAGACATGTGATGTTACGTGTATTGCGTTTTGATGCATTCATGTACTTGATGGACACTTCAGCAGCACCTTAAAGGGATAATTCGGCCAAAAATGATATTAAACCCATGATTTACTCAACCCCAAGCTGTCCGAGTTGCATATGTCCATCGATTTGCAGACAAACACATTTTCGGATATTTTAGAAAAAAATTTAGATCTTTCAGTTGATTAAATGTATTTTTATGGGGTCCACACATAGTCCACGACCTTCAAGTCCAAAAAAAGTGCGTCCATCCTTCACAAATTAAATCCAAACGGCTCCAGGATGATAAACAAAGGTCTTCTGAGGGTAATCCGCGCGGTGTTGTTGTAGAAATATCCATATTTAAAACTTTATTAACTTAAATAACAACCTTCCGGTAGGTCATGGGTTTAATATCATTTTTGGCCGAACTATCCCTTTAAGTTTGCTTTTTATCCGCAATTTCTCTTGGAAACCACACACATGCATTTTTGTTACAGCATGTGGCGATCTACTATTATGCTGCCGATTGATCTGAACTTCAACACGAATAGTGAGTAGTTCCCTGATTTCTGCTTTATTACAGTTTGCAGACATTCTTTATCATTAATGTTGTGTCAAAAAGCTGAAAGAGACACACACAAATCCTTACCACGACACAGCCCTTATGGCACAGTTTCTGCCTTTTGTTCACATGGGACACTTTACGGAAATGTTACTAGATCCAATTTAAGAATCAATTGTGGGACATGTTTGCACTTACACAGAAAGGCACACTAGCAATTTTATAGGACTTTCTGGGATCAATGAGCTGTTTTGAAAGGAGTTTTTATAGAGAAAAAACATAAGCAAAATGGATTACAGAGTATACAGCTACTTACAAATATACAAAATATTTAATTTAAAAAGACACATTCAAATATAAATGAAAAGCTAAAAGACTACCCAAACGAATCCGCTTTGGTTAAAGGAAAACACCACCTTTTTTGTATATTTTACTATGTTCTTACCTCAACTTAGACGAATTAATACATACCTATTATTTGTTCAATGTGTGCACTTTAAATCTTTGTACAGCACATCATAAATGTGTTAGCATTTAGCCTAGCCCCATTCATTCCTATGGCTCCAAACAGGGAAGAATTTAAAAGCCACCAAATACTTCCATGTTTTCCCAATTTACACGAGTAGTTACACGAGTAAGTATGGTGGCACAAAATAAACTTTTGTTTGGAGGCACAGGAATGAATGGGGCTAGGCTCATGCTAGATGGTTTTCCTTTAATACTCATGCAATACTTTCATACACTTTCTTTCCAGTTTAAGGTAATCGACTTTTTGACAGTGTTTACATTTCACATTGTGCTTTACAGAGCAGATGTTATGACAGACCCACTGTTCATGTCAAAACACACACCCTATATCCAAACCACGCAGGATATAAGAATGACCTGAAACACACTCCCATGATGCTTTCAATAACGCACACAGTGGGTGTGACCAAAGAGCACAGAGGCCACGGACAGGAAACAGCTTATACACACACCATTTACTGTAACACACACCACACGAAATGTTTTCATACCTTAGCTCCGACTTCTTTTGCTCTGATTTGAGAGGTAACATGAGGACAAACAACTTCCCGCTACACGACACAAGCAGCAGAACAAAAGGAAAGAAAAAATAGGAAAGCACCGGATGCACGGAAAACCTGGATGACACACACGCGTGCCTCGAATTCCAATGAAAACCTGAAGAAACTGACCAACTGGGATACTGAGAGAGCGGCACTGGACAAAAGTAATGATAAAAGTCAAAACAGCATATGTGTCATGTACAAAAATGCTACAAACGGGGGTTTTCAATTTATAAAACTGTACCAAACCATCCTCAATTGATCAGCCCTGTTAATGGCTCCCCATAAGAGTGAGGGACATTTGGGCAAGCTGATGGACCATGCTTGTGCTTCATTACCAGTACATCTCAGCTTTGTTGAGCATGGTTATGCTTGCAAACGTAAACATTGCACTGAAGTCAGTCGATTTATGCCAATGTCGAAACTGTAAAAAAGATCATCACAGGTAAACAAACCTCCAACTTTGATCCAGCCGAACACAATTTATTCAGTGCAACCGCTACAGTATTGTGTTTCACAATGTCTAATAATTATGGCAACCTTTGGACCTCAACTAATTTTAGGAGTCCAAATCTAATACTACCAGGATGGGCGGAGCATGACTAGCATTCTTTAGCAAGCCCGGTTGCAATCCTTTTAAGGAATGGGTAACTCAAGAATGAAATTGCTTGCTGAAAGTGCTAGTCTACTTGGATTGGAGCTTACCACAGACCTCTAGATGTCAAGAGCAGCAATAAGTGTTATACAAACATAAAACAATCACAACCTCGGACCCTTGGCTGGGTTCTCAATGAGGGAGCTGTACTTGTGTCTGGGTCAAGAACATCTGATACTTTGTTCCCCTCCAGAGGAGAGTTTGCACCTCTCTCAACCAAAAACCTCAGGAAATCCAGATGTGTGAGGGCAGGAGCCAGGAGTATGCACACGTATATGGATCAGTTCTACGCTCTTACACAAACAAAGACTACAAAAATATAGAAACGTTCTTAGAAAACTGGTTAACACAAGGTCGATTCCATGGAAAGCCATATATAGGAAAGCAGAAATATCTTAATAACAAAGTTTCTATGTATTTACAAAATCAAACTCTCACACTAGGGTTGTGCCGATAGATGATATGAGACATATGGCCAATACAGGCCTTCATGACAATAGTTGGCATGTTTGCCCATTATAGTTTCAGGGTTCCCACACCTTAGCTAACTTCAAATTCAAGGACCTTTCAAGGACTTTCCAGGTCCAATACCCTCAAAATCAAGGACTAAATGTGGGGACACATTTCAAGTGAGAGCAATGTTACATCGTGTTACCTTTTAAGATACATTGTTACAGTTCCCTTTCGAGGGAACTCACGCTGCATCACTGCGGTGACACTTTGGGGACGCCTCCAAGGGTAAGTGCGTCTGAATGTGTATATCAAATTCAACCAATGGTGAGGCTTAAAGACAGGGTGACGCGTAGCCAGGAAGTATATCACTATGTGAAATATTGCCAAAGACAGCGTTAAAGGGATGCAGGAAGTATTGCAAGAGTGACGCAGCGTCTCATTCCCTTCTCAGGGAACAACAATTACATACATAACCCGAGACGTTTTCATGTGTCAAACACAACTACAGTATGCAAAAAAGCATTTTGGTGTGAATCAACATTCGCATACAGAAGATATAAGCATTATAAAGTGAACATTTTATCACGTGTACTTAAAAAGTCTAGAATTTGATATTAATATAGACTACACAGGGAATAAGGATTTTTTTCCAGAAAACTTTACATAAAATAGATTCAAGCACTTTCAATGACCTACCCATGTATATTTTCAAAAACTTCCCAGGGCTTGGAATCCCCCCAGATTCACAAACTTTCAAGGATTTCAAGGACACGTGGGAACCCTGTAGTTTTGAATTATTATTATCATCATCATCATCATCACCACCATCCTTTTAACATGCACATTTCTTGCTTTTCCTCACATGAGAGGGCTTTTGAATTTCTTATTGCGTGAGAGAGCTTGTAATGTGTGCGGCACGGACTCCTTTTCGCACCTGAGCTTTTTAAATGTCTTAAAAATAGGCACCAGAGCAAAGTTTGTTGTAACTGTGGCAAGTGAAAATAACTGACTCCGGTCATTTGATTATTTGAAAAAGAATGCACACCTGCATCGTGCCACTTAACAACTTGCTTGTGCATTATTTTCAAATGATTCAACGGCCCATCATCAATTATTCCTTACACATCGGCGATCTCACAGGCTGATGACAGGAAAATCTCACAATGGGGCATATCATACAACACTCTCTTACACTATCACTTTTACACTCCTATACCCAACCCAGTTCAATCCACATTCTTCATTCACTTAAACAAACCCTAAACAGGTAGTGAATGTGCATTAGAGCGAGAGAAGGAGAGATTGTTGTTATAGTCGCTTGTTAAGTCATGAAATAAGAGCGAACATTTCCAGGTCTAAGCCTCCACTCGCTTCATAAGAGACAACAATCTCATAAGCATTATTTATTATTTTTTACACATTTAAGATTTACTTTTTTGAACACACTGTGTACACTACATTCCCCAGACTCTTGCCATCCACGACAGCAATACTTTTACAATTATAAAAGATTATTTATGGTATGGAGATAAAGAGTTAAAATCATGAGTTTTGGGTAGTTTTATAGCACATCGTGAGTGTGTGTATAACAGTATTGTTTGCTTATGGCATCTGATGGAGCGCTTGGACCTGGAAGCAGTGGCGTATGAAGTCAGACTTAAGAAGAGGATAGAGTTCATGTAAGGGTGTGAAATCTATAGCTTTAGGTTTCTACAGCTGACATGTTTCCACCAGGTTGTCCACAGGACTTGGAAAATTCTTATGCTCCTATATCGTGTGGTTACAAAGGACAAACCACAGTGTTTCCTCTATTATTTTTTCTAGCTGTGGCGGCAGGGGGCGCCCATGATGATTACAAATTTACATTATTTTTTTAAATGTAGAATATAGGCTACAGTAAACTAACATGTATTTTTTATAATATTCATGCTGTCATTTACTTTTCCTTATATTTATAGCATATTGCTTTTCTATGTTTGATCTAAACTGCATTTTCGTAAAAAATATGTTTTATAGCTTCGTACGGATCTTTCATTGTAATTTTAATGTAGTGTGCAAGTTCATGCTCGTGTTGAGCGTTACATAGCTGTTGCAAAGTCACGTACAGTCCTGTTTGATAGTCCGCACCGCTGTGATTGACAGAACACCCGACCAGTTATCCGACATCAGCAGCAATTTAGTCCACACTCGGCCCGTTAATGAGATCCAAATACATCCTACAATCGTGTGAAATTATGTGTTTAGAGTTGGGTTTGCGTGAAGGATTAGGATAAAACAGTGCTCATCCGGCGAGATTTCGTTTGCTGTATCCCTTCTATCCACAACCGCAGGCGTGGCAAGGATGTTTTAGGCGTGGCGGGCTGCAACGGTAGAATGTATATAGCGGAAACACTGAACCATATGTATGTATCAAGCAGTGTTAGCTCACATAGCCAAGTGGCATCCTAGGAAAGCTACACTGAAAAAAATGCATGCCAAATCAACATATATTTTGTTACTTAGCAAATTAAGTTAAACAATTTCAACTTTTTAAAGCTATGCTAACATATCACAGGGAAAAGCTTAAAAAAGTTGGTTGAATTGCAAAATTTTATGCTGCATTATGTGTAGTGTACTTCATTAAAAAAATAGGTTGGTAAGCTACAGGCAATGTAATTTCTTTACCAAAAAAATGGTATAACATTTATCTGGCATATAAAAACTCCATTACAGTGAAAAAAATATGACATATAGCCAGGATTTTCCTTCATAGAGATTTTGGAGGCGGCAGTCTCGACCCAATTTTGTGATGCCTTGAGTCTTCACTGAAAACACGAACAACCTTTGCCCTTTGGATTATCATTTGTAAGTCCAGTGAGGCAGACTGACCAAGCTTAACAAATGGATGTTGTGCAGGTAAATCACTACAGACACAAGCTGATACAGTATTGTTTCCTGCATTAAATTGTTCAATGGTTCAACATCGCAATCGCGTTCATGCATTCAATACACTAAAAGATCAGTAATTACTGAAAAATGAATGATAGTTATATGATAAACTGATTTGTTTTAATTAATGGTTAAAATGCTTCAGTAACCAAGCAAATCAATTAGAGCTCAGTAAGTGAATCAAACAAAGCCAAGATTATTAGTGAGTGAATAAATCTGAGATCAGTGTTTAAAACGGATAGCGGAGGACTCGAAAGAGCTTTTCTCCGCATTTAATAAGCCTTATTAGTCATTATTATAAGACGTAGCACAAATAATGCAAAATATTGAAGAATTGATAACCAGCTACAAGTTGGTTAGTTTATCATCTATAAAGCCAGTCAAAATGACTGGCATGAGGTGACGCCTTCCGATAGAAGCAATGATAGAAGCCAGAGCTGCCCTAATTCAGATAGTCTAAACTAAAATATAAGGGCTTCATATTAAATTTAGTTTATTATTAGATTATGCAAAGAATTAGGGTTGTCACAGAACTTGTTTAACAGGGTTTCCCGCAGAAAATGTGTTAGTAAAGGTGGTAGGGTTGTGCCGGTGGGCGGGCCGGGGGCATGGCAATCAAAGGGGCGTCATGATGAAAATATTTTTATTTAAAACACACAAATTAAACTCAATTTTGAAGAAACTATGACAGAAAATAAACACATACTAGATTATTAATTAATTAAATGTTTTATCAACAGGCTAGTTATCCTCCAGACAGTGACAGACGTATGTCTTTTCTCTCATTTCAGCCATGTGGCACGTGCCCGCTCGCGGTGTGAAGCGCGTCCACTATTCTCCGAGATGCACTTGACAGCCTTTGTGCAGCGAATTTTTTTTTTGGACGACCTAGTTAAGGTGGTAGGGTATCCCAGCTTAGGTGGGCCGCCCGAACTGAAAAGTGCTGTGGTTTTGTTTATTATATTAAACAATGAAAGCAGAAAAATATTTTCTTTGACAAGAGTGGAGGAAAGGATAACAGAGGTGACAGATGATGTTTATACAGCTATCACCAAAGACTGCAAAACGCTGCAAAAAGTAGAGCTGTATGATAGTGGGGGGAATCTGACATTCCAATGTTTTGTTTTCCGGCAATGTGAGAAATACTGGTTGACTTTACCAGTTTACATGAAAAGCTTTGTCTGAAAGGAGTTAATTTCTGCCTAGTATTTCTTGTTGACCTCACATATTTTACACAGAGACATGTTTTATTAGTCTCTCTGCGGTTTAAAGCGGTTAAAGCCTTTGCGGTTTATCATCATATACTACAGTAATTGGCCACGTCACAGCCCGTGACGTTTACACGATATGAAGTTAAACCCGGAAGACAAAAATATCACAAAAAAACTAGTTTTCTCCTAATGTTAAAATTGTCTTATATGATGTGCAACACAACTAACTTTGGTGACATCTTAAAAAAGTGTAGGTTAGTGTTTCATGACGCTTTAAATAAATGCTCTGGATATAGTGGGATGTGACTATTGCGGATGTGCACATTGCGATGGTGATGCTGAACAATATATTGTGTAGCCCTAACAAAAAGTATATTTCATTTCATTTTAACAACTTTACTGATTGATAACTGTAAATGAACTCTGCTACTATGATGTTTTTAATACAATTAATGTTTTATAAAAAGTTAACAATTGTCATTTTTTAATTTAATTAATTAATGTTTAATTTAATTATTAAACATTAAAATGTCTCGTGTAAAGAAAAACTCTGCATGTACGAAATAAAAAAATTACATTTTAAAAAAGTCAAACAAAAGATGTGAAAAACTTATTGCTCCACAGATTCCTAAAAAGCAACACAATGTACACTCAACACTGTCTTTATGACGGGGTGTCAATGTACCAGATCTACTGCAAAGTACATGACTAAACTGTCCTCGGATCAGGAAAACAACGAGAGTTGCATAGCTGCACCTGGAAGCCAATCAGAAGAGAAAAGAGAGAACAGCATTCATAAATCATGGCAGGAATGTACTCTCATTTCCTCCTCCCGTCCTACTCCTCTTCAGAGAGGTGTTGGTGCTTTGGTTTGAGGCAACCGAGACCTGTTTTTCTTATAATGCTGTTGGGTTGGGGTAGGGTGGGGTAACTGATCTGAGATCGGCACAGTAGGAGAGCTTTTATTAAGAGTAGGCTAAACATGACAGTCTGTGTAATAATATCAAGTCGAGCAATGTGGCCCATGGCGCAGCTCCACAGTGAGGCCCACCACAGAGATCCACAGCCGGTCTCGGGTTTCAGCCGTTCGGGGAGACGACTGCATCGGATTGGCCCGGCAAGTACCTACTCCAGTTACAGAGGGTAAAAAAAGTGGAACAAAGTGAGGGAGACAAAAGAGGGAGGGAGGAATTCAAAACAAAAGGATGATATAATTCTCTTTTGTGCAGCAACTCCGAATAATATAATCTCTTATTGTTCTATACACAGCATCTTACAGCATCACTCTGCAATAACAGCAGCAAGATGATCTTCGGATTTGCTCCGTCAATGAATCACTCTCCAAATCTCGATGAGTAAAGTGTGAATCACGAAAACTAAGGTCACCTGATTTCTAGCCGTAAACTTTATTTACAATTTAAGTTGTCTAGGGACACTCTTCGCATACTCATACTTACAACGGCACTGACTTGACCCTTCTTCCAAGTTAATGCTCCTGCCGACTCAAGGACGACTTTCGACAGATTTATAATTAATAGCTGGCAGTCGGTCGGGTCAACTGCTACAGCCTTGGAAGTGACCAATAAAGCTCTTTTCATGCTGACGAACAAGCTTTTCACAGCAAACATAAATCCACAAAATCGCAAACAATGCAAAATACACAAAGGGACCATTGAAAAGCTCAGATGCAAATGGCGCTAAATGCCACATCAAAAATGAGATTATGATATTAACCGAATGCTCTCAGAACGTATAAAATTTTTATCAAATACTGTTGCATCAAATTCAATTAATCCCCACCTCAGGTCATTCAGAAACACAGCAGAATCCATTCCACATTGATTTGTCAGCAAAATCCTCTACATGCAAGGAAAATAAATCGTTTGAACAACAGCGTGCAAAACAACTATGTTTTACATTCAAGCATGGGTCCTCTGCGAGTACTTCGACCTGAATACAACCTGAATGTGGCAGTCAAATAGATCAAAGCACCCACTAATGCAGGGCTCTACAGTGGGAGTATTTCACTCGCATATGCGCCTAAAAATAGTTATGTGCCAACATGTCTGGATGTAGAAAAAGCCTACTTGGAGATATTACAATGCACTAATTTTGTTGTATGCAGTTTCAAAATACAACATGAGTAGTTTTAAATATAAATATACTCATCATCACTGATATATCTTTGGCCCCTCATTTGAGATGCTTTTCATGAATGCTCCCATGACCAACTAATTGAATAGCCCTGTCGTAGACACTTAACACACAATCATATTTATCAATAGTAAAGAAATGAAATGATATTAGGCTATCAGTGCTGCTGTTGCTCTCTCCTATCGCTTATTTCAAAAATGAGCTTATGATCAACTAAATGTAGCTTATATCTGCTGCTTTTGGTGACGTGAACTCCGACCTACATTATAGCGTGGGAATATAATATCCGTATGAATTGAGCAGTTAATCAACTTTTTTCACTGTGCTCCTATATTTCTTTGTGTGCTCCTAAATTTTTTCATTTAGGAGCACATGTACTGCTTGGGAAAAAGGTTAGCGTAGAGCCCTGTAATCTGCGGTTCAGTTACATCATTTTTACATTCTGACTTTCACTATTTACACACTGTAAAAAATACTTTGCTGCCTTAAATTTTTTGTTGAATCAACTTGGATTTACAAGTCATTTCAACTTACTAATATTTATCTTGACTAGAGATGAGTTGTTATAACTACAGGTGAGTTGTTATAACTTATAAAATATAGTTGAGAAAAGTCAACTTAAATTTATAAGTTGTGACAACTCATCTCTGTTGACATGACTTGTAAATCTGAGTTGATTTAACAAAAAAATTTGAGGCAGCAAAGTATTTTTTACAGTGCATGTTTCTAGTTGCATATTTAGTGATTTTGCAACGGTTTACTAATGTCTTGTCTAAAGAAGTGGAGGTTTTGCTTGCATTAAATGCACTTTCAGGTTTTGCAGCAAAAGACAGTCAAATTTGTTAAATAATAATGAAATGACTAAAGTGACATTTGTGAAAATTAGGCATTTCAGTTACTGACTAATAACTTTTTTATTGCCATCAAAGAAACATTTTACACAGCACTCGTGTTTCACATTGATTTCCTGACTGAAGCAACAGAATCTGTATATTTATTTATGGCCGACATTTATTTTTAAAATTGCGTACAATGTACGTGTAGGTCACGAATGTCAGTGCATGTGTATGAGTCAAATGAACTCATTTGTTCTGCAAGGCCGTGCATTCATGCACGTATGTGTAATAAACTGACTATACCCAGGTCTTTAGTGTGACAAGCAACACAAACATCCTCCCAGGTTATTTCAGGGAGACTATTGGGACACTGCCTTAAATCCTGACCATAGTCAAGATTAGTCATTTCAAAAGCAAAGCCCTCTCTGAAGATGCGGGAAGGGATGCCATCTCATCGTAACATCATGCGAGCCAGATGTCCTTTGAAGGGAAAACCCACAACATCTAAAACACTAGTGTATTCACAAAGATGAGAGAAAACCAGTCTCAAAGCTCAAGGAGTATAAACATTTAAACAATCAAATTTCAATAACTGCTTTTTACTGGAAAAGCCTTTTAGGTTTATCACAACAATATCAACCTTGAGATGAGAGTTAACAGGCCACAGAAGTGCATTAAGTAATAGCCAGAGTACCAGATAACACGAGCCATTCCCATTGGGTTGACTCTTATTTCAATCCTGGATTGACGACTGACTAGAAAGAGCCCATTCAAGAAAAAAGCCTTACAAAGCTTAAGAAAGTACTTCAATGGTGGCTAGCAGTGGAAATGTTGCTTACTTCTAGAAAAATTGGTCATGCTTTAAATGAAATAGAAATGTGTTTTTTTTATTATTAACTATTTTCTGAGGTGGCAAATGTGTGTGAATTTGTATGATATGAATCGATCATCTAAAAAATAAATAATAAAGCCAAACCCCTAAACACATTGTCACTGAGGCGAAAGCAGATCATACAAAAACTAATTCATACAAATGAACTACAAGAGCTCCAAACCAACAGCCTCAGACCTCAAAACCAAAAATTTATCTCACCATTAGTCCAGTAGCCCTGCAGATCAACCTTTAATTTTGTTAAGAAACATTTTTGCTTGTGTTGAACAAAATTTTAAGGTTAATTTTAATACATTTTTATCATATATTTTTTATATATTGCTGCTGATTTCCTGGCTACTTTGCATTAGAACAACTTGATCTTAAAGGGTACCTACACAGCAAATTTAGTTAAAATTACAGTGTTAATGGAAATATAAAGAGTTCAGATTAAACAAATTTTACCCAATGAAAATAAGGAGTTGGTGTCAAAACATCACGTTACCACTTGAATGCGGCAGTTGAGTTTTGGTCAGATGGAGCAATTCTTACTCCATGTTTTTGTTGTTGTTTTTTGCTTTATATGCCGTTTTTAAATCCTTTAATGTTGTGCAGAATATTTCCTTTAGTGGACTTTAGAGGAGCACAGAAATAGGCCTACATGACTAAAGAGCAATTTTATAACTAAATTTTGTGCAAAACAAATGTATAACTGATTTCAAAGCACTATATGGTTCTACACAGGTGCTTCACTGGTGATTCACCGGTGCTATATGGCACTAAAAACGGTTCTTCTATGGTTACGATCCAAAGCAACAGTTTTGGTGCTATATAGCACCGTTTGTTTTTTTAGAGTGTATATTATGCAAAATCCACTTTCACAAGGTGTTTGGACATTAATAAACGTTAGCACAAAAAAAAAATCCACCCACTCTTTTTTATCCTTATTAACACAAAGCAGTCTCATTAAACATGCTGCTTTGATTATCTTGTTAATGTGACGTCACACTGATAAAGCTCCTCCAACGGCCATAGCATAGTTTCTGCCCTCAGCAAGTGGTCCGCTGTCCGCCATCTCTCAATAGTGAGATACTATAGTCTCAGACAGCATTCACGTTAATCAGATCCATTTTAACTGAAAGCACTCACTGTCTCTTTTGGTGAGCAAGTGAGGAGCAGTAGCTCATTCACATTTAAAGATACAGACATGAACACAGCCCGTTTTTGCTCACACCTTAATAGGCACATTTTGGACATACTATAATAAGTGATCTGTGGGGTTTTTGAGCTGAAACATCACATGAGACTTGCATTACATCTTGTAAAATGGACATAATAAGTGTCCTTTAAAAGAACCTGCCATGGTTCAGACGCAGATGTTGTACTCAGAAAGATGGGTCAGAGATGACTGCAGCTGAGAAAGCGTTTCTTGTGATGATCTCAGAGGAGTGAGATGATAAGATTAGATAGGAGCATAAGGCAGATGGGCCAGCAGTCTCAAAAAGTCATTTGTCTTCATTAAATGAGAAAATGGATAAACAGACTCTGTCTTTCCCATGCAGACTATTGCAAAACAACACATAGAAACAGACACACAGCATTGAACGCCTTCACTTATTAACAGATACAATACACCTTGACACTTACGACCCTGTTTCACACACATTCATTAAGCTAATGGAATACAAGCCTGTTTAATTTGAAAACTGCTTGCAATAGACCACTTATCCCTTTAAATCTCTACACCACTCCAACCCTCCATTGTCTCTGACAAATGTTAGAGGCTGTACATTTAAAAAGAAACACAAAAGACTTGAAAAGCTTTGAAATTTATAGCCATGAAGAACTCAAAACATCCAAGACCGTAATCCATTAAACATCTTTGACATTGGACACAATCCCCCTGTACAGCGATTTCCAAAAACGGAAAGCTTCCATTGTCATTAAATCTATCAACAGCTACTCATCAGTAACCCAAAAACTGTAAACAGAAAAGAAGGGAGTGAATAGAGAAGGGCCGCTGCTTTATTACTTTCTCACCAGTGTGAAGCGAGCAATTTTAGTGGCTGAAATTTAAGACAACATCTTATAAATTTAAAAGACCTCGAAGGAATAGTTCATGCAAAAATGTCTCATGCTATTCCAGATGATTTTATGAAAATATCCATAATTTTACATGCATAAATAAGTCCCAATCTCATTAATTCTTGTGTGTCTCGTGATAAAATATCATAACTTGTCACGACACACAATAACAAATTAGATGAGAAGTTGACGTGATGCCATATTTAAATTTAGGGATTCAGATGTGCCTGGTTTGGTTTCAGTTTTGTTAAATAATGCAAGGTCATTTTCTTACACAAACCCAATGTTTTACTTCAAACGACATTTAAGCCACAGGAGTTGTTTGCATAACTTTTATGATGGATGTGTGATTTTTAGTGCCTAAAATGATGAAGCTCCAATGTAAATGAAGTAAATTTATGTAAATTAAAAAAGTAAAAAGGGAATGAAAATGAATTAGCCTATGCACCTTATTTTTGAATGTGGAAGAAAGTGATGACGTATTTCCTTTTTTGTGCACGCACAAAACATGATTAAATTAATTATTAGGATGAATATTTACTACACCCACCATGAATAACCCAGTGGGAGGATGAAAATAAGTGATACATCATACGAAGATATATTCAATTATTTGCCGTTGTTGTTTGAAGTTGACAGGTCTTCGATGCCCAACTATAAGGGGCTGTCCACACGGAGACGCGTATCACTGCATACGCATAAATTTGTTATCGTATTGGCGTATCATCCACACGGATCCGGCGTTTTGGGAGACTGAATCCGCTATTTTTTGAAACCGGGTCCTAAAGTGGATAAATCTGAAACCGACACCCTTGCGGTTTCGTCTGTACAGCCAATCCGTATATTTTGTGAAGCGAAAACGTCATCACATCATGTGTCGGAAGGGTCACACGTAACAGCAACAACAATAACGGCGGATAACGTGATTGTGTTCGTGCTACAGAAGCTACTAAAGCCTACTAGCTTTATTACAGCAAAATCTATTGCTTCTATGCAATTGTGGTGACCAACAAGCGATAATGGACAACACCATACGTTGGCTATGCGCATGCTCAAAGTCTTCTTCTCCGTGTATAGTGTATATCTGTGGCAGAATTACAACGCCCCATACTGGTCCGGCATATATACTACACCGCTTTCAGTGGTTTCGTGTTTACGGATTATTTTTTTAGAGCAAGGAAAAAAAATGATCGGATAGGGAATGCACCGGCTTCGTGTGGATATAGCCTTAAATTACAGAGACATGCTTATCAAGCTCATCACGTGAACATGGCGCTTCTGACAGTCAGCAACAGTATCAATCTATAATAAACATATAAACCGATTAAATTTTTTCAGTTTTGTTTTCATTTTATGCAAAATACTATTATATCGCTTCTTATGCACTACAGAAAGATATGGGCAGGTAATTAAAAAAAATATTTAGTTTTTCATTTGTGACCAGTCACGGAAAGTAGTGACACAAGTCGGATCTGGGCCATTTTGAGTTATTCACAGATTCTGAAAGTGCAGTTTCTAAGCTTTCCAACGATGTGTAACACATGGAAATCTGATAAGATTTGGAGAAGTTGTGGCCATTTGAATTTAGGAACTCAGAAAAAATCGAGACGAAAGGGACTCTTCTTTACAGCTGGGGGAGACCAATAGGGCTCATTTACATCTGATTTAACTAAGCCATACCCCCTGTAAAGCCGTTTTGAGATACAGATGTTCTGGAATC
Organism: Paramisgurnus dabryanus; assembly: GCF_030506205.2. Taxonomy (NCBI): domain Eukaryota; kingdom Metazoa; phylum Chordata; class Actinopteri; order Cypriniformes; family Cobitidae; genus Paramisgurnus; species Paramisgurnus dabryanus. The sequence continues at coordinate 42,850,099 of NC_133340.1, read as the reverse complement.
ATATGTAGTATTTTATGACAAAAGTACGAATGACAACATGCAAAAATAAACATGACTTTTTACCTTTGCAGTACTTTGTTTTTTGAATTTTGACGTAGGACGCGGCTGACTGTTATTTGTTCCGCCCCAGCTTCTTTTATTTTCATTTGTTTTGTGCGCTGAAGCTTCGTTTACAGTCCAGTGTTTCCGCTATATACATTCAACCGTGGCGGCCCGCCACTCATAAAACATCCCCGCCACGCCTGTGGTTGTTGATAGAAGGGATACAGCAAACGAAATCTCGTTGGATGAGCACTGTTTTATCCTAATCCTTTAACCAAACCCAACTCTAAACACAAAATTTCACACGATTGTAGGATGTATTTGTATCTAATTTAGCCAGAACCGCTGTTTTCATCCTAATAATCCTACCTCCAAATCTAATCCGTAACTTTTCGGCATTTGCTGTATCCCTTCTAGACAAAACCCACAGCGGGAGCTCGCAAAAAAGCTACTGCGAGACTGGCTGTCTTGAAATAAATTCCTTTCTGGATTTGCGTTGTTCACTCATTTATAAATAAATCTCCTAAAATATCATAATTTCCTCCATGGGTTTAGTTTCATGCACAAATAGATTTAAATCAACAGAGGATTATTAAGCTACGTTTCTGTTTTGAGAAATAAAAATAAAATAAATAAGCCTATACGAAATATGTTTCACTTAAATAATTATTAAATTGACAAAACGAATAAAAAAGTATTTGAGTTTCTGTTCTTTTTTTGTGACGCGCTCTAAAACCAAACCAGCAGAAAGCACGTCATGTTTTTAATGATTATAAATAAGCACAAGGTTTTCTCCTTATTGTGAGTTTACAAAAATAAAAATACATCATTTGAAGTTGCGAATGTTGTTTTACTTTTATCTTTATGACTATAAATTTAGGGTAATTTAAGCTGCAAGGTCATCACGCATATGATGTTCACCGGCGCATATCTACACCAACACAGCGCAGTAGGGCTGCGAGAAAAGACATTATTAAACTTTTGATTTAACATATTACGAGTTTTTTGGACATTCATTTGGAATCACTGTACTCATATTATCAACTTATCTGGCCATTAGTTATTCAGTATAGGCTATAAGCGCAGCGCGCTGCTGAGCGCTCAGCTGTCAGTCAATCGTCTGTGCTTTAGATCGACACTCACAAAGTTTCACATTAAATGATAAGATATTTGTCCAAAAACAAAAGGCTAAATACTGAATACTACTTATATGCGACTGCAAGACATTAATAGTCGAATCTGTTTGTAAGGAAACTTACATTATTCCCGTGGAAGAGAAGAACGTTGGTAATAGAAACTTGAGGCAGACGGTGAGACTGTTTTATCTGTTTTCAGACGAAACAGCAGGGTCGGGGTACCCGCGGGTGAACCGCATAATATTTGATCTAACGGGTGTAATAGGCTATTCGCGTGTCATTTGTGTTGTAGATGCAGGTCGGGACTCAATAGACAAGATTAAATGCGGGTCTAACATCCAAAACCAAAATTCGACTCGTTTTTAAATGACTCGTGCTTATTTGATTTTAAGATCTGTCTGAAGACCGGTAAAGGTTTATATTTAACTGCGCGATTTGCGGTGTGACCGGCTCGGGGTCACAGTCTTTGTCAAATGGTACGGGTGTGAAATAAAATTGCTGCTGATGTCGGATAACTGGTCGGTTGTTCTGTCAATCACAGCGGTGCGGATTATCAAACAGGACTGCATGACTTTGTAACAGCTCTGTACGCTAAACACGAGGACGAACTTGCAATGCACACTACATTAAAACTACAATGAAATATCCGAACTACGTACGTAGCTGTGTAACGTTTTTTTAAGAAAATACAGTTTAGATCAAACATAGAAAAGCAATATGCTATAAATATAAGGAAAAGTAAATGACAGCGTGAAAATTATAAAAAAAAATACATGTTAGTTTACTGTAGCCTATATTCTACATTAATTTTTTTTTTTACATTTATAATCATCATGGGCGCCCCCTGCCGCCACAGCTGAAAAAAATCCTAGAGGAAACACTGCAGTCTGGGGAGACGCACGCTATAAGTTTGAAAAAAAAAAACATAGCCGCGTCACTACAGTCACGTGACTTCACGCTGGAGCCGGAAGAGAAGACAATGCTGAATAAAGGCGTAATTCTTGCTATTTTTGGACCAAATAGTATTTTCAATGCTTCAACACATTCTTACTGACCCACTGATGTCACATCGACTACTTTGATGATGTTTTTATTACCTTTCTGGACAAGGAAACCGTACATAGATTTTCAATGGTTGGGACAAAAGCTCTCGGGACTAAATCTAACGTTAAAACATCTAAAACTGTGTTCCGAAGATGAACGGAGGTCTTCCGAGTTTAGAACGACATAAGGGTAATTCATTAATGACATTATTTTCATTTTAGGGCGAACTATCCTTATTTAGTAGTCACGCTGTTCCCTTTGGAGGCGGAGGCGAAAACACAAGCCGCACAGTATTTAAATATACTGCATGCTAGAATCTCTGAAAAAACAATCCGATTTCAACTGCAAAATGTACGCTTTTAAATATACAAAAACTGCTATCTCAAACATTGAGAGGCTTCTTCTCAACTAACAGATTCTGCAATAAAACAAAAATCAAAAGTTTCTCATTATCTCGATAACTTGTGCTGCCGACTTGTGTCACTGGTTTCCGTGACGGGTCACATTTAAAACATAGCAAAAGTACGCGCAAACACATTAAGAACTAATAAAACAAACATTAACTAATAAGCAGTTTATGTCATATATATTCTGTACTGTAAGCCCGTTTTTGGAACAGCAGAAGAAATAAACCAGCTAAATCAGCATATTTTTATCAACATAATTAGTTGTTTTGAACAATTGTTGTATTTATTGTTTACTTGAAATTTAATTTCTATGAAAGGTTTTACTGGAAAGATGTGTGGATAGTACAGTAATTGTGAATTTAAAGTGAAAGATGTGAGTACGAGGGCTGTGCAATATGGGGAAAATATCTAATTGCGATTTTTCTAACAGATACTCCAATTGTGATTCGATTTGCTAATTAATTTTGTAGCAGATGCAGTGTGCAAAAGGCTGAACACATTTTCAGTTATTTTAGAAAATGTCATGGTTCTTTCAGTTTATAAAATGCAAGGATATGGGGTCCATTCATCTTTTACAAAAGTAATCTTAACGGCTCAAGTAGGGGTGTGCCGGTTTCAGAATTGGTGATGACGGTTATGACGTGAGTCAAATGTGACGGTTCGTCACATAACCGTCAGTGGGGGGCGTTTTGCTTGTTTAAATGCTCGTGGATTGACGGGAAAGTGTCATTTTACCATAAAATCATGAATGTGATGCCAAGTGTGTTTTAAACAGTAATAACTTTTAACAATTTAACAGAAAGCAATGAAATATTCAAAAAAAAAAAAACACACTGTTGCCAGAAGACTGCGCTGTCACTCTCTGCCCAGCATAAATTAATCCTCTATCTATCATCTATTTTAATAATCTTCAGATAAACAGATTTGTGCATTGGGCTTTTTATGTCTGTAATTGTGTCTATAGCTGTCATTACACGGACCAGAACAGCACGAAAACAATGTGGATTAAAAGCGTATTGAAGAGGTTTTGCTCATAAATGCGCAGGTAAAAGAAAGTAATATGAACTTGAGATTGTTATTAAACGCAGCCGGTGTAAAAGCACAATGGCCACGCGCAGCAAACGCTCTCCGCAGACGCGCTGCACAGTGCTCACCCGGCGTTTGAATAAACTAGACACTGATTAGCTACTTGCTCTACGTCTCTTTAAAATTAACAGCAAGACAACTAGCAGTGAATGTGCGTTCAAGAGAGTTAGTAGATTAGCATGGGAGGATTTGAACTTGAAAAGCGGAGTGTACTGACGCCTTTCCGCGGTTAAAACAACATTCCTTCTCATGGCCATTCATGTTTATTTGATGCTATAAATTAACTAGAAGGAAGAGATGATTGGAAAGGTGAGACTTTGTTTAATATGTTAAATCTCAAAAGTAACCGAAAAGTAACCTGCTGTCCTGTATGTCAGCGCGTTGTCAGTGTCTGCTCCGCTCTGTATTTTTCACTGCGTGAGAACGTGAGGGGGCGTATAACACAGACTGTTAACAATTGTTTTTAATTAGTATTTAAAAATTCTTTATGATAAAAAATGTTTTAAAAAATATTTTAATAACACGGTTTTGGCGGTTATAGAGTTCACACCCCTAGGCTCAAGGGGGATAAACAAAGGCCTTCTGAAGGTAATCTGTGTGGTTTTGTCCTAAAAATATCCATATTTTAAAACTTGCTTTCGGTAGGAGGTGGACCCCATATCCTTGCAATTTCAGTTGCATCTTTTAAACTGAAAGATCTAGGACATTTTCTAAAATAACTGAAAATGTGTTTGCCAGAAATATTATGGACATGCATCTCGGATGGCTTGAAGGTGAGTAAAACATGGGTTTAACTCTTAAGTCTTTAACTTGGATTAACAAGTTATCTAAATAAGTGGGTTCATTATTGGTGCAACTTAAACAAAAAGTTAAAAAATGTATATGGGTGACTGAATTTTACAGGAAAAATTAGCATGCATGTTTTTTTTGTGTAAATAAAGAACTGGATTACTTAACTTCTTAAAAATATTAAATACAATTGGGATTTTTTAGACCAGTTAAATAGAATTTTAGTTTTAACATGCATGGCCAGGTGTGAGTGAAAACAAGTGATTGCGACACAAGTTTAAACCCCTCGTCCGGATAAGTGCTTCTGGTCGAACGTGCCGCAATGAGACAGGTGCCAGGATGCCGCTCACTTAATTGGTTAGACTGTCACAAAGAGGGCAGTCATGCTTTTGTTCTAGACTTGCTGCATATTTCTCATATTGCGGCCTTTTGCAATTTGCAACGTTTCACATTGTGAGCGAGTTTCGATTTCGATTATTCGTTTAGCCCTAGAGATTTCTATCAAAAGTTTGCTCATAAGTAGTGACACTAGATCACTTTTGTGAACATTAAAAGGAATAGTTCAATCCTAACACAGGCTTTCTTGATATAGTTCCAGAAGATAGGAATTATAGCTGATGAGTCATATTTACCACTTTTTAAAGAATACTTTAATGGTGCCTGAAACTGCACGGAGAAAACGGTCAACTTTTTCCTTCCCCCTGACCAGAACATTAGAATATTATTTTCAGTTCAAACTTTTTCCCTAAGGCACATTTGCAACAAGGCTTTTGTTTACAAGTATACATGAAAATGATGTGCGTCAATAAGCCTTCAAGTCAATAACGGGAACATTTATTTATTTATTATCATACAAGGAAAACGTTTTTGTGGGTGGTTTAAGTTGGTAATCAAGCCTGTATAAACAATAAGACATTTCTCATGGAAAATAGATATGTGCAGTCCTTCAATAGAAGAACTAAGATATTCCACACGTTATAAACAGGCCGAATAACTCGGTCCCCAAAGGAAAAAAAAATAAAACACTGCCCTGGGTAAATTTCACAACAAAGAGAAATAAACCTGTGGATTTTGCATGATATCAACAACATTGCTCACAAAATGCAACTTAAGGTCCAACAGTGACGGTCTCTTCTACTATCTATCCATCTGTTTCTTGAATGCGGAAGTAAGTGACGTGACGCATTTCCTTTCCGGTCCGATCCTTCGGTTTAAATTGCCAGCCGGTAGAGGGGCGTAGTGGGAGCACGCATAAAACATGGATTTTAACAGTTAATATTTACTAACTTACACCTGCCATGTATGAACCAGTGTGAGGATGAAATTAAGAAGTGGCTTGATATATGAAGATGTATTCAATCATTTGGTGTTGTTGATCGGAGGTGACGGGTCTTCAATGCGCAAATATAAAAGCAGAGAGACATACCAGTATCTTTACAATGGGAAAGTCAGTTGAGTGTTTGTACATGGAATTTACCAAGACTTTGTGTTTTTAACTTTTCAGGGGCTAGTTTAAAATGTCACAACTGTCCCTCTGGTGTGAGTTTTTTTTAAACGACAATTTTTTATGGACTTGTTTATTGCGACACGTCGAGCTTCACACGGTCCACCACAGTCAGCAGTATCTTTCTCATTCAACACATTGTAAGTTATTTGAACAAACCCTTATAAACATATTAAACTACTACATGTATTGAGTATTGTTTTCGTTTTATGAAAATATTATTACATCGCTTCTTACGCAGGTGGAGACATTAGCTTATGAACTTTGCTTACTTATTAAAGTATTTGCTTTTTGATTTAAAACATAACAAAAGTACACCCAAACACATTACGAACTATTATTAACATTAACAAAGCAGATTATGTCGTATTAATTCTGTACTGTAATTGCATTTTTGTAATAATATATAGTAGCAGAATAAATAAATCAGCATTTTTATCAGCATAATATTAGTTGTTTTAAAACAATTATTGTATTTATTGTTTACTGGTAGTTTCTATGAAAGCTTTGACTGGAAGGATTTGTAAATACAGATCATGAGTGCATGTGCGCCACACATTCAGCTCTTGTGCATTGGGTTAAAACTGTAAAAATGTTTTGTAGAGATTTACTGCGTTTGTATTAGCTAATATGGGCACAAATGATGTTGGTCTTCTTGGATTTCATAATAAACATTAAACAGCCAGTCAAAACAGCTTACTGGAAGTCATAACCCGGAAAATTCAAATATGGTGCCGCCCGCATTTACGTGAAGAAACAGGTGGATATTCAATGCATTGGGGATTTAAACAAGTGAAATTTAAATACATTTCAGAGAATGTTGTATGGTGTTGACTTTAAGAGTAGACAGTAGAGACAGACAGAAAGCCATAGAAAAGGACAGGTTAGAATTAGGAAAGGACCATGCGCAGGGACTCAAACTTGGGCCTCGTGGAACACTGTTGTGCTACACATCTAGAGCTCTGACCACAAAGCCAGCGCTCAGACACTGGTCCTGTCCATACACAGGTTAATCCATACACACGATGAGAGAGGGGTAATTTGGCATCTTCAATTTACCAAACAGGCATGTTTTTGGCCTATGGAAGGAAACCGAAGTATCCGGCATAAACCCACGCTGACAAACGGAGAACATGTGAATGTCACACAGAAAGGCCACCTGACCTAGCTCGAACCGGGGGATCTTTTTCCCCATTTTTCTGTCATTTTGTATGGTGGAAGAGGATGTTTGATTTCATTAACTGATAAAATGTCTGTGGAGGGAGGGGGTTGTTTGGAGAACCCACCTGTGGAAACATGAATTGGTGCCTATTTTGCAAACTTCCTAGAACAGATTATAATATATGGTTACACAAAAATGTGACATCAGCCAGACAAATTTAACAGCTGACAACATGTCATTTTGGACTAACATACTGTCTGCATCCTGACATTATTATTATTATTATAATTTATTTAATTATGTATGACTGTGTTTTGTCACTAACACTACTCATTATTGCAACAATTTTGTATTAAAATGAATGAAAGTAGAAAATGATAAGGTGTAAAAGGCAGATAGCATAAAAACAGAGGTAAATACAGGTAAGAATAACAAGTTAAGGACGATTCATGTCAGACATGTGTGTTTATGTACTATTTTGAAATAGCTGAACACAATTGACTTACAGTGTGTTAGAATTTACATTTAATATTCAATATAATTTTAATAAGAAACATGTTTGTTATTTCTTAGTTGTTATTGATTTACTTAACATTTATGTTTTTCATTATTTATGTTATAGTTACATTTTAAAGTTTCGCTTTTAAATTTGCATTTTCAGAATCACTTTTTACACATTACATTTTTAAATATTTATTATTTATTTATTTATTTTTGTGTTGGGGAAACAATTTTGCTTACTACACCAACAGAACCTGGGCTGGGCCTGCTCCTTTGGACCTTTCTGTGTCTCTCGCCCGCTTTACAAGAGAACAGGGGTTTCTTTGAGTGCTGTGAGGAAAGGTAGAACGGTCAGACGAGATGCTTTTAGAGAACCCTCCCCAGATCACTGGACACACACTGGTGCTCATTGTCCAAGGCGGTCCGAATCGGGAAAGGAGAACTGTGGGAATAGACACTGCAAACCTCACTGTCTGCAGCGGTCTGCCCAGACACTAACCTGATGTCTGATGATGAACAAACTTATAGTCGTATTTACTTAGCTGAACCCTATGCTGAGTGCTTCTTTCCATGCACAGATTCTCACTATACTCACTGACAGATCCAGGGAAGCATTTGTCTGTAAACCACAACCAGATTTTTACTTCAATACGCACTTCTCCAAGTCCAACTTCTCAGAAACAGAACAAATGAACATCCCACAGCCAACAATGTGTGTTGTAGACCTAAACCCACACTACTATAAATCTATGCTTTTAATGTAAAAAAAAAATCTCTCACTTTCAAAACTACCAAAATATGCATTTCGTTAAAAATGGATCAGCAATACACAAAGTCCCAGACAAATACCATCTCTGAATTTTTCTTGACAAATTTTTTCATTTTGTGGTCAAGCCCAATCAAATCTCTTCACATCCTCTCTCTTATCTTGGCTTTAGGAAGGCCTGATGGGATTGAAGCAGTGCTCCACCTGGGCTGGGTGATTTTATCAACTGGCAATGACGGCACAAGCACTATCTGCATCTGACATTGAGGTCAGCATTGAGCAGCATTTTAATTGATCCCAAAAAGCCTGCGAGAATCATTCCCTGATGACCTACAGTTCACAGAAATGGCTAGAAACTGTTCCTCTGCAACGACAAAACACACTGATGTTATTAAAGCTGAAAATAAACTAACGATTTAAGTGTGTCACAAGTAGGATTGCAGAATTCCAAGAATTAGAAAACGTTTCTTGAGAATTACTTGCAATGTTTGGGAATTAACAGAAATATATGAAAATAAACCAGAAATTTGCAAAATTGCAGGTTAGTCTAATAGTTATTATCTGAATTAATGCACAATTTTATTATTACTTTTACAATTTCTCTTGAATATCAAATAATTAAATGTAACACACAAAACCTATTCTGGTTTTTACTGGAAGTAAACATATATAATGTTATCAAATATGTTTTGAAATTAAAATTATGGGACAAAGCGAATAACAAAAAATTCTAAATGAACTTGATAAAAATTACTTTAAAAAAAAAGTTTTTTGTAAAATTGTATTTGTATTTTAATTTCAGCAATTTAATGAATCTGAGTAGAACTATAAAAGGGTAACTACAAACCAAACTTTTTAAAAAGTAAAAACAAAAATTGGAAATAGATCATAATCTCAGATAAGGATACACCGAATGTTCGGCAACCGAAATTATTTCTTATTTTCAGTCTTCGGCCAAATAAGTGAAAAGACAGAATAATTTTTACCGAATAATGGGGTCTTTGATGATGCTGTCAAAACGCAGAGTGAGAGGTGCGCAAATGCAGCAAAAATGTTGCTAAAAACATTTTCCTAAGTCAATTAAAATCAAGACATGCTGAACACCATACCATGCAGTGTATGAGAGAGACACGCCTGCGGCGATCCTGGATGTTTGTCTGCTGAATGCACAAGCACGGAGAACGAGAGACTTTAGTTCTTCAACTCATGTAATAGATGAGAAGAGGAACAACAAAAAGTATGTAATAAAAACTTCCTAGAACCAGTAAAGTCCTACAATGACAAACACACTTATATTAAATGAGAAATTAAATGTTTATAAACTAAAGCTTTTTGTTAGACGGCTTTGTTGAGTGGTTTTTTCCCTCTGTCATGCTCCTGTCAAACTTGCCGCCGTCTCCCTCTCTCCCTGTGCTCGTCGCACATCTGCTGCTCAACATACATTGCTGCTTAAGCATTGTTGCAAGTTTCTTAAGGAAGAGTAAGTTATTTGCATTTTGTGCGGGAATAGAAAATCTGATTAATAATTAGTTTAGCCAAAACTCATTTATGTGGTCGAATGTAAAATGGAACGGTTTTAACAAATCAGATATCTATATAAGAGAAGAGACCAGGGGCCTTATTTATAAAGCGTGCGTACGCACAAAACAGGGCTGGAAAAGGGCTTACGCCAGTTCCCACGCAAAGGTTGTGATTTATAAAAAAAACAAACTTGATGGGAGAATGGGCTTGCAGGGTGGGATATTAGGACGATTCATGTACGCACACTTGCAGGTGATCTGTGATTTATAAAGGGAACATTGCTTTGTTTTATAAGTCTTCATTATTTTTGGTGTATGCCATTTTTGGCTTTTGTGCGTACCTAGTCTTTTAGTAAGAATCCTACGCACAGTTTTATACATGAGGCCCCAGGTGTACGGCCCTATAATGACTGCTGGAATGTTAAACATTTTTTTAAATAATGTGAATATAGTAAAAACAACATTCTGAAAATGTAACTTGTGCAATGTTGAGAAAATCTGCAAAACAATTTGGAAAATGAAAAAAAATATTCAGCGTTTCATTTTATTTGGCTTCGGCCAAGAATTTTGCTTTCGGTGCATCCTTAATCTCGGTCCCTTAATTTTAATTTAATGTCATTGTCAAATTGTACATTATTACTTTTTTCAGTGGCAGACCTGCGGTGCACAGGGTTCAGTTATCGTTACAAAGAGCTTAAAATGGGTTTCGGTGACATCAGCACCTGCACCATGTCAGTCAAACCAGCGTGAGTTACTGAAAATGTAGCACTTCATCAGTTACTGACAAACCTGATGAACATTAACAACTACATTTGATAGCCGGTTGCATTTCAGAGGAGGACTTAAACTTGATTTGAACTTGATTTTAAAAAGTGCATCCCTATATAATGTAGTTTGGATCACATTCTTCTTAACATAACTTACTTTTGTTTAAGGCCTTCCAAGATCTCAAAACCTGCTTCTGTAGACTATTATGACTATTTTCAACATGATGACACCTTCACAATAACAAATGCCAACTTCAATGCTACACTACAAAATGCTTCTGTTTGTGACTCCTATCAAAACAAACCTTTAAGCTATTTTTTGGTCATGACGCACCAACAAAGAACCACAAGTGGCCACTAACATGTACTATGACATTACATGTACTACAATATTTTACTCATGATGGTCAGGACCTGTAACCGGCCGGTCAGTCCCATGACATTCCGAATAGGAGCCGGTCCTTTTGTTGCAGTTGTGCAAGAAATACCATCACAGCCACACACACTCGCAGTGGAAGCGGCTCATGACCGTTAGCCAACAGCTGCATTATTTTAATTCTGTACCCGGAAACGTGATCCGTTTTACATAAAGACCGCAACATGAACCACTCGTGCAGTCCACTTATATTTTTTCCTGCCCGCATCCACAACCAGTAAACTTTTAAAAGCTACCACTGCCTGATCATCCTTTATCAATTACTTATAGACTACCAAATACCAATTACATCTACAACAGGATTAAATGATAGAGATAATCTTATAACCAACCACTTTTGTTATTCCACAATGACCTATTATAAGCTACCGCTTCTAGCCTTTCTCTTGGTCTGTGAAAACCCAGCAGAAGTCTTTAGCGGTTTCTACAAAGACAAACCATCCTACATAATGCAAAAAACATTCTGTGAATATAACCTTGATTTTTTTTTAATATTGACTAAGTAAGGCCATGTGAAAGATTAAAATCAATGTGAAAACAATGGCTGAAATCAAATTTGAAGTAAGATAACAAGATTTTAACTTGGATTTTACAGACAGGGTTGCATATGTGATCATAAACAAACCTAACTTTAAGTGTTACAATTAATTGAAATTTTAAAATTCAATATTCAAATAAAATACAGACTTTAACCGCAGATCATCTAGCATCAAACCAGAAACCACTGAAAATGTCTTTGGCTGACAGATGTGATCTTAACAATGATGCTGCATCTCTCACATCTGTCTCAGAGAAAATTATTTGATTACACAAGAGAAACACACTGAAGCCACAGAGGATTAACAGATTCCCGTGCCGATTGTGAAGCTGTGAAGTCCCACAGGAAATCAAGAGTGTTGGGCCCGATTGCCATGGTAACAGCGTTGTACGTACAGGTGGTCAGATGCTTTTATCTGATCAAAAAAAAGAGAGTATGTACAGCATCTCATCCGATGTTTATTCCTTTAACACCTTCAGAGAAATATTAGTTAACATTGCCAATTTCCAATTCACCTTATAGTAGTTACTTGGCTGATAGATAAATAGACCCAAACGTAAGCAACCTGCAGAAAGAATCAGCCCCCTTTGCTGCGCATACATTACATACAGTAAATTCATTAAAAGCTAAGCAAAATTGCATACTAGATTGACCTTAATGCTAAGTAAAACCATACTTTAAGGTGTTGCGGTTAAAAGCGGGGCTGTCATAAGTCTTACAGCACTCCACAAAGTTACCCCTCAAAATGACATCACAACTGAAGGATGGGATGCTGGCACAATAGGGCCTTTCGCACCACTTAGTTCTGGTACTAACCAGATCGAGTCCCGGAGATTTCCCGAGAACTAAATATTCCCCAGTGCCACTTCCCCGGTTGCATTCGCACCACTATTCGAGATTCTGAAGTGACTTACTGTTACATAGCATTCATACTGATGGCTGATCTGAAATCCGGGAGCATGAATCACGCATGATGGGCGACACAGAAAATATCCTGACAGCAATCTGGCCCAAGCAATAATATTTTGTCCCTATAATACGCATTTGCAAATACATACTATCGTAATATAATCAGTCAATGAGCTAATTTACCCGCAAGACTCTAATGGATCATTTACTATGGCAAAGGCATGAAATAGGCTATACCACCGCATAAATACCACTGTGCTGCACATACTTTTGTGAAAAAGTAAATAATGAAGGATATCAATATTTCTTTCATAATGTTTAGACTAAAAATGCACATGGATGTTATTGTAAATGCATGTAATGAAAAAGCAGCATGAGCACGTATGTATTAATGATTAATAATACAGAAATGTGCCATTAGAAATGTAATTAAACTCTGCATTATTGTTGATATATTAACTTTAAATTCCATTTGGATGGATATCAGATATGTGAGTGCCACGATCAGAGCTGTGTTGTGGTGTGTCAGACATATTATACACGAGTTAAAGAACAAAGAGGAAGGCTTTAATCTCCTACAACAACTGTCTTGAAGTGTTAAATAAATATAAATATAGGCTAAGAACATGTTTATGTATGTTTGTATCTTGTAACATTTTCGTGAAGTAAGTACAAACTGTATGTAATAAAACAAGGGCTTTTTAAAAGAATGACCATGTTAGTGTTTTGTATGACATGCTTTTGGCCAATAAACATAAACTTATGTCACAAATAGTTTGTGTTGTGCTGGTAAGACCTTACTCCAGACTAGTAGGAGCCAATTTAGTTCAAAGCAGTACCAGTACTAAAATCGTCCCAGTTCCTGTGGTCCGAACACGCCACCAAGCAGGCAGTGAGTCCCACAAATAGTTTGGGTACTATGAAAAGGTTCCCGCACTGTGAAAAGCCCTAATGTCTACAGGAACAAAGATGCGTATGGGGGACACTCGCTATTAGCATGCCAAAGACTCACTTTCAAAAAAACACACTATTACTAGTCTTCTCTCCTAAAGTGTAGGAAAACAATTGTGGCCGTTTAAAAAGTCAGTTAGCCTCAAATCTAGTAGGAAAGTAGTAGTTAGCAGATAAGTGGCAATACAATGATTTAGGGTCCCTGGCTGGGATGTAATGATATACATTATGATCGTTTTTGTTCAAGGTATTGATCTCTCTTTTGTGCATTATGCAAACAACTGTGGTGTTTTTTGTATTTATTCATTATTAGAACACGTTTGGTTGAAGCGGCAATCTGTTATGTTTACCTCTCCATCGCCATCTCCGTTTAAAAAAAAACATAATATTGCAGAGTCAAACTAACATCATCCACAACATCATATCTGATAGCTTAGAATATTATATGACAGTGATTTACTAAAAACAGCAATCGTGTTTTAAAAACGTTGAAAAAATTATGAAAAATGCTATTTAAGGCATGCCAGGCCAGTAGTCGGCAATGCCACTCAATGCATAAATTGCAACACTTGCACAAACCACGTTTTTGTAGTTTACGCAAAGACAATAACAGTATTAAAAATTGCATTTGAAACTTGTTTTCAAAAGTTGCTTTTTCAGGCCCCCATAGCTGTTTTTGGGTAAATGAACAACAAAAACACAAAACTTTTAAGTATTTTGTTTTAAAACTGTGTTGTGTAAACACGCTTTTAATTATTCATCAATATATAGCATACTGCTGCGAATAGGGATAAATAAGGAGACAGTTTTAAACATGTAATAGTTTTAATGTACTTAACATATTTTTCAACCATTAACACAATTTTTTATCAAAACGTTAACGGTTGCAGCTTTATATTGATGGCATGTTTATGCATAAGTTTTATTAAAATAAAGTATTGCTAATGATAAAATATCCATGTGTCATAGAATATAGAGTAATGTGATACAATACTTTAAAACATCTATGTGTTTTCCCACTCCATGCTTAAACAATGTCAAACATTCCTATGAGGCCCAAAAAAATGCATGCAGTAATGCAGTTAATTAGATTGAGATTTTATACAAGAGCACAAGACACCAAATCACTCCGGCTATTGCAGCAGCTACCCAGACGGATGGGCAACAGAGGACTGGCAGGATAGCAAACAAACAAACACGTGCCCGCACACACACTTCTCTCTCTCTTTCACTGAAGAAAGCAAAAGAAATGTTAGCCAACACTACACAAACTCTACCTAGGATGCATTGCCAGCCAATCACCACACACACACACACGCTCATCTTTCTGAGGATTCAGGAAGACAAAAGAGGGAGTGGGTGTGCCCGAGGCCAGTGGAAAGACTCTGGAAAAGCTTAACGGAGCAATGGGGTTTATTCAACGCTGTTATCTCGGGCTCTGCAGAGAGACGGCCTTTGATGTGCTGAGCCACAGACTACAGGCAAGAGGAAACGGGCCGGCGTGTTAAGTAAATGCAGGCAGACGTTGAAGCGCACACACGTGCACAGAGCGTACAGGAACACAAAGATGCCAGTTGTACATATCCCAACTCGCCAGCTAGACAAACATTACTTCAGGTCATGATTAAAAAAAAAAAACACTACTGCCAAAATTTACTTTAAAGTGTTTTTCCCTACAGCTGTTGGGGAAAGAGAACATAATACATATATATTTTAATAATAAGAATCTTCTGCAACATGGTTCTAGGGAATTCATACTCAAATAGACTGATGGCAGAACATTCCCATCTTACCGAATATACAGATATACATATAGTAACCTGCTCCCGTGGCTCGGTGGGTAGAGTTTGACTCCCAGGGAACAAACATACTGATATAAAGAAATTTATAGCTTGAACGCAATGGGAGTCGGTTTGGATAAAACCGTCTGCTGAATGCATAAATGTTAATGTTAAAGAAAGGTAAAGGAAATCCTGTAAAGAAAGTGCAGGACATGGGATATGATTATTATAAAAATTCCCAAGTTAGACACCACAAAGCCTATATCATCCAGTATGGCTTGGGTCACTGTAGCTGAAGGATTACCTTTACTAAGGCTCTGTTTACACCTGGTATTAAGATGTGTTTTGCTCGATTGGATCACAAGTGGATAAGAGAAACACGTGTCCATTCACACCTGGCGTTTTAATCAGTCTCTGTTGTCCACTTTCGACAACTTCTGTCCTGATTACTTCGAGGGGATGGACTAGTAGCTGAAACTCAATCCAGAAAAATTTGTGCACAAATATTATGTAAGAGTTACGCTGCTTGTGTTGTTAGTTAACATGCTGCACAATGTTTTGTACAAATATATGTAAGGGCTTTCTCAGATATTTCAGAGCAATTTATAAAATAAGCCTGCGCAAGTTTCCTATGTTTGCAAAATGAAACAAAACTGAATGAGGCGTTAAGCAGGCCCTTTAGTTTTAACAATGACAGCCTAAAGGCCGTGCTGAAAACTGTAGAAGTCGGGACCAATGTTAAGGGTCCTCCGATCAGGATTTTTAATTTAAAAATTACTTTATAGGAGTATATCGGTAATCGATTATCCGTATCGGACGATATTGCTTCCAGTGATCGGCTGATCCAGATCATCGATTACCAATCACAGGGTCCATTTAAGTCATATTTATATTCGTTATGTTGAATAATTTGCAGCTGGCACTATCAACAAATCTGCACAACTAATGCATAATCCTATAAGGTAATTATTAAATTATTAAAAAGTATTATTAAACAAAATAAATGAATGTAAAACTTGAAACGCTTAAAACTTTATTCTTCTGTAGTTACATTGTGTACTAAGACCGACAGAAAATTAAAAGTTGCGATTTTCTAGACAAATATGGCTAGGAACTTAACTCTCATTCTGGCATAATAATCAAGGATTTTGATGTCGAACCATGGGTGCAGCAGGTGCAATGATATTACGCAGCAGCCGAAAATAATCCCCTTCGTAACTTTCAATAGCTGCGGACTATTTGCAGGCCATGCGTATTATCATTGCACCTCAATCGTTTAACACTAGTTTTTTTCTCATATAGTCAAAAAAAGTGTAGTGTCCCTTTAATACCAGGTGTAAACAGCCCCAATTAGTCTCTAAATCAGTCTAAGCAGCCAGATGCCATAACTCTGTGTACAGCCTGCCAGCCCTTTCACACAACATCTCAGACATATGGACCTCACACATGGACAGTGATTTATAGGGGCTGTATCCTACACTTCCAGAACAGTTTATCCTTTTAACGCCTGAAGCTTTGAAGCCTTAATTGTTTAAACCTTTGAAGATCATAATATATAACTGTTAGGCTTGCACAAAAGTCTCACTAAATTTATAATGTAATATATTACCACTGTTAGTTTGTTACTTTACAAAATTTAAAAGCAAACATTGACTTTTGACAATATAGTGAAGTTTATGTGTACACCATCACTGCTTACTGATACTCAAATCTCACCTGTAGGATTGCAGGAAGTTGGAAGTGTCACCTAGAGTGCTGTTATTCTCTAGGTGTATTCACTTCCTTACACAAGATAATGTGCACACAATTGAGGATCCATGCAGAACAGATCCACAAAAATGTACCCATGCACCGTAGTGTAGTGGTAGATGGATGACCTAAATTATAATTTGGTCTTAGCAGAAGCCAACTTGGTCACAGTAAGCGTTTTACAGGCCTGACTTTTTATTTAAAAAGAATTGCATGAAATCACTTCCCATACTTCACCTGAATTCTGGTGCCCAGTATAAACACAGTGCAAGGAATGAATTTGGGCCAGAGAAAAGCAGATGCTAAACTTTAAGGTCTGAAGGCAGATGGTGGGAGATACACCTCCAGGGGGGCACGTTTTTATTTAAAGAAATCTGGAATCAAACAGATGAAGCTTCTCCAAAGCAGTGAAAGGTTGTTTCACATGAGCTCTGAGAACTGTGCTAAAGGCAAGAGGCTCTTTCAAGAACTCGAAATTATGCAAGATCTGGCACATGGTAAGATTATTACCTAAAAATGCACAACAAGAGATTTAACTCAGAGGAGAATTTCAAGCAAATGTTTCCTGCTAACTTCTCAGAATGACACGTAAAAAAATCCAGATTTGAGATTCAGTTAAAGCCCCAAAAAAGCTTACTAGGCAAGTGTTGCAGATGGTTTGCTTGATTGAACCCGAATCGTCCTGCGGTGCCCGTGGAGGATGCTGGGAGGCCACTGACCACAATCTCCAAGATCCATTCATAAAGCCAGGTGTTACTATGGAAACTGCCCTTCACTGGGGGCCCCTTCTTCTGAAAAGATGGTCCTGCATCACACTAGTCTGTGTATGTGTGCGTGTAAGGATTTTGTATGGGCAGGAGATGTGGGGGCTTGCTCAGAGAATCAAAAGACAGTAATGTTGGCATAACAGAGCTGAAATAGCTCACTCTAAGAGCCCTTCTTCTCCAACCACTGAAGTACATTGAGCAAAAATGTTATGCATTTGACAGATGCTATACATTATAGCAGTTTGTGCTACCTGTAATCGAACCCATGATTTTCTGCACTCGTAACGCAATGCTCTGCCAATTGAGCTACAGGAGCACAATTTTCACCATAACAACACAAAAGTCATAGGTTCAGTGAACACGCATACAGTCGGAACAAAAATAAATAAATACATAAAAAGCCTGAATGCACTTTAAGTTGCTTTGGAAAAAAATTGTTTAACAAATGCATAAAAAAATAAACGGCAGTCGTAATTCTGCAATTCTCAACATTCACGCTTATTACTGAAAACATATTAAACCAAAGCAATCTTAAGCATAACTTCTGTTTACAGTATACAGTTTTCTCGGTTTCTAGCACTTTATAAAAATCACATCAGTAACGCTATCTACAATGTTTTTATCCATTTACAGCCCCATTTTTTTTAAACATGCCCTGAACTGTGATGTGAAACTAACCGAAGTGTAAAACTGATAAATCCCATTTGTTGACCATACTATTGTGAAAGCATTTGGTCTCACGGAACGCAGTGCCAAGTGAAGCACTAGTTTTTCCCGTGCTGATGTTTTGTGGGAGTTGTTGGGGGGCAGGGCAGCTGTTGGGTCCAAGGGTGAAACCACAAAGACCCAGGGGATACAAAGAGCTCAAGACAATGCAGAGGGCTACCCTTTCACAACCACTCACAGGGTCTATTGAGGGCTAAAGCAAAGGCCCTGGTGAAGGTAATCCTTTATATTATTTTTGAGAGTGTGTGTTTACAGCAACATGCACAGAGCGAGTGTGTTTCGTTATTGAGGACTCCCATTTCCACATGCATCGCTCCCTTACTACTTAAAATGTGTATCACAAGTGTGCACACATGTAGACGATCAGTCGAGGTCACAGGGTACTCCTGCAGGAGACTGAAGACACCTAAAAGGCCACAAGCTTGAAACCTTAGAATGCTGTTGATAACAAAGGGGATATATAAGGACAAAGCTTTCCAGATGATGTGGAAAGCAAAAAGGTGCCAGCAGAGATCTTCATAGGGTAGAGCTGGCAGTGAGTGATATTCCTGCACCGTATGTTGGATGTGGTGGTCCATGTAATGTTCACCCAGCAGCCTATGATCTCTTAAAACCTTTCATGCAAATCAAAGCCAAAGGCTGTGTGGCAGAGTTCTGAATTATTGACACTGCTCTTGCGGTGTCCAGGAGCTCTGCATGTTCAATTTCTCTTGGTCAGAGCAAAGCTAGTATCATGTCACAGCAAGAAATAGGGCAAGATACAAAAAAGATGTATGTAAGGGATGTAGGATGTATTAGATTCTAAAGTTAAGCTATGCTATTAGAGAGCCTACACAGATTCCTACACAGAAATCTACATTCAGATGCTTTGGGAGTCTGAACCATATGTTCAACCATGTTGTTATCTCCAGGGTTATCAAATCTATTAAGGGATTCTAGACACATGAGCAGCCTGCTGTGACACACCTGCACATACAGAAAAGAGGAATGAGAACTGAACAGCGAAAGTAAAGAATAACACCCTCCACCCTTTCATCTTCATAGAAGTGTGATAAAAACATCTTCAAACAGGAGGTAAATAATAGTGCCAGTGCTCAGGGGGCTTTCAGTAAAGCCAGACGAGCAACAATGTGCAGAAAAATCGGGTCCTTTATTATCAGGTATTAGCTTTGCAAGACAGCAGCACCATAAGAGAGGGAGAAATTCACAGACCCTGCACTGAACATTTACTCTCATAGGGCAGGCAAACTAAATTCTGCTTCTCCTTCTAACAAATTCTTGGTTGAAAGAGAAGTGTGGATAGGAGCTGAAAAGGACTGACTGTAAATTAGTCTGCAAAGACCCAATGGTTACATTGGAGAAGCTGTGAGACCAAAGCAAATAAACACTCCATAATTTAGCAGAAGTAGGACAGGAAAGCTTGGTGTTCGGATGCGGGATTCACAAAACTGCGAGATTCACCACCCATACAGCAAATAATTACAGGTCAGAGTTTAATTCGTAAAATTCAAGATAGATAAGTTTCATAATCTACACAAACATCACAAAAATGCTTGTTGAAAAGCCTTTTGAAAATAATTTTGCAGTGTTTTGCTTTTCTGCTAACCTTTGGCACTGTTATGGCTATAGACTAGGGATGCTTAACGATTAATCGCGATTAATCGTTAGCAGAATAAAAGTTTTTGTTTACATCCTGTATGTGTGTGAACTGTGTATAATAACTTTGTATAAATAAATGTACACACATGCATGTATATATTTTAGAAATGTTTACATGTGTATATACATTTGTATATTTATGTATAATTTATATTATATATAAATATAGATACTTAATATATAAATATTTTTTTCTCTTAAAATTATACATGCATGTGTGCATATTTATATATACATATTTATGATACACAGTTTACACACATATATGATGTAAACAAAAACTTTTATTCTGCTATAGATTAATTGCGATTAATCGTTAAGCATCCCTACTATAGACGGTTTCATCGGACGCACGTGCATTGTTGCGGTTAAGGGTCTGGTCGGAACTTTACTTCCGGTTTCTGTTTGTTTAATGGTCAGGGGTGTGTTTCCCAAAACCATAGTTGCTGTTAGCAACTTGGTTGGCAATGCGAAATTGTATTGCAACCAACAAAGTTGCTAAATGAGTTAGCAACTATTGGCGCTTTTCCATTGCATAGTACCCCACGGTTTGGTTTAGTTTGGGTCGGGTCAGCTTACTTTTGGGAGCTTTTCCATTAGGTGCAGTACGTGGTACCCAATACTTTTTTCGTACCACCTCGGTGGGGGTTCCAAGCGACCCCGAGCTGATACCAAACGTGACGTGCAAACACTGTAGATCACTGATTGGTCTGAGAGAATCGTCACTACCAGCGTCACGGCTATAATGTAAAAGATTAGCTTTACCTCAGTGCTAGCTTGCGCTGTCTCGAGCAAACATGTTGTCATCTGTGCTCTACTATAAGTTCCCAAACTCCCTTTTAGCGATGAAAAACATCCACAGGTTGAGAATCAGGGACACCATAACAGTTTTTTCCAGACTTGCAGTTTGTGGCGGAACATTCGCGACGCGCACGTCCACATATATGCTTAAATACAATTTAAATGAGGCTCAGCGGAGCGGTCGACTGACACCACGGGTGTTTGAACAGAAACTGTCATGTGAGACAGAGGTAGTGATAAATGCGATGTGCAAACATCTATTTGTGATGGCCAATTTTTATTTTGTGGCGGACTGAGAAATAAATAAATGTATGGGAATGTACAACGACGCTCTAACTTGTATGATGTCACAGCAGTAGGCAGCGCAAATATAACGACACGACTATAATCCCTCCCACTACGAAGTGATACTAAACTCGATGGAAAAGCTAACCACGCCAAAGTGAGGTGAGGTGAGCTGACCCGACCCAAACTAAACTTAACCGTGGGGAACTATGCAATGGGAAAGCGTCATATGGTTTTGGGAAACGCACCCGACTAGTGGCTAAAATGAACTCTGGAACAAATACCTCATCGAAAATAACATATGTTTTGCTGCCCTTCTGTAAGGCAGCAGTAAAGGATGAATGAAGATTGTTGGCGAGCTATAACAAATGTTTTGGTTTCCAAAAAATGAGGGGAGACGGCGATCATGGATCACCACTATGTAATGGTTTGGCATCCGGTTTGTAGTTAACATTGTATACATTTTAGTACACATTTTACACAGTAAAGTTAGCTCAATGTCGTTTTTTTATATGCGTTAACTATGAAATATGAACTAAGGTAATCTACTTGTTATCAGAAATAATCTACTCTAAAAAGACTTTGTTGTTATTGATTCTTAGCGGAGTTTAAGTTCCACGAAAGCTGTTTATGTTGTTACTGCTGAAACAGTCCATAGTAATTGCAGCATTGTAGGAACATAACACTCAAGAACATTCATTCTCTGTTATATTACACTGACATCAATATTTCATTCTGTAAATATTTTATTCAAACACTTTAGCCACGACACAAACCAAGCATGAGTGTGCAAAAATGTCTAGACGCTACAACCATGCACGCCACTAAATTTAATTGAACCCTTCACACAAAATAAATATCTGATATGTTCACATCTAAAGTTGTTGAGTTTTTCATTATTGCTTTTGCAACTCCATACAGGGTTTGACCGAAAGCGAGCAATCAAAAACATGCACATCCCTGTAGTATTCGCTCCTGAAAGAATCGCCATCCTCTCTGTCTGATTGCTGTGAAACCACATGAAAAATCAGCAACGCTCCATGGCAACTCACACCTCCGTTAAAGCAGAAGAGATGAGAGTCATGTGACCCCAAGCCTTTTCCCAAGCGTAGCAAGTAAAAAGATGTAACCACATCAAGAATTCATAGGGCATTGTGTGCACAAGGATCAGTGCACTGAAAGCAAAACAAAGATTTTGCATCCTTGATGCATCATGAAGTTCAGTCCACAAATCAGCCACATGCTTAATGATAATGATCAAGTCTGCGCACATAAAATCCACCTGGATTCAGTAAAACCAACTTTGAAGATGTTTTGGCTGTCTTGTCATCAGTAGATGACATCTACGCTGGGTACGACTTGGTTGAACACTTTACATTGCTTACTTATTCTGAGATTCATTGACATGCACTATTAGAAAGGTCATAGTTTCTTTTAAGACTAAGTGCTCAAATGATCAACATCATTTATCCTATTAAAACAGAATGCAAGTGAGATTTTAGACTTAAACTTCTCTAGAAAACACAGTTTTTATTTTACTTGAATGGCCAGATCGGCCACCATTTAAAATATTAGCCAAGCAAAATAAGTGAATGGATACGACAAAAAAAAGATGCTGGCTAGTCAGGTGACTCTGACCGGAACTGTGAGGTGGAAAAATATTGTGGAAAGGTTGTGAAAGGACTGAAGTACTCACACTCTATCCTCTGTATTTCCTGCCTTCTTTACCCTCACTTCCCTTCAATTTTGTAAAACTCTTCTCTCTTGACACTTTATTCTGCGTCCGAGGATGACCCACACAAAATCATAAACCAAGGCTAGAAGAACACAGAACATTAAAATACTATTAGTGTCAGTCTATGGCTATCTGATGCTCTAACTTTGCAACAGATGACATCATATTAAACCAGAAGCCAGAGATACAAACTGACCTTGCCTATCCGTTGCCTAATGAAACTTCTTTTCCTTAAAATCTTATGTGACAACAGATATTACATAAACACATTGGCCAATAGATGGCAAACCTTTAAAAACAAGTTACATAATGTTATACTTAAGTCTCAAACTTTTATAAACACGAGTTCATGGGCCTGAACTTCATTAGGAACACTCTTCTACGGTTATTTGCTAATATAAAAGCAAAGGATTTCCCTTTCTATGCTGAAGGACATTTAGATTATGAATAGCTTTTTTTTTATTATTTACTAGTCCTTCTGTCAATGCAGAGATTGAGGAAACGGTGCGTCTCTACTATTATTTTGTAACAGTTGTGTTCGGTACAGTAGGAACCAAACTTTACAAAGAGTTTGAGAGGAGAAACTCTTCAGACAAACTTGCATTGGCTGTACTCGGAGCTAACATGTGCTTCTCTGAGCCACGCACGCGCTGTACATAAATCTGCACAAATTATTAATTTCACACGCACAACGCGCCAAACCTGACAGTGTTTATTTATTAAAACCTATTAAAATACGAAATCCCTCCACACACCGGCGGCCACTTGATATGAATTTAAAGCCCTTCTGTAGAGCAGCAGTAAAGAAGGAACGTCGATTGTTGGCGAGCTAAGCTAACATGCTAGGCTAACCGCTATGAGCTGCCATTGACAATACAGCTAAAACAGGGCACTTTGGTAAAATAAACAGAGGGACTGAATGCCAGTAAATTAAGAAAATTATAAAAATGATGATTAGTGAGCTTTCATTTCGATCGCCATGCTGTGGACGTGCTAATGATGTTATCCTGCTAAGCTAAACGTCCAATCTCTAGCCGGTGAAAGAACAGCAAAACAACCATAAACAAATCTAAATGTACATATTAAAGAATTTAATGACGGTCATCTAAAACGCTAACGATTCTTGCACATATGTAAACGTTATTAAATACGTACTAGTATAACATTTAGTGCAATTAGAGGGCAACTAATTGTACTTCTTTTATCTGCTATTAAGTTACATTCTAATCACTCAGGAGAAAATAACAAAAGCTAGTTAAATTATTAAACCATGTAAAAATAATATATAACACATCTGAAAGAAAATGTAACTGCAATCAGATTGAAATCATTTGCTCATTCCCTGCACTAGATTTTGTTTATGTAGTTACTAGACT
The DNA here is from genome assembly GCF_030506205.2 of Paramisgurnus dabryanus. Classification (NCBI taxonomy): domain Eukaryota; kingdom Metazoa; phylum Chordata; class Actinopteri; order Cypriniformes; family Cobitidae; genus Paramisgurnus; species Paramisgurnus dabryanus. Next base: position 42,825,662 of record NC_133340.1, on the reverse strand, counting down.
CCTACATTGTGTATTGAGTATTTTCACAAGAGGTTAATGTAGTTTACCTATAACGTTAAGTGTTTGTGTTCGATTTGTTGTATGAAGTACTGCAGTTTAAAAATGCCATGTAACCAGCTTTACTTCACACATCGGGTAACGTTAGATATGAAAACAAACACAGAGAAAGCAGGAGAAAACATATCCGGTTGCAAACTATAAGCTGTGGTAGATAAATAGGATTATTACACATAGGAGAAAGAGCCATGTAGTTCGCTTCACAGGTCCAAAACCCCATGAGGTTGTGTAGTAGTGAAGCTGATCACATGGCCCTTTACTCCACTATCATCCTCTCAAGTTTGGCAAAACCATGTTAACGAGGAATTTGAATATTAAATAATCCATGCATTTACCTTGTAAACAGTCGGAAGGCAAGGGGATATAAAGCTCCTGTGTGTAAAGGTACAGGAACTGATGCTTCCTCCAGATATCTTATCCAAAGTCCAGACTACGGTCACCGGTGTCTCCTCTACGGTGTGTATAAGAAAGATGAAAGGGTCCTCCGAAAACGAGCTGAAGTTTTACAGGCACCAATCAAACAATTTTATCCGATCGAAGTGTGCACGATACACGCACCTCTCTAATCCACGCAGCAGGGGTTGCTGTAGTTATTAACTTCTTTTTTTGACAAAACAGAACCCCTACAGTCATATAAGACCGAGCTGAACAACGCTATGGTTACTCCAATGCTTCCCTGTTAAAGCGCGATCGCCTTTATCCAACCGACTCCTGTAAGGCTCCCTGTCCACGGATAATGACGTAAGGGTATCGTCTTGGAACGTCACCAGCGCCCCCATGTAGTGTCGCTTAAATATGACGTAGCTATGTTGTCCTGCCTGCGGACTGTAATTTATGTAGTCATTTATATTGAAGATTATGCCAACTGTAATTGCTAATTATTTTGTCATTTTTTATAACAAATCCTGGCTTTTTATTGAGCCTTGACAGGGTGTTTAAATATCAGGGTAGATGTTGGGTGTGGGTGTTTATTATATTTTATTATAATATAATATTAAATCCATCATTACAATATACAAAATGTTGTAAGGCAACTCAGTTTATAAAAATAAACAATATTAACTTTCTCCCCTCATTGTTGATGTTATGTACAAGTATTCTGGTTTACCGTTCACTGAAATAATTGTCATATTATTACTATTATTATTATTATTATTAAATATTTTATTATTATTAAATGTTTTATTATTATTATTATTATTATTTCATTCTTCTGTTAATCTGGCAGTGTTGTTTTAATGTTATATGTTTTAAACTTCCAGAAACCAGCCTTTGTATCAAGTCATGTTTTTTTATACACTCTAAAAAAACAAACGGTGCTATATAGCACCAAAACAGTTGCTTTGGATCGTAACGATAGAAGAACCATTTTAGTGCCATATAGCACCGGTGAAGAACCAGTGAAGCACCAGTGAAGCACCAGTGAAGCACCAGTGTAGAACCATATAGGGGCCATATAGCACCACATATGGTTCTACATAGCACTATATGGTTCTACACAGGTGCTTCACTGGTGCTTCACTGGTGCTTCACTGGTTCTTCACTGGTGCTATATGGCACTAAAAATGGTTCTTCTATCGTTACGATCCAAAGCAACTGTTTTGGTGCTATATAGCACCGTTTGTTTTTTAGAGTGTATAATCAAGGAACTGATGATGCAGTGGTGCCAACCAAAGCTCTAAAGCACTTTTAGCAAAAGAAAGGGGGAAGCTTTTTAACATTTGGGAGATAAAATATGCTCCACATAGCTCAACATTAATACTGCTTGTCTGTAAAATGTTGATAAAAGCTATGTTCTAAATAATTTACAAGCACATCAAATGTAAGTAATACATTTTATAAAGATAATAACTTACAAAGCAAACTCTAATATGTAATCTTTGACACATGAGTAGTAACTCATTTAAGAGCTCAAATGCATCTGCACATGTTCTTTTAATCACAAGGGTTCTAAAGCCAAACAGACCAGACAAGACTTGGAAGGGGGGAAAATCTAATGAGTTCCATCTGGTGTTGTTTTCCACCACTGTTACACTGTACTGCATCACGTGTCAACAGGACCACAGGACCGTCCTTTCCTTAAAGTTTTGTTCCAAGCACCACTCAAATGTAAACAATGTTCTCTTATACTCCTATCATATTCTAGACTCTCTCAATTAAACACAAAGTTTACATAAAAGCTAGCCTAGCTGAAAGCCAAACAAATGTTCGGTTAAATTCCCTATAAAGTCTGCTGTATGGGTAGTACTTTTTGTTTATAAGAAACATTACAGACTTGATTCCAGTCAGGTAATCACACCTTTTAATGATACCATATCTTCAGCAGTGAAGAGATGCAGCTGTAGATCTGGCATAGGTTTGGGGTGTTAAAGGCTAGAGTGAGCCTGTGCTGGCTTACTGTATGTGTCACTCTCTGGGTTATTTATTTATGAGACACTTGAAACACTTTTTAGCTCTGCAGCCACATACTACATACACTTATTCACATACTGGAAAAACACCATGTGGATATTACTTAATATTGGCCCTTCTCAGAAGATTGCTGGATACAATAATTAAAAGAAATGTACTTTTACACATTTGGCAGACGCTATTATCCAATGCCACTTGCAGTGCATTTCAAGGTATACATTTTATGTGTGTTCTAAACCCATGACCTTTTGTGCTGCTAACACAACGCTCTACCACTGACTTATACAGTGACATCGACATTATGCGGTTAGAATCTAAACATAAACAACAGTATTTGAACCCAGTGGAAAGACACAAAAACAATGTGTCTACTCATTGACATAAAATACGATTTTAGTTCTTTAATGAAAGATATGATTGGCACAAGTATATTTTTGTCAACAAAAGTAATTTTAAATATTTAAACTTTCACCTTTAAATTTTTGAACACATCTACATTTCAATAGTCACTTATAGTCATAGCGCCACCAGCTGGCAACAGGAAGTGACATGTTTTTACATTACACTGATTATGCAATATCCAATCTGTCCCAAACTTGGCACTGACCTAAACACATGTACATGCCAATAGTCACTTATGGTTATGATTTTTGTGAAATATTTTAGTCAAGTGACTTTAAACGTTTGATTGCTAGAAACACAGAATCAATGGATCTCTTTGCCGTATTCTACTGTATTAAATGACAAGCATCCATATCAGCATCCACTCCATATTTTTAATAAAACACCACAGTTATTTCCCCTTTTTTAAATGATGACATGCTTTCAAAGAATTGAATACACGTGCATTCATACAATAAGACTGTTCTTCCTCTTTAAAATATAAAAAAGTAGGGAAGTTTTGTTGCAGTGGCTTTTCCTATGAATATATTTATACACATGAATGCTTCAAAATGTCAATTAAAGAAAATGTAAACAAACAAAAAAAGTTATTAATAAAGGCTTTATATTTACACGCAATGATGAAATGATGGTTGACAGGATTAAATTACAGTATCTGAGTAGTATATTCGTATGGCACTTGAATCATTACATTACAAAGAAACAGCATGGTTTGTTACACTCAGTTAAAAAGTGGCCAAAATATAAAATCATAGTTTACATTCAAGAAAGGAACTCTTGTACTTGTTTCAGTGTAACAGACTATTAATTTTCTCATGTTCTTTTTTTGTCCAGAAGGGCAATGTGCAATGAACAGCAGTGTTTAATATGTGTGACCCTGTCTGTGAAATCCAGCTAAAGTTTCAATTTAATTACGAGATTGGGAGAATTAAAGTTCGATTTCAGTTTAATTTCATTTTTTGACATGGCCTTACTCAGTCAATATTAAAGATATCAAGGTTATATTATTCTTTACATTAGATTTAATGCAGAAAACAGTAAATCACCAAAAAAAGATTTCAGCTGGGTTTTACAGGCAGGGTCACATTTTAGCTCATTTTCACCAGTGTTGTGTTTTAAATTTATAATAGCACTATAAAACTCATAAACTGTTAAGGTTTTTCTTAGCAGTAACTGATTTACATTAACCTATATATAGTACCTAAATACTGTATGTACACTGTGCAACATCTAATATGGGGGAACATCAGGAAGGTACTGTGAGAACAGCATCATGTCCATAGCAGTTACCTGTAAAACAAATTAGGAAGAAAACAGAACAAATGAATAAGGATGCACAACTGATTAAGGACTCTTAATATATTTGCTTGCATCAGAGGCACCAAGCTGCAAAGAGTTTACATTTATGCATTTGGCAGAACCTTTATCCAAAGCGACTTACGGTACCTACAGTCTATAAATTTTTTAATTAGTATGTGTGTTAGGCATCGAACCCACGATTGCGTTGCTAACACCAGGAAAATGTTGCAATGCAAATTTAATCAAATTGGTTTTGCAAGTCAATTGAACTCACTATTTTAAGTTTTTAACTATTATATAGTTGACATAACTTAAAAAAAGGTGACATTATTTAACTCATATTTATAATTTATGTTGATATGACTTAGGAGCTGGAGATAATGGGATTTGAACGCATGACATCATACATTCTCTGTTTATTTTTATAAAAACATTAATTTCTTATTTCTGACAACACCTAGTCATTGTCTAGCCTGGTCCCCCATAGTGTTTGATACCGAAAGAATCCTGGGAAAAAACATTCTGTCTGACGTAAGTGTACATTCCTGGCATGTGGACTCTGACCCTCTGGTGTTCCCAGGAGAGAGAGAGAGAGAGAGAGAGAGAGAGAGAGAGAGAGAGAGAGAGAGAGAGAGAGAGAGAGAGAGAGAGCACTGAGCATGCAAAAGGATAAAAAAGAGGCCCTCCTCATCTTCAGCCTGGTCTGAGCCACACTTCCATGCATGCCTGCTCGAAATGGCTTCCAGATGTTTCTGCTGGTACTGTGGACCCATAGGTCAGAAGTCACCAGTCACAGCTATTCTGTTATATTGTCACAAAAATAAAGTTGATGGAATGACAGTCTGTGTTTGGAATGGATCTACATTAAAAGTGTGTAATTGCACTTCTTGACAGTAATTTTCCAAGGGTAAAACTATTTAATGATCCCATCATTTATTTACAGGGAACATTATAAAATAAGAGGTGACTTTATATCATTTCACAGTTACAGGAAATGATACTTCACACATTACTCTAGTAGGTGTGACACAGATGTACACACATCTACATGCCTTGTCTTGTATCTCGACTGATAGCGGGTAACACAGCGTCTTGTTCCACAGCTTTACCATATACAGTTTAGCAGACCCCCATGAAGTCTAAAACATGTCCAAATGAGTCAACCCCCTAAAGAATCAAACTAAAGGGATAATACTAAAGGGAAATAAAATTCTTATACAGCCAAGAGTTTTATTTTTGTGTTAATCCCTTTATGTTTAATACTGTGATCCTTGTGGCTCCTCTGTGTGTTTTGTTTAAACACATTTTTGATGTTATTATAATATTATTTTCGCTTTTTCGTTACGTATAGTCTATTGATCAATGTATAAAAGTGATGTTTTCATGTGCATACTGCAGATCTTTTTTTTTTACTTAGTTTGAGGTGTAGTGTAGTCATGTACTGTAGTTATTTGGATGAATGTGTTAATGTAAAAAAAGTATGAATATAAAAAATAAGAAATGCCCAATGTACAACATCTGCCACAGTTCTTTCCTGAAATGTAAATATTTGAAACTTTGGACAATGACTGTACTGTTACCAACCACTAGACAGCTGTCCACGCAATTACAGTACTGTGAATGTGGTTGCACTTTGTTCTGTAAATTATGCAGATGTACCAGGTTTGGACCACAACCTGCATAAGGGAATAATAAGTAATTTGTATTTACCAAATAGCTGGTGATTAAATTTGGCCAGTGCCCACGGCCATGCCACTGTATGCAACAAATGGTGTAAAAACACAAAGATGCTCTTTGAAGAAAAATGTTGTATCATGTTTGTCACACTCAAACATGATACAACTTCATAGTCAATTTAAAAGAGTATTTGTATTGGGGATGTTTTAAACATTTAGCAACTGTACCTGCTTGGAACGCCAATGGTTTTTAATGTAATAGCTCCCCCTGCTGGTGAAAGCTCAAATATAACTTTTTAACAATACAGAAAACTCTGAAGTACGTTGTTTTTTAAAACTTTTATGATGTAGCATATGAACAAAAAGATTGTGGACATCAAGACATTTAATAATATTTATTGTGTCACTTAAAAGCGCACGGATGTAATTTTTTAACTGGTTTAACGTGTACAGCTGTAGTCCCTATATGCTCAATTTAGCAGTTTGTAATAAGCTTTAATTTTGTAAAATATCAAATCAAAATTGTGTTTAGCACCTGTGGTTTCCTCATAACTCCAAATAGAGCATGGAAATCATATGCAAATATTATAAGATGATTAATCACTATCTGAGACACACCGAAACTCACACATAGACAGTGACTCACAGAGTCAGCAGCACATTAGTCATTAAAGTGGATGTATGTTATATAAAAAAGTTAGTATATCAATGCGCATTTCTAACGATCTAAATAGTCCCTCAGAGAAAAATGATGCGGATTTATTAGGAGAATTTAGAATTACTTTGAGGTTTTATACATGCGGTACTTTACAGTCTGTTATTTGCGACGCCGTCTGTTGAGCTGCGTGCGTTGATTTGTTTACGGTGTGAGATTTTGTAAGTATAGCAACCGCTTCTCCATTGCCGTGTTTTGGCAGAGACTATGGTAAAATACTTAGTATAAACACTTAGGTAAGGGTGATAGTTAAGACTTTTGTTGCAGTGCTCTTAAAGAAATCCCTTACCTTAGGGATTTTTTTTCTCCCTCATGGGGAAACTCAAGGTGTTTCGTGCAACCGGGCACAGAATGACAAGTAATCCTTTTAGCCGTTTGTTTTGAATGTCATATTAACTCAGACAGAATATCCATTTCTCAATATTACTGTTTCTTGGTCACAAAGTGTAGTTTTAAGATTAGTTCAGGCGAGAATATATATGTATAATATTCAAATCTGCAGTCAAATAGTCTATTTAAACATTTGCTTAGAAAGATTCGGACATGAGATCCAGACGCGGCCATCTCGGTCACTCATAATTTCCCGCTGGCTCTGATGTATCCGTGTTTGATGGTGAAAATGAGATTTTATTTGTTTTGTGTTGATCAAACCAGCAGAATTTGGTCTCATGAATCTATTACTTGTTTATTTTATTCATTTAGTGTCTTTTTTGTTGTTATTGTTTTGGCGGATGTAAATGTTAATAAAACTATATTTATATATTGATTTTCCATTTAATCTTAACACGGTACAAGCACTCGCTTTTTCCTAGACTTTGTTCTTAATACTACATAAAACAGAATAATTCATTTTTTTATTAAATAAAAATAAAAGTGTTTTATATTGTAACCCCCTACTGATCCAGCTAAGCCCAGCATAAGCTGGTAAGTGGTTTAAGGTGGCAGTAGCTTGTTTAAGCTGGTCCTTCCAGCCTGGCAAAGCTGGTCAAGCTGGTGGATCTGATCAGCTGGTCTTTCAGCCTGACCAGCTAAGTCCAGCTAGACCAGCTTAAAAAGTGACCAAAACACAGCTACCAGCTTGCTACACCAGCTAAAACCAAGCTGGGAGACCAGCTAAAACCATTTTACCAGCTTATGCTGGTCTTAGCTGGATTTTTCAGTAGGGCATTATTTTTTTAAATAATTCCAAGAGATATTTCTGCGTGCTGCTTAGAAATATCAGTGGTGATATCTAACAAAGTCTTTTAATAGTTCATGTCACCAGAAAATAAGTCATCAAGTGCCCTAATGTATACAGTGTCCTTACGGTACATTACAAGTTCCAAACAGCATTTTTGCATCCTTTTAAGGGCACTTTGGGATGGGGACACGTGTAAACAGATGCTCCATATAAAGAGAAAATGATTGTTTTCATTGCTTTATTCGCCAAGTGTATTTTAATCGTCCACACAATGTGACATTATGCGCTACTCCCTTGATAGTTTGCATCAAAGAGCTCTGATCTTCGAAGAAGGGCATAGGATTCACTTCCGATTGGGATTCACAGACTGATTCAAGAGCTATGGAACTTATTGAGACACACGGAAAGTGTTTAAAAACAGCGTTTGTACCCGTGGATGTTTGTGTATGACCATCTGCTCTGATGGCAGCTTTTTCCAGTAGATATGTGATCGTATGGCTCAAGTGTTTAAAGAAGCCTCCCTCACTAATTGTAAAATAAGCAGTAGGTAGCAGAATGATACAACTGGTGAAGCGGTTCCTGTTGATATTGGTAAAATATCACATGGTTGGGAAGTGCTCTTAGCCAATCAGCTTCGAGAACCAAAAATAATTGTTGTATAATCTTATTTATACCACAGGCCTGTTGAATGCTTTATTCTGATTGGCTGAGAAATTTTGATGATTTTTCTGTAAACCACACATCTAATTTTTTAAATGTCTTAAAAATGGGCACCAGAGCAATGTTTGTGGTAACCGTGGTATAAGAGGAATAATTGACTCCGGTCATTTGAATTATTTGAAAATAATGCACACCCACGGTTTAAAGCCACTCCGCTTCATGCCATATTACCACCCTGGGTGTGCATTATTTTTGAATAATTCAATGGCCCGTCGTCAATTATTCCTTACACATGTTATATATATATATATTACCTTTTGTCATCCAGTTTTCTAGGTCTTCCATTTCTAGCTCCATCACCGATGGAATATCATCTTCAAACATGGGCCTGGGAACAGGAAAAATAAATATAAATGCAATTTACTTACTTTTATGTTCCCACTCTATAAAATGCTGCGTTATTTTCAACCCAGCATTGGGTCAAAAAAGGATGAACCCAACCTGTTGTGATTTAACCTGTGCTGGGTTGATTCAACCCAAAATTCTGGGTTATTTTAACCCATTGTTGGGTCAAATATAAACATTTTTTCAGTTAAGTTGGCCCTTTTTGATCCAACACTGGGTTGAAAATAACACAGCATTTACTGCACTCTACACTCTTAAAAATAAAAGAGCTTGAAAGGTTCTTCAGATTAACAAGTTAGTCAAAGTTTCTTTAAAGAGACACTCCACTTTTTTTTGAAAATATGCTCATTTTCCAGCTCCCCTAGAGTATTACCCTTGGTAACTTTCAGCAGGGGACTATTTTTGGCCACAGCGTAATGTCAGTGCGCCTCCTGCAGCCGTGGTACTGCAGCAAAGTCCTTGATTATTATGCCAGAATGAGAGTATAGAACCTAGCCATATCGGCCTAGATAGAATATTGCAACTTTTAATTTTCCGTCGGTCCTAGTACACGATGTACACTGTAAAAAAAATCCGTAGAAATTTCAATGTTATTGCAGCTGGGTTGCCGGTAATTTACCGTAGATTAACATTTATGTTATTTACTGGCAAGAGTTTGTTCAAAGTTAAATAAATTTCAAATATTAACAAGTCTTTATCTTTACAGAATAAAACCATACAATAACAGCCTCATGCAAAGCATTCTGGGAACCAAAAAATCATCATCAACCTTTTTCTGTTTTTTGGTCCAGATTTTGTTTCCCAGAATGTTTTGCTTGATGCTGTTTTTTAGTTTTACTCTGTAAAGATAAAGACTTGTAAATGTTTAATTTTCATTTAACTTTGAACAAAATGTTGCCAGTAAAAAACATAAATGTAAATCTACGGTAAATTACCGGCAACTCAGCTGCAATTTCTACGGAATTTTTTTACAGTGTAACTACAGAAGAGTCAAGTTTTAAAAATATAGAAACTCTTTGGTTATTTTTGAGTGCGATGCTAATGGTCTAATCAGATTCAATGGATTATGCTAAGCTATGCTAAAAGTGCTAGTGCCAGACCCGGAGATCAGCTGAATGGATTCCAAAACAGTAAAAATCTAATGTTTACCTATAGGGGAGCTGGAAAATGAGCATATTTAAAAAAAAGTGAAGTGTCCCTTTAAAGACCCATTTCTTTCTTCCCCTTTTATAATCTGAAAAATGCATCTTCATACAACCATTTAGACAAAAAGGTTCTTCTGTGGCACCATGAAGCACATACATTTTTTAAAGTATATATTTATAAAAATGTACATTTATGTAAAAAAAACTATAGTAACTATAGTTAGCTGGAATGAGCTCCAGCAATCCACATGACCCCAGTAGTGAAAAAGCATTATACTGTAGGTAATGTGGAAGTTGAAAATGCAGATTTCTACCACTATTTGTATAGTAAAGACATGCATTTCTTGTAAACAGGGTGCTCTTGTTGAGTTGGTTTCCTCTTCAGATGCAAAGGAAATGAGTTAATAGTGGTTATGTATATTTTCAAGGGCTGACTTTGCAGGCTATCTTTATCAGGTGCACATTATTCATGTAAGCTGTGGTAGATTTTATCTTTCAAGAGGAACTAACTGTAAATTAACATCTATTTAATGCATTTCAGATGAACAGTCTGACTCTCTCAAAGCACAACATTAAATAAGAGTTATTAGAGCCACTACAGATGCTTTGGATTACTTTGTTGAAAGGCAATAGCAGTCAAAAGATATTAGTAGTTTACATGGGTCATATCTGCATTTCATTACATGACTAATTAATATGACTAAGTACATCTATATTATCTTATTTTATATCTATATTATTAGTTTAAGTTTCAGAATATATACTTAATAATATTTTAAATGAATTAAATTAAATATTTTAATTTAAAGTCTTGAATTAATAATCACCTAAAAAAGAAAAGAGGCTATAAAGGGTTATAAGTTTCAGCTTTAGCAGTTAAAGCAGTTTTGTTGTCACTGAGTCAGTGTCTAGCACACACACACACACACACACACACACACACACACGTATTGGCATATGTGGTTTACGGGTACAATTTCATAGACGCAATGCATTTTATACTGTACAAACTGTATATTATATTCTCCTAACCTACCCCAGTCCCTAACCCCAACTGTCACAAAAACCTGCTGGCAGTCTTTAATCTATGAAAAAGTACCATTTAGTACTTCCTGTGTCCCCGTAAACCATGTTTATAGCATATTAAACATGTCTATTCATTATACACAATTTCACTTTTGGTTAAACACTCTGAATGCATTTAACAAACACATTTATGGCATATTGCATTATGATTATAACAGTAAAGGTTTACATACATTGGCACTTTTTCGTGGTCTTCATCATCCAAATAATGATCTTCTTCAATGGCTTCAAAAAAAGATGAGAAAAATCATTAGGTCATTTGCTCATATTCTAACTTCCAAGGAATTTGGGAATCCATGCCATTGCACAATTTAAGGAGAAATTAAATAAAAACCAGATTGTTTAAAGATAAAAAGTGTTTAGAAATGTTTTCAAATGGGGTTACAGGTTATTTTGCACATTTGTTTTAGCCTAATAAACTGCTGTCAAATAAATACCTGGCAAAGACACACAACTTAAGTTGTATTTATCTCTGAGAATTCCCAGGATGTATAAATATTTGTGTCATTCAAAGAAATATGTAAGCACCTTCTTACTGCTTGATTTGAGCTTCAATAAAGCTGATGAAAGTTTCTTAGGACTGTTAGTCTATTATTTTGAATGACATACCAACAGCTTTTGTTCTCCGTCTGCGGTAGACAATGACTCCACACACAATCACAGAGATGAGGATGAGTACGAGGGCCAATGGTATGATGATGATGAGTAGGTTGAGATCTTCTGCATCTGTTTCTTCAGTTGTCTCAGCAGTGGGATCTTTTTCTGCATCATTTGTGTTAAGCCTGGGTCCGTGGTCTAAATCCTTGTTTTCTGCAGAGATAACCAGATAAGATTTCTTAAACTGGAAAGTCACCTTCACAGTGATATTGATGACACAGTTCAGTTTTACTTCTTCTCTGTAACCCAAATGGAGATGTTCAAGTAAAAACATTAGCATGTGACAGACTCTGTCCCCATTGAAGTGTAAATATTTAAAATTACTCCTTGTGTTACAGAGAAGACAGAGAACACAGACTTGAAAAGACATGGGCTGCATTAATGGTAATGGAAAGTACAATTCGTACCTTGATTTGTGTCATCTCCAGAGCCTGTTGCATCCTCATGAGTCTCTTTAAAGTGCAATTGAGTCACATATATACAGTTAAACAAGCATCTGTGCAGGCAAGTCAGTTGTGATGACTGTACTAAAAATAATGTACTAATGGCTGAATAATGACATGTTGTATTATAAATTATAAATGTCTGTCAGGGAGGTTTGTAGATCGATTTCTGTTCATATTTAATTGGGTCTTACCTAAGTCTTCTTTGTCTCCTGCAACGGGAGTTGTTACTTCCAAAACTGGTAAATATGTGAACAAATGACATTTAGATGGTAAGTGCAATTTAAGACAGTTATATACAATGATGGCAGAATTATCTGATGATCTATATACCAAATGTTCTTGTGATCTTAAATAATATTTTTGAAATGAATTACATGGACCAAATAATGACGAAAAGCTGCAAATAAGAACACATAATAAAAAAAATTCCTTCAATATTGTTTAAAAAGTTTGAGACCTTAAGAAGCTTGATAAAATGCAGAGCATGGTGGCAACTTTAAAGATACTAGAATGTAACATTGTTATATTCAACACTTAAAAAAATGATGCCTTGTTTTTAAACACTACCCAATGCCGGGTTGTTTTAACCCTATAGTGGGTAGCTTTAACCAAATTGCTGGGATATTGCAACCTATGGCTGGATAATAACAATTATTGGGCAATTTTTAACCCATCAATGTTTTCTGTCCAATATTTATGATATAGAGCAACAGATAGAAAGAAAGATAAATAGATAAATGTTAATAGATAAATATGCCCATATCTCAAGAGATGAATCAACTGCCTGTAACAATGCCTACAGCATGTAAGTTCACATCACATATTATATATATATATATATATATAGTATAGTATTTTAAAGGGTATACTCACATTCTGTATTTTCTGGCTCTTCACATTTAACTGTAATGACACAAAATATGTAACAAATTAATTTTAGTCAAAACAAGTAAGTTTAAATTTTAAAAACCATACATTTAATATTCGGAGAATTTGTTCAGGCCCGTTCGATTTCTAAGATGTTATCTAAGCAGCAAACCTTGCACTGTACCTCAGAAATTATAAACATTGTTGAAAATTAAACAGACATCCATCGGCTTTTCCTTCTTCGTGAATTTTTTCATAATGCATGAAGTTGAGGAAAGAGGAATAAGAAAAAGAGGAAACTTCTAATCAGTTAATAAGGTGATATTACCAAAGGGAAGATACATGTATGTTGTCCTGAATCAATGTTTCCTTTGTTCATTCAACAAAGAGAATCTATTTCATGTTTTGCATGAAACCAAGACAAACAAACATAGTAAAAGAGCACTTTATCACTGATCTTTGTGGTGGAAACATAAAAGAAATCATTTGAATGCGCTCTAATACGTTCATACTTGGACGCTGGATGATTTTCAGAAGCTACACATCAATTCCACATGAATCCACAAGTGTTGTGTTGCCTAGGGTTCAATTATAGTGTCAAATGTTTTCACAAAACAGCAGAGAGGACGGTGGAGAAAGAATTGAAACAATTGGAGAGAGAGCGAGATGAAAACAGGCAGAGAAGAAAGATACCAAGGCTTCCACATACAAAAAAGAAACTACTACCGTGAGCACCTACCAAGTCCAGTCCAGCCAGCTGTCAATGCCAAAATCAGGAGTAGTACAAGAGTCATTTCCCAGAGTTCTCCGTGGAAGCACTGGTTACACTAAGGGTAGACACAGACATAGAGTCATTGAATAGTGGTGGCTGGTGGCTAACACGCCTTCATGACATCCTGCTTCCTCTTTCAGACCTGATTCACCTACCTACGATAAAAACACCACCCTCTCCTTCTTTCCCTCGGATGTGATGCAATCAGCAGTGAGCTTGTTACCACAAGCCAACCTGTTCTCTAGTCGGTTCGGAAAACACATTCCTGCATATATGGTATGTGACCAAACCAAAAACCAGAGGAAAGAAGGCAGAAAAAAGTGGAATGTAAAAAAGAGCTGAGTAAACAGATGAGGCTTTTAAACACAAATACTTCAAGCATGTTGAAGAAGGAAGAGATTATAAACACTTATAAACACAGTGTGTCACTGCAGGACAACCACATTCACACCTATAAACAAAAATACAGATAAATAAAATTTGACTATGTATGTACACAATGAAAGTATTTTTGTTGCTTTTTTATGAAGATGTATGATGTCAGACCTACAAAGAAAATATGGTCATTTAAAATTATCATTATAAGATAAAAGCTTTTAAGTCCTTTACTTGTCTAAGATAGACTATGTGATAAGCATGCTATAAATATGTCATGGGAGAATTCAGAAAGTTAATTTTGTGAATCTTATAAGATTCTAAAGAAATTTTCTTAGAAATCTTATAAGATTCTAAAGAAATGTAAAAAAAATTTGATTATAAAAAAGAAAATTAACTGGTTTCAATATTTTGGTAATTCTTATTTGTCTCACTTTCATGTTGCCTCTCCCTAAATAAACTTTTAGTTAATACAGGCCAAATAACTTTGTTCTTTATTATTATTATTCATTCGTAAATGCCCATTCTCCGCAATAACAAAAATCTTGTTGGGTATATTATATTTTATCATAAGAGGGCGCTATAATATCAAGATAGCTATGCACGAGAACTTTTTAGACTTACTCCGAAAATGTCCATTGTCTCATAATAAGTGTACAAAATTAAAGCTCAGTCATTTTCAAATTATAACTTTTAGTGACGCAGATTGAAGATAGCACAAACAATGTGCAAAGCAAAACATTAATAGAGAATGTTTTTAAAGAGCTGGTAAATGAACCGATGCGCATGCGCACTATCATTAGGTTGCATCACGCACGCATGCGCAGTGTAATATTTTCGCTGCTCGCGCCAAACTCAAAGCCTGACTGAAAGAATTCTCCAAGATGGTAAGAATATGATAAATGTAGTTTTGCAGTTTGTTTTATGCTATAACTTTTACATTTTGTGTTGAAAACGTCGCGTACATGTTTAACGGCATTACATTAGTCAAAATGCTTTTTAATACGGTCAATACTTTAGATTGTGGTGTGGTTGAATTTTGCCTGTCAACGGAACCTGTGTGCACTTTTAATTTGTTGAATTAATTAAATTAGAGTATGACAACTGGAGTAGAACGTTGTTTATTTAGTGTAAACAGTAGACACTATGCAGCTAGTAAACTTTGGGGTTAACAAGTTAGATAGATTATGTTTTTTATAAATAAGTGAACACACACAAACTGTATAATTTACCTACCTGCACTTAACACAAGATTAGGTGTAGTTAGTGATACATCCCATTTTGTGAGAAAGGGCTTTATAGTAGGTGAATTGTTGATCTCTCTTGTTGCACACAAGCGTCATAGATGTTGAAGGCCATAACCTGCTATGTCATTGTGGGGGAAGAGTGTTTGTAAACAGACATTTGTCATGTTTCTGGATGGAAACAAGATATTGATGGCAAAACCACCACAATGCAATAGCCCCGCCCCGTCATAGATGACATGGGTGAGGTACACAATGCCGTAAAGACATACAATGTATCCCTACTGATAATATTTATATAACATTAATTTTATTCTCAAGAGAAGCTCAATAACTTACAAGGACCTAAATAAACAGCAATCCCATTAAGTATTTAAATAATGTACCCTTCCATATATTTTGTTTAAAATATAAAAAAGTGTGATGATATGATGCAGGGCTCAACGCAAATAATTTTTTATAGTGGTCAAAAAATGTCAGTGTCACATATTTAAAAAGAATAATTCAAAAGTCAAACATAATTGATTACATATACGAAAGACATGTTCCGACGAAAAAAGGCTCCCAACTTTTCTGCTTTACCTGTAAACTGACAGCAAATTGTGCAAAATATTGCATTGTTTCTTTCGTCGTGTTTTACCCAAGTAAATGTCTGCTTCCAAGATGTTAAATAATATACATTGATGAAAATATATTTTAGTGACTGAGGGTGAAGCACTGGCCCGATCGGGCAAGTGACAATACTTTTTACTGGCCCGAACGTTTCTCACGCTTGCCCCGTCCACCGGCAGTCCTTTATGTTGAGCCCTGTATTTGTAGCAAGTCCCACATCATGACTGCGGTAATGCATGAAATGTAAATGATAGTGCCTCTTAATTATAAAAAGGTTTTATCCTTTATAATCCACAGTCTAAAAAGAAAGGACTTAGCTTGGAAGAAAAAAGAAGTCGTATGATGGAAATATTCTTTGAAACGGTAAGTATGCTTTTTCACACACCAGCATTTGCATTAACTGCTTTATGATGATATATTTGTGATAACTTGTTTAAATAATTAATTACTACTGATACGCAACTTATTAGATATAATGAATAAATTGTAAATAAACCGAATATGAATTTGATTAACCCTGTGCATTGGGGTAAAAACCCTTATAATATTGGTTTAGTCTCCATCGGAATCCATTCCAAATGTTATGTATAGTTAAAGTTTTAGGTTGATGGTAAATTAGAGAAAATTATACTTTCCCCATAATTTTCAGTTTTGGGTGTTTTTTATTATTATTCAAATAGATTTTACAATCTTAAAGCATAATTGTATACAGGGTTCCCGCGGGGTCTTAAAAAGTCTTAAAAAGTCTAAAATTCAGAATGTTAAATTTAAGGCCTTAAAAAGTCTTAAAAACACCCAGATTTTTATCCAAGGTCTTAAATTTAATTTGACCAAGTCTTAAATTTCTTACCTCTTATCATTCCCAAAAAGCGTTGTCCGCAGAAAATAAATAATTTAAAATGCTAAAGAACTAACTTAATCAGTGGCGGAGGCAGAAAGTGTATGATGGTGGGTATCTAAAAAGAAACGTTCCGCACCTTGTCATAATCCACGCAAATCGTGCCATAAGCTATATTTCAGGTGTTGTGATCCGACTTTATACTGTGTGGTTTGCCGAGAAACAATCCTTAAACTTAGTTTTGTATAAGCAAAAATATTTTTCGGTGTAATTTATAAGCCCGTGGCTTACCTGAGCATTTGCCAGGTTCTAAAACATAGAGAACACAGAAGCGAACAAAAATCAATGCTGCTTTATTGAAAATCAACTTAAACAGTCGGGCCGTCGAGTCACGAGCCACCAACAGCGTGTCAACTTTAGTGTTACACAGTTTTATATTTTAGACTTTAATATTGCTCTCTGCTGCGATGCACTTGAACCTAACGCTTTTCCCTTCAGCTCTCCACAAACAGCAGCGATTGGCAGACGCAGACGGAAAGCAAGAAAGTACCGTAATAAACCATATATTTTAAAAAAGTGCAATTGTCTTCTTTTAGGAACAATTCAAACTTTTTGATTGCGCAAATGCTTCAGGAGTTACGGTTAAATGAACAGCGGTAGAATCAGAGCCCTTTCGCATAGGCAGGCTGCTGCATACACCATCGCCTGGTTTATTTAAGTTAACTGAGCATTACATTCGCAAGTCATAAGCATATTACAACAATTAATGATTAACTAAGAATAATAATCAATTTTCTGAAATAAGACAGTCTTTATGACGTATACATCTTAGAAATGCGACCCTTCAGAGGCTACAGCCTTCGGATTGAGAAACGGTCTTAGTGAATAACGTTAGCAACACATATCAAACAGCCTTTTAATGGTAAATTTCATTTTCTTAATGCAGATTAATCCGTTATTGTGTAATTAGAGAGGCTATTAAACCTGATGGCGGTATATAGTGCATATTTATGCATAAAACGTATGGGTGGAATGTTTTTTTGGCTCTGTGATTCTGTATTCAATTAAATGCAATACATTAATTTATTAATAACTTGTATTAATAAAATGCATATATTAATGCTTTTAGGGATTAATAATAATTGAAAGTGATGTTTTTTTTCTTTGTATATTTATAAACAGGCACAAGATATATACACAGCACACAGTCAGTTGTACATTAAACATTATGGGGTGGTTTCCCGGGCAGGGATTAGCTTAAACCAGGACTAGGCCTTAGTTTAATTATGACATATAAACATATAAACATGCCTTACTAAAACCATTACTTGTGTGCATTTTGATGTATTTTAAGATATGTCAGTGCAAATTGTTTTCAAGTTTGGAAAGCTCTTAAAACTAGTCTTATCCCTGTCTGGGAAACCTCCCCTATAAGCTTACTTACTACAGAGTGTGATGCATTTTAAAGCTTTAAAGTTGTATGAGGCAGTGTAAAACTAGGCACAAACCAGCAGCTGACCATACTAACTGATCTAATATTAGTGGATTTTATTTGTCAAAAAACTTTGTTGATAGAATTTTATAAAAATACTACTTACACATATTAGTGTGATGTATAAATATTGTAAATCAGTGCATTTCTTGACTATTAATTAAGAAAAATCACAGCCCTTTGCCTCTAACTCAATGTATTTCAATGGCTCACTATGACATTGTCAGAAGTCTCTTCTTAAAGGGCTATGGGTAAAATTTGTCGTCGCCAACACTCGCGGTCTAATAGAGTTAAGCATAATGTATGCTTATGTATTTTGATTATCTGTATTTTGATTATCTGTTTTAAAACTGCGTTCATTTTATATTTTTATATAACTGAATCAATAAAAATAGAACGTTTTAAGAATTTCTGAGATCATTTGAATGCTTCTAGTAATGTGTCGTGTTGGTCTTAAATTTTACTCATAATGGTCTTAAAAGGTCTTAAAAAGGTCTTAAATTTAACTTGCTGAAACCTGCAAGAACCCTGGTATAGTATATCTTATATTGTATAATTTAGCAACATTTTCTTTAATATTGTACAGCCGTATCACAATTGTTTGTTATTTTATTTTATTTTTTTCTACCAGAAAGATGTGTTTCAGCTGAAGGACATTGAAAAAATCGCCCCAAAATCAAAAGGAATCAGTAAGTACAAATTAACCTGTAATGATTTGGTTCTTCACAAGAGAAAACATGAACCCAGTCTATGTTTCTGATGTAATTAAGGTAAAACTGTGTATGGACTGTAGAAAAAATATATCTAGTGGATTTAACGTCAAAATGTAAAGTCTAATGTTAAAATGCGTTTTTTTATGTATCCGTCTCGCTTTTAATACTACGGTGAGTTAATAAGAATAATGGTAACACTTAAGTGTAGTTTCCGATTCTAACTATTAACTGGTTGGTTAATTGCATTAAACGTACAATTTGTAAGATATTTGGAGTAAAATATCCAAACAACACTAGGCCAGTGTTACATATTTTGTCCAGCTGATTACTTGTAAATGATGAGAAAATTGCCATTCTAAACAGGCCAATCACAATTGTTAGTCATTTTGTTTATGGTAAGTTTAATGACTAACAATTGTGTGTGGCCTGAATACCTCTGACGTCAGCCGAAAATGTGACGCTCCTTACCATGTTTGAGATTCGGTTACAATGCAGTGCTAACAGGAGTTAACCTACAGGCTGAGTCCGAAGCGGGAGATCTATGATAATGTCGGTCTTTAATGTAAAATCGTGAATCGGACCATAGGTGCCCTTTAAAAAGGAAAATGTATGTACCGTTATATTATTTATTTAAGCCGTTCTCATTTATATAAGCCTATCTTTGTATCATTTACTAAATTTAATTAAATACTTTATGGAGAGAGTCACTTGTACAGTAATCTTATTACATGATTGAAGATGTAATTAGTAACCAATAGTTAATTACTTTTTTAAAGTAACACCCAAACTGCCCCCCTTTTGATCGCCAAGGGGACAAATCGGCTTAAAACCTTCACATGTGTGGCCAGCCTTAGTTGGAGTAGTTGTAAGATTGACCATAGAAAATTTTGTTTATAGATTTTATAAATTATTTATTCAGACTTTTCAATTTTTTTCTTTTCTTTAAACTGAATTATTGAATGTATGATTAGTAACTGTATTTGCCATAAAATAGCAATTAAAGCTGATATGACAATAAGCCTAAGTACAAATAAAAATCATAGTACTCATCATAGTCTAAATCCAGTGCTGCTCTATTACCAGAAAACAAATTTTTTTGTTCAGTGATAGAATCCTTACAGGACATTTTCTTTCATCTTTATTTTTTAGCTCCCATGTCAGTAAAAGATGTGCTGCAGAGTCTAGTGGATGATAACTTGGTGGACACAGAAAGAGTCGGCACCTCCAACTATTACTGGGCGTTTCCCAGTAAAGCCCTGCACGCCCGTAAACGTAAATTAGAGGAGCTGGAGAGACAGGTGAGGACATGTCTATTTTTTTCATAATTTCAGCATTTGTCCAAGTTGGTGTATTATTTAATCAAAATGGTACTGTAGTGCAATTGATGTTGAATTTTGTATGTTTTAAAATGCATGTTACATGATAATTGTAATAACTGTAAGATGCATTTTTTTGCAGAAGTTTATTGTATTAAGATTTATTTTCCATCTCTGTGTAGTGTGAGGAGGGGAAGCAGCGAAAAATAGCCCTTCAGCAAGCAGTTGGCAAAGGCAAAGTGGGACGTGAAATTAGCGTACGTATTCACCTTACTGTCTCATAAAACTTATACCACATAATGTTTGTATTAAAGTGCTTTGAGCTTAACACCATAGCTGTTTATATGTATTATATACTTATCTGATTAATTTGTGTGCTTGTTTAGGATGAAAGAGAGGCTCTACTGAAGGAGCTTGTGGCGTTGAAAGATCAGAGGGATCAGCTGAAGGCTGACTTGGAGAAGTACAAAGAATGTGATCCGGAGGTGGTGAAGGAGATTCGTGAGTAAACCACACAGATCTGCATCCAGATTTCCAACTGGAATACTGAAATACTTTGCCTTATAAAGTAGTGCTGTGTTCAAAATATCGATTTGACGAGACATCGTAATGAACTCCTGATGATGCGCGCATTGATACAGTACATCTGTATTGATTCGGATTAGGGATGCATAACGATTAATCACAATTAATCTATAGCAGAATAAAAGTTTTCACAGTGTGAACTGTGTATAATAACTTTGTATAGATAAATGCACACACGTGCATGTATATATTTAAGAAATCTTTATGTATATGTGTATATACATTTGTATAATTAATAAATAATATATAAGTATATATGTTTTTCTTACAATTATACATGCATGTGTGCATATTTATATATACATAATTATTATACACAGTTCACACACTTATAATATGAAAAGAAAAACTTTTATTCTGCTAAAGATTAATTGTGATTAATCGTTATGCATCCCTAATTCGAATGCACTTTTGAAGGTAGCATGACGAGTCGCGGTTGATTTGTATGAAAATTATGCATGTGACACCGCAGTGTACATTGAGTAGGAGGTAGCGGGGTATACTTGACTTTCCGTGTCCATCTCGCAAGCGCACGCATTTGCATACCTTGCATAAGCGCGCCGCATACTCTTTTTCTTCCTCTCTCAATGAGTTCAGAAAGTGCAAATATCTTAACCAAAACTGCTGCACAGGGCGAGACATGAAGTTAGCGTGGATATCTTAACCTAAACTGCTGCAAAGGGCAAGTCATGAAGTTAAAGTAGCGTTGCACAAAAAGACTGCACGTCGTCTCATAAGCAATCCATAATAAAGTTACTGCGTGCATAAAATCAATGAAGCGAGCACTGCTTTATTACCCGCTCTCTTATAATACAGTAATGCATTTAGGAAGAAACTCGACAAAGAGCTGCAGGTGTAAAGTGTGTGTCTAAGGTAGGAGAAGAGCTACTTCACACTATAGCTGTCACATTAATAATCTGATTTCTGTAGAGAAATAGTATTTATTCTGAATGCATGTTTATACATATATTCATAGATATAGAAAAATTATATGAAAGAAGAATAGAATGCTTAGAGTAAGGCACTAACTTTGTAAAACTGCTTTGAATTAACACAAGTTAAGTACTGTAGCTCTGAGATTTTATGTCTTTCTACAAGTTCCCCCAAAAGCTAATAAGTGAATGGCAAAATCACAAATGTTACAACACTGACTGCTTATTCAATGTACAATAAACAAGATAATAATAATAATGTTACTTAATTCTGAACAAAAATGTAATTTCACTTTTTTATTCTTTTAGCAATCTGATCCTCATTACACTCATCATTTCTCAAAAGATCATCATCTTTCAAAAGAGTGATTTACTCTCATCCGCCTCAAATTTCATGTTATGTTCTTGTCTCATGACTCAAAATGTTGGCAACTTTGCAACAGTAGTTACGTTTACATGCAACCAAATAATCTGTTTGTAATCGTATTGATGGCTCAATTGTATTGAAAAGCCTTCATGTAAACACCTTAATCAATATGATTGAGGAGGATCGGATGCAAATTTGGATCGTGAAGGGGGTGGTGTACTCAGATCTGTGATCCGATCCGCAGGAGAAAAGTACGCATGTAAATGCGTGAATCAAAGTATTTTCTCAATCGGATGCAAAAATACATTGTGCACATGCGCAGAACATTTGTGCTCAAGTTCACGTCCTATATTAAACTCTTATATTACATGATTCTCATCACAGAAGCATGCAATAGCAAGGCAGTGGCATCACGCATTATTAAGGTAAGGTTACTGGGGTCACGCGATGTAAATTTCTGATGCGTTTATGTGTACTTTTAAAACATTAGGCTACTTACAGCAATTAAATACCGTTGTGCCTTTTGAAAAGTGTGTTTTCATCGCCTATATCTGAAAACTCCTTAAGAACAACTTTCTCCAACTCCGTTTTGACCTAAATCCAGAGATAAAACATGAACTCTACAAGAGATGCTGTCCGCAGCGAGGCGTTGCCAAGTCCTCTGCTTTTTTGAGCTTAGATTTGAGCTACTGTTTCCACCAGTTGGTTTTTTTTTCTGCAGGTTAAATATGAAAGTATTTCATTCATAAGTTATTGGTATTTGGGCTGTGAACAGTCATTGGGATGCTTTTGGGCTAGTTTTGAATGTCCTTTCAGGATGTTTTGCCACTTGTATGGCAAAATGGTTGTCGCCATCAAGTGGTCGGGAGTGTGCTAACGCTTCAGACTCAAATATAGAGCGGAAGTATATACACGGTTGTGAGGTACCGTATCTGAAAAAATAGTTCCACTATAGCAAATTACACAGATTGAAATCATACATTGCGCCAATATATTTGTTTTAAATCATCAACGAACACCACGAACCACTCGGTGAGTAGCACAGTTTTGAAAATGAACGTTAAGTGTTGTTTTAATGACATGTTTGTGCATGGTCATTGACTTCCATTCTGAAGCAGTCAAGAGACGCTTCTAAACGAGTCAAAAAGTCAAGACACGACCCATTGTCAAAATTTCTGTGTCCATCACTGTAGTTCATCCAAAACAAACCAGAAATGAGACTCAAAGTGTTAAATACCGGAATTATCCTTTAACCTAGAGATAAAAGTGGGGTTTAAAATGAAGATAACCCAGGATTCTATGCAGTGTGAAAAACCTTTATGTCTACCTTGAATTGTTTTGCCAAGTGTTTACTGTAAATGCTGATATCACTCAATTGAAAAATATAAATGGGTCATCAAAAAAATCGGAATTGGGCATCAAGATTTGCAGTATAAATCCAGCCTAACTTTCCTGGTCTGTTTCAAATTTCCAACTACTTTCAGCGTTCTCGCTAGTCAGTCCTCTTATCAGCCAGCCTGTGAATAATCATATTAACACATACACTAGTAGAGATAATGACTCATGTCTCTTGAGAGAAAATAGCATTTGTAACCTCCCTTTACATAATTAGTCTTTAATCATCACCCCATGAACCTCATTCTGTCTTTTGAACAACTTCTTAACAAATTCAAAATCCATCACAATGTCAATAGACCATTTCATGCTTTATCTGTTTTTAAAGATTTGTCTATAATTTTATCATGTTCAAAGTTAGCTTATAAAAGGTCCCAACTATTGCTGTTTGTTATCTATTGGTTATCAATAACAAAGATAGACACAATTACAGCATCGCTTATTCTGTTAAATGCATACGTTTCCATGTATTTGTCCCATTATTTGGTTAATCTGAGTCTAGTTCATTACTATAAGTCTTATTTATATTTGTTAAAGTTTCTGTGCATTTATTGTGTATTTACAGAAAACTCTCTTATTTTAATGCAGCCTAGGTTCTGTTATCAAAACAGAAATGGAAGCTTAAATTTTTTTCAAAAAAAATGTAAATAAACTTCATACCCACATTATTTTTAATGCACTAGTTCTGAACTTGCTATTTGTTTGAAAATAGCAAGTTATGTAATGCATGCTGTCATACCTTGTCTTAACTTGCTGTTTGTTGCAGTACTACAGGCTCAAGGCAGTGCTCTTGTAAGCAGAACTGCTCATAACATCATTATACTTAGGGATGATGAAATGAGAAAAAAACAAACAAGGATGTGTCTCGTAACACCCTGGAGGGTGGAGCTGTTCTCTACCAGTGAACTGGATAAGAGAGATTTGTTTGGAGATGTCACAGCTCTTTATTATCACTGTGCATTCAGCAGAAGTTTACATCTCCAAGGCAACCTAGTTTGTCTTGATTTTTCCACTTTAGTGACTCAGGACTTATACCACTAAATACAAGGTTGCTAGTACGAGTCCTAGTCAGCACCTGGGGGATGTTGGTGTTTTGTTATGAATGCGGTCGCTGGATTTTAATATTTGACCACTTTGTGTCTTAACCATTTTGTTGTATTTAAAGGGACACTCCACTTTTTTGGAAAATATGCTAATTTTACAGCTCCCCTAGAGTTAAACATTTGTTTTTACCATTTTGGAATCCATTCAGCCGATCTCTGGGTCTGGCGGTACCACGTTTAGCATAGCTTAGCATAATCTATTGAATCTGATTAGACCATTAGCATCAGGCTAAAAATAACAACAAGCATTTTGCTATTTTTCCTATTTAAGACTCTTCTGTAGTTACATCATGTACTAAGACCAACAGAAAATTAAAAGTTGTGATATTCTAGGCCGATATGGCTAGGAACTATACTCTCATTCCCGTGTAATAATCAAGGACTTTGCTGCCGTACCATGGCTGCAGGGGGGCAATGATATTACGCCCAAAAATAGTCCCCTGCAATCGAAAGTTACCAAGGAGACTATTTTCAGGTGCTGTGAAACATCATTGTGTTGTCTCACCATATGCGTTTGGAGTCCCTACAGTAGTTTGCTTGTTCACTTCAAGTGAGTTGTAACCTATTGAATCGTTTGTTTTTGGAATCAAGTCTCAGCACTAGCCAATTCAAACAAAACAGCTTCGTGTCTCCCTTTTCATTCATCCTCTCCCTTTTATGAGCTGGGTCTGAACTGACATCTCAACTAATAGGGAGAGGTCTGACTCTATAATACATGAAACTGCAGGGGCCATAAAATTTTAATATTTGCCCAGGGAGCTACAAAATGAAATGCAAATAATTTTTTATGTTTTTGTTTTCTGCTTAAAGTGTTATGTTAATTTTTTTAGTCAATGACAAAGTGTTTTTACTTGTTCTAAGCACATACTGTATAAGCCTAATTTGAGAAAATAAAGAAACATAAACACTTGATGATTAACTTGAAAATTGTTGAGATACAGGAAAAATGCAGCAAGCCTGCACTAGAGCAAAGGCAGTTGAGTGAGCGCGCCTCCGTTCTCCAAAATCGGTTCCACTTTAATTACTGTAAAAATAAAATTATAGATTATAGGGATGCTAAACAATTAATCGCGATTAATCGTTAGCAAAATAAAAGTTTTTGTTTACATCACATATGTGTGTAAACTGTGTATAATAAATATGTATATATATAAATATGAACACATTCATGTATAATTTTAAGAAAAAAAATGTATATATTAAGTATTTATATTTATATATAATATAAATTATACATAAATATACAAATGTATATACACATGTAAACATTTCTAAAACATATACATGCATGTGTGTACATTTATTTATACAAAGTTATTATACACAGTTCACACACATATATGATGTAAACAAAAACTTTTATTCTGCTAACGATTAATCGTGATTAATCGTTAAGCATCCCTAATAGATTATTATGTTATTATTGCAATATGAACGTTATCTTGCACATTAAATATCACCAACAAAAAAGTTTCTAATAAGTCTAGGATGCATGTCCGCTATTCCCAAATCAGAAGAGTCTCTAATGCCTTGTTTATACTATAGATCTCCGGGTTAGCACATTGGTGCATGTGCCGAAAATGACTACATTGCTGAGAAGACAGTCGTGCATATTTCATTGCGCAAAACCCCATTTCGCAGGTTGGTGTGCACATCTTTTTTTAATTGCACACCCAGCTGCGATATTAAATGCTCCGCTAATTTTGGTCATACAAATAGGACTGCCTAATGATTAGTCACAACTATTCGTTTGCAGAATAAAAGTTTTTGTTAACATAATAATTATTATACACAGTACATCAACAAATATTATGTACATATAAATACAAACACATTGTCAGGAACCACAAAAGTCAGGAATCCCAATGCAGAGGTTTTAATGAGAAAACACAATGTCAGGTATGTATAGGAGATAACACTCTATGTCTTCATGAAAATGTAAATGTGAAAGGCAAAACACTCTGTGACGTCAGGAACAGGCAGGCACTCGCGGTGGGAAACCCAGCAGGGCTGTAGGACATCCACCCTCCGTTCACACTCGTAACAATCCGTCACAGGGCAGAGAGAGTTCCAGGCGGGGCACAGCAGGAGAGAGAGAGAGAGGCGGACTGAGTCTTCAGCAGAGAGAAGTGCTGGACAGCGCACAGCTGGCGTCCGAGTCTTACGCAGGATTACGCGCAGAGCGCACTGCAGCTGGACAGCGCTAGATGTAGTCGGCGCTCAGAGAATCCGCAGACAGAGTGTAAGTGGAGGCTAGGCGGGGAACACACCACTCGGGAGAGACTGACAGTGGGGCGGGGAATCTGAAGGGATAAGGCAGCAGAGAGCACGGTAAATAATCCAAACAAAACTACACACAGTTTACTCGACAGGACTAGAACTAGCCAGGCTAGCGGGCATGAACATACAAAGACGAACTTGCAAGGAACAGAGGAAACGAGGGGAATTTAAATCAAACCGGATGGGCAATAAATATGGATCAGGTGTGGGACGCCGGTGAGAAGAGTCAGAGATAATGAGGTCACCAGGTGGAAGGCGCGCACGTGTGGAGCTGTCAAAACATAAACACAACACAACACATGGTGAAACAAAGACAAAGCGGCCAATGAGACCGAATTCATGACAGGACTCCCCCCCCACGACCGCCACTGGGCGGTCCATGAGGAGGCTCACCCCGTCGCCGGCGGAGATCCTCTATCAGCCCAGGGTCCAGGATGTCCCGGGCCGGTACCCAACACCTCTCCTCCGGACCATATCCTTCCCAGTCAACGAGATATTGAAATCCCCTACCCCGGCGACGCATATCCAGTAACGACTTAACCGAATACACAGGGGCACCATCTATAAGCTGAGGGGTGGGAGGGGTGGGGGCAGAGGGAACAGGGTTAATGTGGGAAAAATACACAGGCTTCAGTTTAGACACATGAAAAACTGGATGGACCCGACCGAGAGCTGGGGGCAATCTGAGCCTGACCGTCACGGGATTAATGACCTTAACAATGCTGTATGGCCCAAGGAATCGTGGAGCCAACTTGCGAGAAGGCTCACGGAGAGGTAAATCCTTGGACGAAAGCCATACCTTCTGCCCACAGATAAAACGGGGCGCAGTTCTGCGGTGACGGTCGGCCGCGGCTTTGGTTCGTCTGGAAATCTGACGTAATGTAAATCTAGCTTTCCTCCAGGTGCGTTTGCAACGACGGACAAAAGCCAGCGCAGACGGAACCACCGCATCGGGTTCCTGTGATGGGAATAAAGGGGGCTGAAACCCCATGGACGCCTCAAAAGGGGACATGTTAAGGGAAGAAACAGGGAGAGAATTATGGGCGTATTCAACCCAGGGTAACTGTTGGCACCAGGAGCTCGGATATTGTGATGTCAGACAGCGGAGAGCTCTACCTAAATCTTGGTTAGCCCGTTCACATTGCCCGTTGGTCTGAGGATGATACCCTGAAGACAAGCTAGCCGTGGAGCCTATTTGTCTACAAAATTCTTGCCAGAAACGAGAAATAAACTGAGGACCCCTATCTGAAACAACGTCTGTGGGCAGACCATGTAAGCGAAAGACGTGTTCGATCATAACCTGGGCGGTTTCCTTGGCAGTGGGCAATTTGGGCAAAGGGACAAAGTGAGCCGCCTTGGAGAAGCGGTCGACAATGGTCAACACTACAGTGTTTCCCCTAGAACTAGGCAAATTGGTTACAAAATCGATGGCGATATGTGACCAAGGACGAGAGGGAATGGGTAATGGTTTAAGCAGACCAATAGGGGCTTGATGAGAGGCCTTATTACGGGCACAAACCTGACAGGCTAACACAAACTGTCTGACATCGGAACCCATAGAGGGCCACCAAAAACGCTGACGAACGGTCGCCAACGTTCTCCGAACTCCCGGATGGCAAACAAACTTGGACTCGTGACCCCACCGGATGACCTCGGAGCGAAGCGCATTCGGAACCCACAATCGACCCGCTGGACACCCTTCTGGCACTTCCCCCTCCCGGCCGGCCCGTCTCACTCGCTGTTCTATTCCCCAGCGTAAGGCACCCACCACCCGCCCCTCCGGGAGGATGGTTTCGTCCCCAGCGGAACCGGGGCTTTCGAACAAACGAGAGAGAGCATCGGGCTTAGTATTCTTGGAGCCGGGCCGGTACGAGAGGGTGAAGTTAAATCTGTCAAAGAAGAGCGCCCAACGAGCCTGCCGAGAAGATAACCTCCTGGCTGAACGGATGTATTCGAGGTTCTTATGATCCGTCCAGACCAGGAAGGGCTCCGAGGTCCCCTCTAACCAGTGACGCCACTCACCCAAAGCCAGTTTGACCGCCAGCAGCTCCCGATTGCCTATGTCATAATTTCGCTCTGCTGGGTTTAACCGATGGGAGAAAAAGGCACAGGGATGCACCTTGCCATCCTTAGCAGACCGCTGAGATAAAACGGCGCCTACCCCGACATCCGAAGCATCCACCTCCACAATAAATTGAGCAGCCGGATCTGGAATAGAGAGAACAGGAGCAGAGATAAACCGGGACTTTAAAATATCAAAGGCCTCCTGAGCACTGGAATTCCAGACAAACCTCTCCTTAGTGGAAGTGAGAGCAGTAAGAGGTTGAGCAATCTGACCATAATTTCTGATAAATCGCCGGTAAAAATTGGCGAAACCCAGAAATCTTAATAAATCCTTACGGGAGTCGGGGACTGGCCATTCGGCCACCGCTTTGATCTTGGCAGGGTCGGGACGGATCTCACCGGGGGCAACAACAAAACCCAGGAACGAAACTGACTTACGATGGAATTCGCACTTCTCCGCTTTGACATACAACTTATTTTCTAACAGCCGGCGTAAGACTCGGCGAACATGCTGAGTGTGTTCCTGCATAGAGGGAGAAAAGATGAGAATATCATCTATATACACAAAGACAAACTTGTTAACCATGTCTCTCAGCACATCATTGACCAGAGTCTGGAAGACAGAGGGGGCGTTACAAAGGCCGAACGGCAGAACGCAGTACTCAAAGTGTCCGGTAGGGGTGTTAAAGGCTGTCTTCCATTCATCTCCCTCTCTTATTCGCACCAGATGATAGGCGTTGCGTAAATCTAGCTTAGTAAAGAAACGCGCCCCCTGCAGGAGCTCAAACGCAGTAGACATTAAGGGAAGGGGGTACCTATTCTTAACCGTAATGTCATTTAAGCCCCTATAATCAATACAAGGGCGCAGGGAGCCGTCCTTCTTGCCAACAAAGAAAAACCCCGCCCCTGCGGGCGAGGTGGAGGGACGAATGAGACCGGCACGCAGGGCATCATTAATATACTGGTCCATAGCCTCTCTCTCAGGACCCGATAACGAATAAAGTCTACCCTTAGGCGGAGAAGTGCCGGGGAGGAGATCAATAGCGCAATCATATGGCCGGTGAGGAGGCAGGGAGGTGGCCCGGGCTTTACTAAACACCTGAGCGATATCCGCATACTCCGCCGGGACTCCGGTCAAATCGACCGCCGGAACCTGAGGAAGAGAAAGAACAGAACCAGAGACAGCAGAACCAAGACATGACACATGACAAGACTGGGACCAAGACAAGATAATACTATGCTGCCAATCAACGTGAGGATTGTGTTGCGCTAACCATCCATGCCCTAAAATAATAGGGGATAGAGACGCATGAAGGACGTGCAACACAATCTCCTCACGATGATTACCAGACACAGAGAGACTCACAGGAGAAGTGCAATGTGTAATCCGCGCCATCTGCTGCCCCTTGAGGGACCAGACATCCAAGGGGGACTGGAGAGGAACAACCGGAACACCCCAAGCGCGCGCCAGCGCTTCATCAATGAAGTTGCCCTCCGCACCAGAATCGAGAAGGGCAGTGGACGGATGATCACGTCCAGCGAAGGACAAAATGACGGGGAGTTGGGTACTGGAAACAGGGGAGAGTTTTGAAGAAGTGCCCACCAGGACTCCCGTACTCACTGATGGGCAGCGGCTTTTAACGGGCAGACCCTTGCAAAATGCCCGGGCTTCCCGCAATACAAACACAGGGCCTTCTGTATGCGCCTCTCTCTCTCTCTCTGTGACAGGCGCAAACGACCCAGCTGCATGGGTTCAGGCTCGGCTGATGGTAAAGGTGAAGAAGGGGAAGTGGTGGTCTCCTCAGAAAACACTCGCTGACGGATGGAGCGTCGCTGATTACGAAGCAGTCTCCGAGCCTCGATCCGGAGAGCGAGATCAATAATGGCATCAAGTGACGGAGGAAGGTCATGAAGAGCGATCTCGTCCTGCAGATCGTCGGACAACCCCTCTACAAACTGGGCTCGGAGAGCCGCTTCATTCCAGTGGCAGGCAGCCGCTAAAGTCTTAAACTCAATAGCATAATCAGTAACTGTGAGTCTGCCCTGAACAAGATGAGCCAAGCGAGCTGCAGCGGCGTCCCCGCGCACCGATCGGTCAAAGAGTTTCTCCATCTCTTCCCTAAACTCATCAAAAGACCGACAGCAAGGGTCGCTGGCATCCCACACGGCCGTAGCCCACTCGCGCGCCTTGCCAACCAGAAGGGTGATTACATACGCAACCCGGGTGCGTTCAGAGGCATAGCGGCGGGGCTGGAGGGCAAAAACCAGAGAGCATTGTGAGAGGAAAGCCCGGCAGGAGGCGGGATCGCCGTTATATGGAGGTGGAGCTGTGACGTGAGGTTCCGTCTGCAACGACTGACTGGGCTGAGTGGCATCATGACTGACCTGGTCAAGCCGAGAGGAAAGGTCATTCAGACGGGTTGATAAACCCTCAACCTCTTGAGAAGTGGTGGTGAGGCGAGCCGAGTGTTGTCCTAACCATGAACCCTGCTGGGCGAGCGCTGACCGGAGAGCATCAACCTCCGCGGGATCCATCTTGGCAAGTTCGTCCTGTCAGGAACCACAAAAGTCAGGAATCCCAATGCAGAGGTTTTAATGAGAAAACACAATGTCAGGTATGTATAGGAGATAACACTCTATGTCTTCATGAAAATGTAAATGTGAAAGGCAAAACACTCTGTGACGTCAGGAACAGGCAGGCACTCGCGGTGGGAAACCCAGCAGGGCTGTAGGACATCCACCCTCCGTTCACACTCGTAACAATCCGTCACAGGGCAGAGAGAGTTCCAGGCGGGGCACAGCAGGAGAGAGAGAGAGAGGCGGACTGAGTCTTCAGCAGAGAGAAGTGCTGGACAGCGCACAGCTGGCGTCCGAGTCTTACGCAGGATTACGCGCAGAGCGCACTGCAGCTGGACAGCGCTAGATGTAGTCGGCGCTCAGAGAATCCGCAGACAGAGTGTAAGTGGAGGCTAGGCGGGGAACACACCACTCGGGAGAGACTGACAGTGGGGCGGGGAATCTGAAGGGATAAGGCAGCAGAGAGCACGGTAAATAATCCAAACAAAACTACACACAGTTTACTCGACAGGACTAGAACTAGCCAGGCTAGCGGGCATGAACATACAAAGACGAACTTGCAAGGAACAGAGGAAACGAGGGGAATTTAAATCAAACCGGATGGGCAATAAATATGGATCAGGTGTGGGACGCCGGTGAGAAGAGTCAGAGATAATGAGGTCACCAGGTGGAAGGCGCGCACGTGTGGAGCTGTCAAAACATAAACACAACACAACACATGGTGAAACAAAGACAAAGCGGCCAATGAGACCGAATTCATGACACACATGTTTGTATCATTTTAAGGAAAAGTATATATTGATATAATAAATACCGAACTTGTCCTTTAAGAAACAATAATACACAATATATACTTTACATTATAAAACACTAAAACTGCCCAAAGTTTGATTATTTAAGCTAGGGCCACACTATCAGATTATCAAAATGTAAGAGACCACAAACGTGATGACGACAAATCGACAATTTAACAGATTTGTTCCTATAGTGTGTGGAGTGCCGCAATGTGGTCATGAAAGCACAACATAATGAGTAAGATACATGACCATGATTGCTTCTGGGGTGCTGAACATAACAGTGGTGTCGTCACACTTTGTGAATGTGATTGAATTAAACCACGATGTTCTTGTCTATAGAAAACCTAATGTTGTTGTAAATTTTTAAGAATCCCTCTATTTGTTTATGGGGACCACCCAGAATAACTTCCTTTACCTGAACTACTCCATTGTCTCTGCAATGTCCATCAAGTGTGCAGTGCTTTGGGTTGCATGCATCTGCTGGTATTAGGCTGTTTGTAGGCTCAGAGAGGACACATGGCACTGACTTTCACTGCGACTGCAGATTGATGTGCCTGATTCAAGATTGGATGCAATCCAAAGCCTTGAAATGACGTTTGAGGGTTTGTTAATCTAGCTCTGGAATTGAAGTGGTCTGGCCAGCACATTCAGAATGATAGACTGTATATCATTGGGTCCGTTTAAGAAGTAAATCTATGGACTTTATGGAAGAAGAACTTATAATGATTTATAACCATCTGCAGAGCTTTAGGTTTTTCAGTTTTACAAATCATACTGTATGTAGGATCTGCAAAGTCGAGCTTTAGCAAAGCACCAGCTGCATTCAGCAAGTAGGCACGTATTGACAAGCTATAGGACTTAAAATACGTTCCTGTAGCTCAGCTGGTTTTGTTACTGCTTGACACTAGCAAGCACTAGCAGTCATGTTCGACCATGAAACAAACTGAAACGATGTACAGTATCCATTAAATGCATTTTGAATAAAAAGCGCATTGTTAACCTGAAACGTCTGACCTTGCTAACATATTCATGCTCTTTCTAGGTAATTCCAACATTGCAGCAAAGGAGGCCGTTTCCAGGTGGACCGGTAAGTCATTTGCACCACAATTCAATACATTTTAAACCAATAATTCTTTTTGCTTATGTAAGTCATGTGGTGTATCTAGAGAAGGTATTGAAATGTAGGCCATAGGCAATCCTGACAATCCAGTTTTGCATCCACTAATACTTAATTTTAGCTGGAATCCAATCTAATCTGCCTGTTAATTGTTAAATACTGCTGCATGTACACGTTTTATAGCTCCATTATATAAAATTGTCGGGGAAATTCTTGTAGGCGTGATTGCCGTTAGACCTTCTTGCTGTTTTGCTGATTTGTTGACTTTGGCACTACAGCCTAAAAGTTAAGATATTGTTTTTGTCTTTTTCTTTAAAAAAGCTCAAAGTAAAATTTTCCTTTTGCACATTTTGCAAATCCTGACCTAAGAGTGCAATAAAAACCCTTAGTTATTCTCAAGCATGCTTTTCCAAGAATGCAGCAAACACAGACTTTCATTTCACTTAACTCTTAGGATGAAAATTCCTCCACATTTTTGACGACAAAACGTCCGGATGAGCAGTGTATAAAAACATTTGTACTGTTACATTTGGGAACACGGCAGTTATGCTGGAGGGCTTAGTCAATTTTCGGTTTACACTCAGCAGATCAGATTTCAGCCCAGAGCTGAACACAGCTTACATGCTGCATTAAGAGAGAGTGCACACACATTTGCACACTTTGGTGATATGTAATGCCTTAGTAAATGGTCTAAGTTTAGATTTCAGACTTTAGTTCAATTATTTGCCTGGAGATCAGGCTTTTCTCAGGAGACTAACTGGTCAACATCTGTGGAGGCACAGGGGTCATGCAGTTCATTCATTTGGTTGTTTTTAATGCTGTTGATAGTGCTTTTTAATGCATACAGTATGTCATTTTGCAGTTAAACTAGTATCAAATTAAAGGGGCATGCATTTAGTATTTAGTATAATATTATAATTTTGTGCTGTATAAAATGCAGTTCCAGAAGTAATTCCAGATTTTTCCGTGCTGTTTTTTGGTGGGACACTCTGTGGAATGGATTTAAAAATGTGTAGTACTAACACATTTTACTAATTGTTTGCAGAAAGCATAATAAAACTGTGCAAAATATGTGATTTCTGCCGAAATCGGTGGAGTTTTCTCTAGTGTACCACGTGTATAAAAATTTTAATGCACTGAAAATTAAATAAAATATGTCTTTAATTAAAAACTATACAAAATAAAAGTCAACACATGTTTTAAAGTTGCTCAATGTGTTGCATAACATCAAGTTTTATTGCAATGTATCTGTTTTTCAGAGTTTTGTGTAGCTATCTACGTAATCTCTAAAAGGAATTTCTGAGTAATTGCACAGTCACAGTAACTACTAAGTTGGCAAGTTTTCATACTGTAACTGACAAAGGGATTTCACTTTTTGGCATCCTTAATGTGTCTTATTTTTCTTCTTTTTTTTTTCTTTTGCAGATAATGTTTTTGCAATCAAATCCTGGGCAAAGAGGAAGTTTGGCTTTGAGGACAGCAGTTTAAACAAAGCTTTCGGAATACCAGAGGACTTTGACTACATTAACTGATGAAAAAAGCTAACTGTTTATACATATACATTTTCCATTGTTGGGTTGTTATCAGTGTTGTCTTTGTTCTCTCCTTATTTTCACAATGTTCATATTTTGTATATCTTGTAAATAAATAAAACTGTTTTCGTTTGCTTTGTGTACTCTGATTTTTAAAATATACATTATTATACAATACATTATATAAATGTACATTATATTATAATTATACAAGTCTTTTGTTTTTGTAAAAAAAAATCTGCACAATAATATAATGAAACAACACTAACTAGTTTATATTTTTAGAAACACGTGTTTAATTTTTTACATGTAAAGATGCTATTAGTTCTTAGGGGTTTGTTGAAGACAAATATAATGCTCGTGCTTATTGCGACACCTCTTGTTGACATGCATCAACCTGTTTAGTTCTCAAAGCAATGTCTCAGCTCTCCCTTTTTGCAGGCAGGAACTGTACAAATGTACACTCAACCTGAGAGGACTTTTATTTTCAGCTCTAAAAACTGAGTACATTATATTATTTAAGCATTAATGAGTTATTTAATGTTACAATCTGTTGCGTCATTTTTATAATTCCTAAATAATTACAATACTTATAAATATCTAAGTTAATCAAGCACTTTCTAGAAGGATTAAACATAGCTTGGGTACTCAAAGGGCGTAGCTTTGCCACACCAGCAGTGGGCGTGGCTGAACTTGAATAAAAAATCTGATTGGCTTGAATAGAACAAGTGGAGAAAGAACACAGTTTGTTTTTATTTTTCTGAGGAAGTTGACGACTTTATATTGTTCACAGGCTTTTAATATTTTGTATTAATTATATTTTTGGTGTTGTACACCAAAAAAACCTTCCATAGTTATTTTCATAATATAAAGCCCATACTGAAATTATGTATATGTGTTTCATTATGTATACTTTCAAATAATTGTTTATCCGTTAATCTTAAGCGAAAATGGCATAGTTTTCTGATCTAACAGCGTTCTGTATGTGTGAATGATTTATTTTAAAAGAAAATCGCAAGCGACTTGACGCTACGTGACGAACAGGCGTTTGGAAGTACAGCGTTCATTCTGTACTGTTGCGTCGCGTTGAACGCGTGCAGTATAGCTCGTATTGTGTATTGTGTACATGGTGTGTTTCTGGCTCTAGTGGGCGCAAACTCACACAGTCACTGACGAGAGAGGAGAGGAGGGAGGGTGTGAGAAAGAAAGAAGTGAAGCCAGAGAGCTCAACACAGCCAGCATGGCGAGCCAAAGGGACTTCACGCACAGAAAAACATGGATTAATGTCCTTCTGCGACTCCTACAGCTTTTATTGCCATATATTCAACATGGAGGAGCTCAGTTTCAAGGTCTGGAAAGCAGAATTGTCGTATTTGTATCGTTCACGAAGGCAAGCGGAGCCTGAAAATGTCGGAGGAACTGTCGAGGGCTGATTTGACAAGTATTCAAGTGCAGTCGTTGTGCTATAGGAGGATAATATACAATACATTTACCTCATCTCTGATAGTTTTGATGCGGGGGTTAAATGCGTCTATCTGCATTATTGCGATCTATCTTTCGATTACAGTGTGAAGAACGACATCGCGACCTTTTTTGAGCAGTTATGGGTTTTGCTCTATTTCCTGTGTCTATGCAATATGCTACAAAGCTCAGTGCATATAGCTGTTATTCAGTGCAGCTTATGGAAACTACACAAAACCACAAGACGGATCGCAACAGAAAACATGAGACAAAAGCAGCATTAATGCATATATTAGGATGTATTTCCAGCTGCATCCATTTGGATTGTTGACATGGTGTGAGCTCGCGACTAAAATAGCTTGTGTCTGTTTCATTTCACGCCTTTGTCATCCGAGCAATCCCCGTTAGTGCTCACTGTTAAACTATTGCAAACATATTATTTAACGCACGCAACATACTACACGCACGCTATCGTTATTTTAGGGGAACGACTGCATTTTTCGCATATCTGTTTACAGACGCGCTGTGTCGGGTTGGCATTTGTTGTTGGTCTGCACGCATGACTTTGTGTTTATGCTTTTGCGTTTTCTCTCTTAGTTCTGACTCAGAGGTCCAGCGTGGTTGAAGTTTGGCAGGCAGAGGACGCAGACTTCTTCATGCCATCGCAGGTATGTAAACTGCTAAACATGACGTCATTTACAACACGTTTTATTACACTGTAAGTTCACCTCATTGTGAGCCGAGAGCACGTGCGAGTCGTGCTGCAAAGCATGCTGTTGTTGCATTTGTTAAACTGTTGCATTTGCAGCAGATGGCGATAATCAAAACAAGACCTCTGGTTTGGTTTGTCTATATATGGTTCCGTATGTATTGTTTTATTCAGGGTGATAATTTATTTAGGAAGCTGAAATGGGTTATCTTTTGCGGCGGGAAGAATGAGGAATGTTCCCATGGGGACTGGGATTTCTGAATGGGTCTAATGAATACTTTCAGTTTCATACGGTTTATCACTATTTCAGACAAACATGTAACTTAATTATATGTTTTCAAGTATGACCTCCCTCTGCTAAAATGTGTTTTTATAGTAGACATGTGTTTTAAAGGGACAGTGCGCGCATCTTCTGTGTGCTCTGACGTCATCGCCCCTTTCAGAGAGATGTTATTTTTAATAATTTGATAAGCGATTTGAGGTAATATCTGATGTAATATTTATTTATTAATCTGGTGATACGGCGTTTTATCACCCTTGTTTAACCTCATGTTCACGAGTCTTATGTGAAGTTTGATTTGGTGAGGTTTGCTGTAAGGATGCTAGTATAGTTAGTACACAGGGTTTGAAAGGGACAAGTTTCATTGGGTGAATTCTAGTTGAGCACATATTTGTGCAGAAAATCCCATTTATGTTTATAGAATGTGCATAGCATTTGGAGATTACTTTATGGATAAAAGATGGAAATCCTCTACATCTTGAACTTGAACTCCATCCCCCCTTGAAATTCACTTCCTGGACTCTGTCCCCCGAGTCCCCCTTGTTTCCAGTCCTGGTTGTAAATGATAACATACAGTTGAGCACAGTGTATTAATACCCTTCACATTGAACACCATTACAAAAAGTATAGGGCGATTGAAACAAAATGTTGTTATTGGCACATTCACCCATCACCTGACCAAAGATGTGCAACTTGTGGTTGTGGTGGATGTTTGTAATGCTTATTTCTGTATACGGCATATGTTTTATTCAGAACATGCAGAGAAATAAGCATACTGTTGCTCTTACAGAGGATGACAGAGAATTTACCACTTTAGTGGTTGACAATTACGTAAGCAACCTGTTTTTGGTGGGGTATTTGTGTTATGGCTTGAGAATGGCTGCAATCAAAGGGGACGGAAAGTTCTATTTATAGTTCAGCATTCATTTTAGTTTTAGTCTGCTGGGTTGACAACAGTGGCAGTAGTGAAATTGTGTTAGTATTAGGGTCAGTGTTTAATATTTGTTTATATTGGGCCTAGGGGTGGGCGGGCGGTATGACCAAAAATCCATTTCACGGAATGAGTCATTTTATTTCACGTTATACTAGTTTTTCAGTTTATGTTGTTTTTGGAATATAAAAATTTGCAGACATTTGCCACTCACTATAGCTTTTAACTTAATGCTCACCA
Organism: Paramisgurnus dabryanus; assembly: GCF_030506205.2. Classification (NCBI taxonomy): domain Eukaryota; kingdom Metazoa; phylum Chordata; class Actinopteri; order Cypriniformes; family Cobitidae; genus Paramisgurnus; species Paramisgurnus dabryanus. The sequence continues at coordinate 42,786,923 of NC_133340.1, read as the reverse complement.
TAGTTTTAAAATATGAGAAAGTTAAAGATATTGTTAATGTAAAAATGCCAAGAAGATAACAACAGATTAAGTCTTGGTAGACAGAATCTTGTTTTTAATTAAGTTATTAATTTTATCGACTATTGAAGCTATAGTATGCATTCATTGTATTTTGTATTTATGCATACAGTACTTTAAAAATAGGCAATATGTAAAATGAATATGCACAAACCTACAGGCAGGATACTGTAAATACCTGTATATAAGAGACGGAGCTCTAGATATAGATATTATAAATATGACAGGTGCTATGATGTGATGACCAGGAAGTCTGTTTTAAGATCTTGACGCCCTTTACTTTCTATTAGACCTTAACTGTGTCTCTCTCTCGTCTTTTATATCAAAGATGTTTATACTATTAGCAAATGGCACATCGCTCCAGCAGCGCACGTGTCACTGATATAAACGCAAGTTTGCTTGCTTAAAGGGGCACTTCACTTTTCTTAAAAATTGCTCATTTTCCAGCTCCCCTAGTGTTAAACATTTCATCTTTACCGTTTTGGAATCCATTCGGCCGATCTCTTGGTCTGGTGTTTCCACTTTTAGCATAGCTTAGCATAATCCATTGAAACTGATTAGACCATTAGCATCATGATAAAAAATAACCAAAGATATTCAATATTTTTCCTATTTAAAACTTGACTCTTCTGTAGTTACATTGTGTACTAAGACTGATGCAAAATTAAAAGTTGTGATTTTCCAGGCTGATATGGCTAGGAACTATACTCTCATTCTGGTGTAATAGTCAAGGACTTTGCTGCTGTAACATGGCTGCAGCAGGCGTAGTGATAATACGCATTGCCCGAAAATAGTCCCCTTGGTTACTTTCAATAGCAGGGGACTATTTTCAGAAGCTACGTAATATCATTGCGCCTGCTGCATCTGACATTTTATTTCACGGTAACGGAATATACCGTCATACCGCCCAGCCCTAATTGGCCCAATAGTTGTATGCAACATGGCTATAACTTACTGAAATGTAACCAGTGGCTCATTTAAAAAGTGTAACATTGGCATTGGCTATATTAATGAATTTTTGGGAAATACATGATGTTGACTATATATTGATGGATGTTGTCAGAATCAATGTAATACTTAAATGACCTTGCTGTTGAATGGCTAGCAGTGCTGTGGTTTATTACATAACTACAGTTAAAGGGATAATCAATGAAATTGCATTATTCCCTTTTACACTGTGTAACTGAATCATGTTAAAGTTCAAGAGGTCTTTTAGGCTCTCTAAATGGTTGAAATCAGATTAAGCCCATTTGAACATAAGCTTTTTTTAAATGTTGTCAGGTTTTGTAATTTGAGTAAATATGGCACTTTATTCAAATTATTTAGATTTATATTTTTAACCTCCATATTTTTGATGCAGGTGGGGGTTCCAGTATAACCTAATTGTTATACTGTTAAATTATTTAGATACGCCTTCAAATCTTATTCAAGAGCAACCTGTGCTTTGGTCTCTGAACCTAGTTAAACAAAATAAGTGAATTTGAAAAATGCATTTGAAATGTAAGTCAAATGCACAAGCAGCTCGCTTTCTAGACATTATCAGCTTCAAAACATCCACACTGTGCTGAAGGCAAACCCATAAATAGACTTTGATTCATTTGAAGTCAACATAGATGTCAAGAGTGATTGAGTGGACCTGCAGCATTCCATTTAAAGAGAACCTCCCTCATATGATGAATGCACTCTAATAGCAATTGTAAATACTACACTGGAAACCAGTAGATCACAACTTAGCCTTATAAGTAAGAGGCAGTTTATAATTGAAACCCATCGTCAGGTTTTGCATCTTCACAGTCATCCAATCACCGTAAGATGTGTACCAAACAGTCACCTGATGCCAGGCAACCAGGTGTCCTTTATATGCATTTATTGTTTGGCTGGAGGGCTATAGTAAGTTTCTATGGAAACCTGGTTTAACAAAGCACATAAACACTTATCAGGTTAACATGGCTTTAAAGGGATAGTTCACCCAAAAATGAAAATTCTGTCATCATTTACTCACCCTCATGTTGTTCTAAACCTGTATGTATATATACTAGTCAACATTTGAAGTGGATCAAAAACATTCATCAAAGTTGTCCTAGGACAAGAACGGGTATTGGGTATTGGTTTGAGAACACATTAATGAAAGGTTTGATCCACTTCAAAAGTTGACTAGTGTATTTTGATAAATGATGGTAAGCACACAGCTGATTGTAACCATTGACTTCCATAGAAGGAAAACGAATAATAATAGAAGTATTGGGATAAATGATGATGAAGATATTTTGATGAATGATGATAAGCACGCAGTTGACGGTACCCATTGATTTCCATCGTATTTATTTTTCCTTCTATGGAAGTCAGTGGTTACAATCTGCTGTGTGTTTACCATAATTTATCAAAATATCTTCTTTTGTGTTCATCAGACAAAATAAATTCATACAGGTTTAAAACAACATGAGGATGAGAAAATGATGAGAGCATTTTTTTTACTTTAATACTAGATAGGTTTGTGGTGCTAAAGGCATTTTTGAAATACGATAATAATACTTTATTGCTATATTAATATGGTTATATATAATAAAAAAAGAGTAAACATTCAAAGCAAGGTCAGCTTCATAGTTAACAGTACATTAATAAATCTCTAAATAAATAAATTATATACATTTTAATTAATAGTATTGTGTTTTCAATTGTATGTCTTTGTTTACATGCATTGCATTTATTTATTTATTTATTTTCATTTTACATTTACTAATTTCACATGTTCTTTACTTATAGGGGTCTTAGGTTGCGATTACATGTTTTCCTTTGTCACTGTTTGTGCATATAAAAGATAGATATTCTTTCTAAACGTGAAGGCTCATCCATGCCTTCCTAAAATGCCTCATATAAACACGCCCCCACATATCTATTTCACTGTGTGGGAAGATTTGCATAACACTACCCAAATGTATACACAAAGAAAGAAGGCGTATCTTTAATTCTCACTGTTGTATTGTTTGCCACTGCCATATTGTGGAGAAGATATGCTTTGGGAGCTGATATTTCAGATTTGGTAAAGGGCATACCATTTCTATCAGCCAACTTGCTTTTTCAGAACAATGAGCTTTGTAAAAATCGATGCGTTTAGAAAGGCCAAACATAGAGAAGCAACAATAATGTTCAGTATGTGGACAAAATGTGTTTTTTTTTAACCTTAAACCACAAACATATGACCCAAGTTTAAAGTATTTCTTTCACTGTTATGTCATAACTACACTGTATCTGTGTAATGCGTGCTGACCTGCTGAATAAAAATATCCTTTTTTTACTTTCTTCAGGCAGAGGAGCAGCATGGTAAAGAAAATGTTCCTCGAGAGGAAAGGTGAGAGTTTTCTATCAAACCACAATCCCTTTGAGAATTTACTGGCATATTTCACAAGAGAAGTGCAGTCTTTATTTATTTTGTTACTTCATACATGGTTGGTACACTTATAAATACAATACATTGTTTTTAAATAACCCATAAGATGTATATAATAAGGATTTAATATTTAATAGCGATGCTAAAGGGCTTTTTCTCTCCTTAAACAATGGACGTTCAATGCAGAATATTGGCAGACACATTTAGACATAGTTCTTAGTTAAATGAATAGTTCACTTTAAAATGAAAATTCTGTCATCCTTCACTTGTCTTCATGTTGTTCTAAACCTGTATGAATTTCTTTATTCTGATGAACACAAAAGAAGATAGTTTGAGAAATAATGGTGAACACACAGCAGATAGTGTCCATGGACTTCCATAGTAGGAATAAAAAAATGGCTACTGTCAACTGCATGCTTACCATCATTTATCAAAATATTTTCTTCATCATTTATCACAATACTTCCAAAATATTTTTTCCTACTATGGAAGTCATAGTTTTTTTTGTGTTCATCAGAAAAAAATTCATAAAGGTTTAGAACAACATGAGGATGAGTAAATGATGACAGAATTTTCATTTTAAAGTGAACTATCCCTTTAATGTTCAATATGGCAGTCTATACTGTTTTTTTAACCCAGTATATATAAACCCGAAGTATTTGCAATACTACTGCATTCACAATGCATGTTATAAGCAAACCACATCAAGTGAACGACAGGAAAAGCACCTCCTGAGATGTTTTTGGAGCATTTACACAAAAGACAAAATTCATAAAAATTTAACTATAGACCCGAATAGAACAGTGGCACTGAACAAGCAGACTTTTTGTTGTTGTTTTTTATATTTTGTTTGTCTAGCAAGCATACATCTTTGCATTTAAGCAGTGGAATTTTTTGTCACACAGTGGTCTGAGATGTTTCGCGGGTCGGCCGCCACCACGTTGGGTAGATGAGCAAAGCTACCCAACCACTGAGCAAACGTCCCCACGTTTGACTGTTGAAGTGTGTTAATCAATATAATAATATAAGGCTGTAGGCTGTTGTATCTCTCCAGGCTTTCTAAGGAGAGCAGTTTTATTATTTGCCCATTTGCATCCATGTGACTGGTGTATGATCTAGAATCAACACACAGTGTTTTTTTAACCACATTGCAGAAAGAAGAAAACAATATTAACCTAACAAGTACATGTGAGTTCCATGGAAAGATACCATTGTTAACACAGGCCTGCATGATGCACGGTTTACAGGTGTGTTTTTACAGATGGTGGTAGAAAACAGAGTAGGTGTAGATGAAAGATAATGACTGTAAACTGGATAGGAAAAACGTTACTATACATTTCTCAAGCTCAGAGCTTACAGATGTGGTGGAGGTTTGTTGAGTAATTTTCGATGAGTTTCTTTGTTCACAGCGTTGTTGTTAATTCGTTTTATATATGGTTTAAATGTGACACCCAATGAGTATTGAGAGATTGGTGGTAAGTTTATGGTGGTTAGAGTGGCTGCCGAGCATTATGTAAATACTGAGAACATGAGATGACAGTTTCATCATAAAAATTTTCACATTTCCTATTGGTGTCAGCTCACTTGTTTTCGATTTCAAGCATCATTGAAATCAATTAAGCTGATTAATATATTATCTACTTGAATTGATGTTTTAAGGCTGCAGGTGAAAATGTTGACGTAAAACCTCCATTCATTATTAAAAAAAAAATCACAATTGTGAATTGTGGACTCAAGTAAGTGCTTTACTTTAAGGGACTTTTTAAAGTAATAAATCGACATGAGTTTTTGCCTGATGGTGCTCGTAGACTGGAAGCGTCTGTGGCTGACACCTTTCATAGTCACTGTGCATGCAAGTTTTGTTAACACTTAAAGTAACCAAAGCACTATTTTACTTTCTCTTCATTGTGTCTTTGCCACATCCTCTCGTGTCAGCCACCCCAACTGTCCTATCTGCCTAAAACAGATGGTTCATAGTTCACATTGTCATTTCATTGTTTTTTGACATGACTGTAGGTAGCAGCATGCTCTGTGGTTAAGTTCTAATCAGGGTCTATCACCAAGAAGCACAATGACCACATTTAAAATGGCGTCAACAACGCTCTTTTCCTGTAACAACAGGAAAGTGCATTCAGAAAAAATGGACAATAGCTGTCACTGGGAAGATACCGTTAAAAAGTCCAAATATGTACCATTTAGATACAGATATGCAATGTTGAGGTAACAATAGGGCCTTTCGCACTGCATGAACTTTTTCGTTTACTATTTGTGGGTCTACTCGCTTTGTGGCATGTTCGCACCACAGGAACTGGCATTTTTGTACATGTATTGCCTATTTCTAGGACTAAATTAGCTCCTACTCCGTAGTAGGGTCTAATTAGCACAATGCAAACTGTTCATGACATAAGTGTATATTTTTTGGTCACAAGCATGTAATACAAAACACTAGCACCGTCATTCTTTTAAAAAGCTTTGTGCATATACAGTTTATACTTCATGAACATGTTACAAGACATAAACTTGTTCTTATCTTAGCCTCAATGATATATAACACTTCAAGACAGTTGTTGGAGAAAATATAAGGTTTCAGAATTAGAGGTAACTTGGACAACTAGACTTTATTGGAAGCAGATAGCATTAGCAGATTGGTCCGAATATCTAATAAACAAATGCATGAGACCCAAGGAATGTGTAAATGTTAGTGAATGCGTCAGTGAATTACCTAGAGTGCAGCAGAATGGTATAACACATACAAGCATGGTGGTGAATTCATGGGAGCATTGTGTCAGTCACGCAAGCAGAAGTGGTGTCATCTTGGCTCCCAAACAGAGAAATGAAACATGGGATTATTTGACCACCCTGCTGTACATTGTGTGTTTTAGAAACATGTCAGATTTTCTGCATTTAGAAAAATTACCCAAGGCTGTTTTGGATCTACCGTAATTGTAAAATCTTTTACATTGGTACGTATGTGTACATGTACATAAAAAGTCTGCATGCTAAACACAGAGTTCACGGGTGGATTCTGCAGTATTGCAATCTATGACTCATGACTCTGTGTAAATGAGCTCAATAGACATTTAACCTGTCATAGCACTAGACCTAAAGGATACCTTTTATGTGTTGCATAACTATAGTTAGGACTAACTTAAAACCAAAAAACAGGAAGATTTAGTGGAATCCTGAAATGTTAATACAAATGCATTGCACAAATATTGTAAATTCTTTTATCGCATGCAATTGCAAACAAACTATATTTATGATTTAGTCGCATTTTATTTTGTGTGTGTGGTCCACTATTGGATTGTGCAGTGGAGTGTATAATACTTCTTTTAATACCTCTGGTGATATTCTGAGTTTGTTCTTTGAACTTCGGCCCTGTGGTGTGTGTGAGTCCATTTGGCAGGGTGGCTGTAATGGCATCTAATGTGGTATATTGGAGTTTATTGACTAGCTTATCATGTATCATGCAGTGCAAAGATAAAGAAAATGTTCTGTGCAGTTGTCCGGGGTCTGAAGAGAACGCATGAATTTGAATAGCAAACTTGAAAACGTTTTTCAGATTGAGAATTAGATTTACATTTATGTGTTAGGGGGAGACGCTTTTATTCAAAGTGACTTACAGTGCATTCAAGGTACATTTTATCATTATGCGTGTTCAGTATGACCTCGCTATGCCAGTATACCTATAGAAAGACGATGTACAGTATGTGCTGTTGAATGAGTATAGAAGCTAATGTCACATACTGTTAGCAATTACATGTAGCCTTATTTGAATTAACAAAAAAATGCTTGTTTGGTTTTTAACATATTTAATTTATTCAGAAAAACTGAATATTAAAGGCAGTGATAGTGTTTTTAGAATGATGTGCAACAGTGCATCACTTTACAAAGATGCAGTTACTATTTGGACTGTATCTAAATTTTCTTATATTTTTAGATCAATTCAGTAAATGGTGCCAATAGGTGCTAATAAAGATTAGAGAGGAAGAAATAGGAATGAAGTGAATAAGAAATGTAGTTTTAAAGCACCTTTGTGAGAATTTCACTTTCCAAATGAATTTCATGGGATGTTGTTCTGTAAAACGTGATGAAGTATTATGACAGCAGAATCTGTTGCCTTTTGTTTTTAGATAGTATGAGTGGATAGAAAAGGAACTTCAAAGATATAGATAAGCATAATGAGAAGTTCAGCCCAGTCTTTCAAAGTAATTTATTATTGCCTGTTACATGGATAATGAAAAACTGTGGACAGGTTTCATCCCTGACCATCTTTTTCAATTACACTGAATCTAATTACAGTGGGTACATTTACATGCAACCAAATAATCCGTTTGTAATCTCATTGATGGCTCAATATCGTATAGAAAAGCCTTCATGTAAACACCTTAATCAATATGATTGAGGACGATCAGATGCAAATTTGGATTGTATTGAAGGGGGTGGTGTACCCCGATCTGTGATCCGATCAGCAGGAGAAAAGTATGCATGTAAACGTGTGAATCATAGTATTTTCTCAATCGGATGCAAAAATACATTGTGCACATGTGCAGAACATTTTTGCTCATTACATGATTCTCGTCACAGAAACACGAAATAGCAAGGCAGTGGCATCACGCATTATCAAGGAATTACTGGTGTCACGCGATGTACATTCTGCCACGTTTATGTGTACTTTTATGACATTAGGCTACATGAAGCAATAAAATAGCGTTGTGCCTTTTTGAAAAGTGTGTTTTCATCACCTATATCTGAAAACTTCTTAAGACCAACTTTCTCCAACTCCGCTTTGACTTTTATCCAGAGATAAAGCCTGAACTCGACGAGAGATGCTGTCCGCAGCGAAGCGTTGCCAAGTCCTCTGCTTTTTTTCGAGTTTAGATTTGAGCTACTGTTTGAACTGTTCCCACCAGTTGTTTTTCTTCTGCGGGTTAAAGATGAAAGTATTTCGTTAATAAGTTATTGGTATTGGGCTGTGAATAGTCTTTGGGATGCTTTTGGGCTAGTTTTGAATGTCCATTTGGGATGGTTCTGATACGCGAATCTGGCAACCCTGGCAGTGCGCTTGTGCAGACGTTCGGTTCGGATTCTATAGAATGTACATGTAAACAAACATTTTATTCAGATTGCAATGTTGAGGATGCATGTAAACTGTATCTTCGTAACCTCCAATCGGATTAAATTTAATCGGATTGACAAAATTTTGTGCATGTAAACATAGCCATTGTGTTTTTTGGTGCATTTACACCTATATTTAAATGGTGAACCAACCGATGGTTTACTTTAGCTGATCTGATAGAGCATGACTTTATGGCCCGGTTTCTCAGACAAAATTTAAGCCTAGTCCTTGACTAAAATGCATGCTTAAGGTGTCTTAAAATCCTAAAATATTTTTATTTTTTGGTCTGTGATACCAGGCCTAATAATGTTAATACCTTACATTTAATTCCTTAGTAAACCACATGCTAATAAAATGTAATGCAGTGTAAGTAGCTTTGAATAAACGTTTTCTGCCAAATGCGTAAATGTAATCATTGTGACCTGAAAACGCATATTAATGTCAGGTGTACAGTAAAGGGTGCCAATGTTTCAACTGCTGTTAGCTGAACTGCACAAAACTTCTCCAAATCTTCTGTCATTATCCAAACATAAATGCAGGAAATAGGTGATACTGATTTAAAGTCCTAGCCTGAATGAAGTAAATATGACAGTTAAAGGAATAGACTATCCTTTTTCCATATTAAACTATGTTATTACCTTAACTAAGAAGAGTTGATACATACCTCTATCATCTTAGTGCGTGCACGTAAGCGCTGTGGCGCGCTGTGACACTTCGATAGCATTTAGCTTAGCCCCATTCATTCAATGGTACTAAACAGAGATAAAGTTAGAAGTGACCAAACACATCAACGTTTTTCCTGTTTAAGATCAATAGTAGTAATACGAGCAAGTATGGTGGCACAAAATAAAACGTAGCGCTTTTCTAAGCGGATTTAAAAGAGGAACTATATTGAATGGCGGAATAGCACTTTTGGGAGTACTTCGACTCGCCTGAAAACCCGAGTTGAAGTACTCCCAAAAGTGCTATTCCGCCATACAATATAGTTCCTCTTTTAAATCCGCTTAGAAAAGCGCTACGTTTTGAGTTCATTTTTGCACAAATATTTCCAGGAAAAAATCACTTAAACAGCTTGTGAAGTGCAGAAATTTCTCACTTTTACCAGTAATGGATTTCAGTAAAATGGATTTGCAGACTAATAGAAAAATGGTTCCAGTTTTGTCACACAAGTTTCATTTTGAGCATTTCAGGCCATGAAGTGATGTTCTGCAGGTCATCTTCAAACCATTGGGGATTACGAAATGTAGAAATGTGTTTTTTGGTCAACAGTTCTACCACGATTCACAGTATTTTAGATTCACTTTCACATTAAAGTATGGACAATGATAGTGAGGTTTATCATGTAATGCAAACGAACAGAGTTTTGTCTAATTGCAGATTCTTCCTGTTTGTTTCACTTTCTTTGTCCACTATTTCAAATCTTAGGAAAATGTAACATTTCCTGCAGTGGCTTCCCTTTAAATAGTTTTTATGATGTGCTGCAACCTGTTACACAAGTTAAACTCATGTGAAAACACGAGATCTTTGTTGCTTAAAATTTGAAGAGAAGTGACAAACAGGAAATGTCCAAGACCTTGCAATTAAATTGTGCTTATCATTTCTCAATAGAACCTGAGTGAACTAGTGGGGCCTATGTGCTTTACAATTTAAAGGGACAAAATTGTCACCTGAAATGCTCAGTATCACTTGTTTTATTCATATCACATTGTGTGATTGTTGTATTGTATTTAAATTCAGTTAAAGACAGAAAGATGTTGATAAAAACTTTCTGGCATTGATATAAAAAATGTATTGCTTTCCTATGATGGCAAATGCAGACATGATTCTTTAGCTCTACTGGTACAGAATGATGTTAGCAACACCAAGATCAGGTTTAACCCTCAGGGAGCACACATGTAAAAAACCGACTATACTCCGAGCTCAATGCATAACTGCAAATGTAGCAAGTCTGGTTTATAGTTTAATGATTTCATAAGAATTCTTACTTGTGAATCAGGGAAGATATTGGGAAGATATCCAATTTAATGGAATGTGTTAATTTCCGAAGATATTATACAGCAAAAAGATGTGTAAGCATAAATTCATGTTCAGTACTTAAGGGCTGATCGTTCTGACTGACAGCCCAGTGCATTATGTAAGGCTGTTAAGTAAACACAGTTTGTCATATCTAAAAAATGTAAACAGGCGTGACAACATACTAGGTTGTCAAAATATTATATGTGTGCATTAAGGCTTGTAGATTAAAAAAGCCCTTGAGATATCTGACAGGGAACACCTCAAACCTCACATACATAACAAGACCATAGAAAATTTTACAACCAAATTGTGACTAGAATTTCTCTATGGGGAAATGTACTTTTAATAACACAGAAAGGTCTTTTATATCTCTCTATAGTATATTCACCAATAGACCAAAGCCTCTTAATGTGCTGATATTTAAATCAAGGTAAGCACAGTGTAGTGTGCGATCCAGGCACTTGACATGTTTGCTATTTTATGCATATTGCACAATGTTTCACTTGTTATATAGTTGTTGTGCTGTTCTGCTAGCTAGTTATCTGCTAATATGCATTGTGGCAAGACTTGACATAAACCTTAAAGCCAGGGTTGACCTTATTGGGGTTTATAACTGGTGCATGTTGGTAAAAATATGCAGTTCTGTTTCCATTTCAGTTTGCGTGCAGAGGGTGTACAGCGTGTCATCTTCTGGTAGCCATGTCTGTCTTTGTTTTTATATTCTTTGTGGTCAAGGACATCAAGGGAATCCATGTGCAGATAAATGGAAATGCACATTGAAGTTATTTTGAATAAATGTCATTGTATTCAGCCAATTTATATTCTCTGTTTGAGAATGAAAGGCATTAATCTTTGTTGACCTGTTGCTTATTCTTTGTTTTAAATGTTTATCTTTTTTAAATTTTGATTATTAGCGAGTGAAGTCGTAATTCTGCTGTGCAGGGATTTTCAATACTTGCAGTACAGTTGTGCTTCAAGAGCAAGAGCTATGGTCCGATTCACGCGTTTACATTTCCTTTGGTGTGTAAGTGTGTGTTGGTACATGTTAATGATATGCAAAAGGTACATACCGCAAAGTAAACAATAACGCGAGTAAATCTCTTTTTTTTTTGGACTACAACAAACACATGGATTGTAGGCAACAGTGTACTTCCTGGGCCTGTTTACGTAGACAAGACCGACATTATGATAATTCCTCCAGCTTTGACTCACAGCCTGTAAGTGAACTTCTGTTAGCATTGCATTGTGAGTTCTAACATGTTAAGGAGCGTCACATTTCCCGCTGACGTCAGAGGTATTCAGGCCAATCACAATGTACAGATTAGCTGACCAATCAGGGACACAGTGCTTTTAAGATCGATGAGCTTTGTAGAAAATAAGAGCGTTTGATGATTGCAGTATATCTGGAGCTACAAAAATATATGGTATGTGGAAAATAATGTGTTTTTTAACACGTTGTGTTATACCAAATACTTCTATAAATCTGTAAAATGTGAAAAATACCAACCCCAGTAACTTAGTTTTGGTAATTCATTCTCTGCAAACATGTGAAAAATAGGCCATTGAAACTTGGTTCCCCTTGTGATGTCAGAAGGGTATAATGCCGCCCCTTAATCTGCACTATCCAACTACGGCACTGCAATTTAATGCAGAGATCAGCTCATTTGCAATTAATAGGACACACCCAAAAACAGCATATTTTGGCCCTACTCTTCTTATATGTACTCTGGGGAAACCAACAATTTATTTGACATCTTAAAGTCTTGTGAAATGTCCCCCTTAATAGGGCTGCACGATGTGAGGAAAAGTTGCTATGTGCGATGACATTGTTTAATGTTGCGATGACGATGTGAGTTGCGATAAATATTTTATATTTTTTCATGTTTTAGGGGCCATTCACATGTTGCGCCTAAAAACGCGTGGAAAACGCTAGACACGTAGGTTATTGTCACATGACCTGCACGCTGCGCTTGTGTCATTCTGAATAGTTAAAATGTTTTTGAAAAGCCTGGAAAGCGTTGAAAAGCGTGCAAGTCGCGACCGCTGCGCTTCCAGAGTGCACATACTGCGCGCCTACATTTGAAATAATGAACTTGAGCGCGCAATAGACGCAATATGTGAATCACCGCTTCCACAGTACCTGTGTTGGCGGCGTCATCTGTCCTAAATCCAAAATAATTCCATGATATAGCTGAAGTGCTGTTCCTTTTCACCACAAGGTCTTTGTCTGAAAGAACATTTTCCTCACTCTTCTCTCCTTTCTCCGCCATCGTTTTTGCTAACAGGCACAGCGTTGCAACTGACACCTCACAAATCAATCTGAGCGTAGCTGACTTGGGGGTTCCCCTGATTGGCCTAATAGCATGAACGTGCAAACCATCCGCGCGTCCCAAACTTCCTACTTCCATACTATATAGTATGCAAAGAGTTTGAGAAGAAGTGCTTTTCGCCTACTATAGTATGGACGTATGCGGTTTGGGACGCAGGGCATGTCTTCAGGACTAAACGTGATAGGTCAAACGTTTATTACATGCGCTTACCGTTTTCCCTTCATTCATCGCGTCAAGGCTGTCTGTTGCGATGTGTTCATCACGTGAGTTCATATCGCGATGACGATGAAAATTCGATGTATCGTTCAGCCCTACCCCTTAACCCAAACCATGCCCAGGCACAGTACAGCGCGATTACACTAGTTACTCTAGTTTGGTTGGGATAATGTGAACACACCCCAAAAAGCATCTTAGGGCACACTCACCCTAGGGGTAACTCAACCAAACCGTGTCCCAGCGCAATTGTCCCTCCTCCCTACTCCCCTAGAAGCACGCACTTACACTATAATCCATGCCCAGATACGCTTTCGTCATGAATATGCGATTGTTTTGAAGGAAGTAAAGCGCTCTCTTAACACTAGAGTCCATCATAATGTTAAGTCTGTGTTTTTTTTATTCTGAGTCGTTGCCTCTCACATGTATCATGTTGCTTAGTTGATCTGTCACGTCTGCAACTCAGACATTTGTGATCCCCTGCCGTGCGCATCCGAAGGTTTTTACAAAGGAAGATGAATGGGAGTGGTCCCGCAATTGGCGTCTCTCATTTTGAACTTCACTGTACAGAGCGATCATAATAGTCAAACGAACCAGGCTTTGGGGGTCAAACGCGCCTGGGCACGGTTTGGTTTGGATAGTGTGAGTGCGCCTTTTAATACCAGCTTTAGTTTGTAAGTAGACCCCGGACCTCACATCTCACTCTCAGTGGTTACTAGTGCTAATTTTCACACCTCCTGCTGTGTTACACCCTCTCATCTCTTTCTCTGCCCTCTGCCAATACCACAAATAGCTTCGGCTCTGGCATCAACAGCATTCCATTAACACAAAACATTTCACAAAACCTGTTTCTCCTCTCGATCATAAACGCTGATAGCTAAAGCTACGTGCTCATGTTATGAAAGTATGAACATTTATAAAAAAAAAACATCTCAGCTTCGAGGGTCAACAACTTAAATGGACTATCCATTTAACAGCTGTAAACTATTGTATATTTTACCTTGTTTGAATTTCAGATGGTAGATTGTGTTTCCATGTTTGTTTTTCAAACGATATGTCAAAATGGAATCAATTAGTGGTTACAATCATTGCTTGAGTGTTTATTGCTTCTAACATCTGTGGTAACTGTGGTCATCCATCACTAGCCTTTTCAAAAATGTGCAAAATACCTGTCGAAGCAACTAATGAGTTGCAACTCATTTGATGAAGCATGTGTTAGCAACAACCAAGGTCATTGGTTCAGTCCACATAGAACACACATACTGATAAAATGTATACCTTGTTATTCATTGAAGGCCGTTTTGTATAAAAGTACATTAAAATAAAGTAAATAAGCACCCTGATTTATTTCAACTACAGGAATAATAATATTAATACCTCTTTGAGCATGCCGTAAAGACAGGTTCTGAGATTTTCTTAAAAGATTCTCAATGCTGAAAGATTGAAGAGAATATTTTGCTGTGGCACTTTAATGTTCCGATTCGAATTAAGGTGGTATTATTTGAATAAAAAAAAGATATAAAAAGTTGAAAACCACACATACTTTTTGAATAGTTATATGTATATGCAGATCACGTCTGTGCCTTTTTAGTTCAACAGGACAATGAACGAGCAAAAACACACTGCTGACGCATCGGGAGGCTTCGAAGAGAAAATCGAGTTACCTGCTCATTTAAATCCAAGTGAAACTACATTTTACTTGCAAAACTTTTAAAACAAGCTCCAGCTGAAGTTGGCCCATACACCCTGCTTATAAAACTGTTCTGTTCTTATTTGCTAATAAGCCAAAAAAAGTATTAAAGGCCGTAAAAAGTTATTTTTAATATTTTAAGTAGTTGAAAAAGTATTATCTTATGCAGAGGTTTTAAATTTGCTTGTGAAACCACAAGAGACAATTATGGTAAATTCAGGGCAGCATAATATAGCAAAATGTACAGTACTGTGCAAAAGTCTTAGGCCTCCATGCCAGAATTAGATTTGTTCTTTTTGCAGGTTATAGTGATCATATATAATTGTTTCTCAGTCTCTTTAATAGAATACATCCAGAAAATACAGGAAATGTGTATATAGTATTAAAAACATGGTAAAAATGTAAACTGATGTGTCAAGTTTTTAGGGTAAACTCCCCTTCCACTCGAACAATAGCAGGAAACTGCAGGATCTCTTAAACCTAAATAAAATTTTATCCTAATTTATAATTTTAAAGAAATTTGTCTTTTTACTTCATTCTGCTCAAAACCGCTCAAGATGTGTTTAGTGCCAAGAGAGGTCACACTAAACACTTACGATGTCTAAAGAAGACATTTAATCCTGAAATTTTTATTTTACATATTTCTTGTTTTTTCTGTTTGTATCTTAATAAAATAGATTGAAAAATTAAATAAGGATGGACATTAAAAATTCTAAAACAACAAGTCTGGTGGTAGTGTCATAATACAGTGGTTCTCAATGTTATTCCTGGAGGCCCACTGCTCTGCACATTTTGTATGTCTCCCTTATTTAACACACCTGATTCAAATCATCAGCTCATTAGCAGAGAGCTCCCTGAACTGAACTGAGGCTGGCAGAAAATAGAGACATACAAAATGTGCAGAGCTGTGGGCCTCCAGGAATGGAGTTGAGAACCACTGGCATAAGACTTTTGCACAGTACTGTATGTCCTATTGCGATAAAAGATCTGCGGTCTATACTGAAGTAACATTGTTTACACTTTTTGGTTATGACGTTTTTAAAAATTGACATGTAAACCTGAACTCCGATCAGTTAGTAAGCGTAATTTCTACACTCTGTCCCATGCATTATTTAAATTACCTACAACTTCCTGTTTTAGAACAGAGAGGAAATGAGAAGTGCGCATGATTTGAAACATCATTTTTTTTCTCTTTTTGAATTTTTTATAATGGGGAAATGACGCTGCTGCCAGGAAGCTTCTGGGTTTGTTTGGTGAAATATGTCATGTAAAGAAACCGATTGTAAACGTGCCTTTCTGCAAGCATACTTAACCCTTCCCTGTAAAATAGTTGACACTGTCTGTTAAAATCCAGCTCATTTTTTGTTATTTATTGCTTTTACATTAAACCATCCTACATACTTTAAATAACTTTTTGTACAAATATACCCTTAAGATCTTTAATATAGACTGAAAAAGACCATTTCAAGACTGAAGTCAGTGGTAAATCAATAACTAAATTCTAACTTTAATGCTCCTAATCTCATGGTTAGATTATAAGACTTTAATCTGGATGTCACAGGCAGGGTCACATTTATAGCATTTGCAGGACAGCATAAATATTATTCTGGTTATGGTTTTGTTGTAAAACCCCAAACCTAATAAACTTAATACAGCTTGAACCACAAATAATACATATAAAATTTAACTTAGGTCTGTTATCTGTTTTTGGTTTGTGTGGATCATAAATCTAAAAACATAATAAACTGATTAGATCACACATGGCAGTCATCGCCAAGGTTAGTGAGGTCCAGGGTGTCGTGTTGACAGGCCTTGACATTAACTTTTTTGCTCACTAGCCAAAGTGGCTAGTTGTTTTCCAAAGTAACTAGCCACAATTTTGTTGTTGGTAAAATACATGTTATATGATTTAATGTGACTTTGGCATCCTAAAATGACTTTGAGTAATTTTACTTGATTTAGCTAGATTATATGCAGATTGACTTTCAAATGCAGATTGACTACATTTATTAGCTGGTATATACCAGGTATATCAGTATAGATCATATTATATATTTAGGTACATGAAAAACATGCTAGTGAGGCATAAATAGATTAACTTCTAATGAATATATTAAAAGTGGTGCAGGGGTTTAGAAGATTAACTGAAAAGATAAACGCATAAACCCTAGATAAACACTTTAAATATTTATTAACAACAGCAGTAAATACTGTCATGTACATGCATTTTACTTGTTTATGCAGATTGTATTTTTTAAGCTTAATCATGATTTCTGTTAAAATTGATTTAAGAATTTAAGGCGCTCTTTTACTGACAAATGTTAAGAGGGCATTATTGTTGCCCAAAGTAGCCTACATTAATATGATGTGCGAACCTCTCTGCTCGCAGGTTTCCCTTGACCCTGGACAGAACTGGGACGTGTGCATTCACATATCCGCTATGAATTTCTCTCCGCTCTTGCCCACACTTTAAATCGCTCGAGCTTTCTATGGTAAATAACCCCTACTGTATGTTGCGCTGGGTGCAGGGAGTGCTCATTGGAGTGGTAGTTTCCCAGTGTCACATTACGCACTGTTTATCATTTCGCATAACTTTTAAGAAAACTACAAAAAAAATTATATTCAACTGGCCAAAGTGGGATTGGCTGTCTTACAGCGGAAATCTACCCGCATTTGGCGGGTTGGCAGGTGTTAATGTCAAGCCCTGCATGATGAGATAATAAATGCTTTCCTGTATGAAAAAGTGCACTAAAATACACTATTACACTTAGTAAATGAACTTATTTCGTGAACTAATTTTGAAGTTAATATACCAAAAATTTGTTTAAGTACTTCTTAAGATAAACTTAAAGGGGACAGAGAATGAAAAAAACATTTTTACCTTGTCTTTGTTGAATAATGGTAGTCTACCCGCATTCACAAACATACAAAAAGTGCTAGACATGCTAAACATCTCAGTCTCATAGAAATTCCTCTTTTAGAAATGTCAGCCAGAAAACGGCCCAATCTGAAAAACTGATGCTTATGACATCACAGGCATCTAACTGCCCCTCCACTTTAAAATAATTGGCTATATTTTTTGAGTGGCAGCAAAGTCAGCCAATCAGTAATGAGATTGCAAGTTAAGCCAGTAGGGGGAGCCAAATAGGTGCAAAACCACTTGTTTAAAATCCCCCACCCTAATAGAGCTATCTGAGAGAGGTTTTTAGGAAGCTTCTAAGGCATTACAGACCCAAACTAAAAAATTTTTGTCTACATGTCACATCACAGAACAAGGATCAATACCCCGTTCAATCATCCTATGTCACCTTTAAAATAACACGATTTTGTACACGTAGATGTTCTTGAGAAATCTACTTAAAATCTATTTGGGTATTACTGGTATTTAGTATACTTTTTCAGGAGCACTGAAGTACTACTGAAGTAGAACTATACTATTCATGTGTAATTTCTTTTTACCTGGGATCTAATGTATTTTGTATGAACCTTTGTGTCATTTTACACCTGGATACACACATTGTCTGATTTGGGGATAGACATTTTTATATTAGCCCCCATTTATTAGATTAACATTTGTTAATACTTCACTGTTGACTTAAATGGTGGATTATTTATTTCTTTTTTATGCAACAATGCTTATTATTGTAATAATTTTAATAAGCAATATTATATGAACATGAACTTTACAAGATACTAAACAAGAACCATGCACCTAGTTCTCACTTTATACATTTCCCAAAGTGTCACAACTGTTGCTAATACACTAAACACTACGTCTAAAGAGGATTTTAATACTGGGGGGATCTCTGTGACCTCATAGCTTCCTGTCTAAGTGTGTGGTACTTGACCAGTATAAACTACAAAATGGATTTGATGCGACAGAAGAATAGCTTTAAAACTGTATGGTTCCTGATGCAGCACTCACAGGAAATGCATATATTTTACAGGTCTTGGTAACATTGGTAATAATTTGATTATTTGATACTTTATGCAAATGAGTTAATTTAAATGCTCCAGAGAGCCATGCGAAGGACAAGTCGAAGGACAGCTGTCAAGCTGTTCTTTAAATGTTTACTCACTTTTGGAACTCGTGCACAGTGTTGCATCAACACTGTTTTGCCATCAGCTAGAATAATATACAGTATGTTCAAGGTGCAAACTGAGATTAACCCATGACGAACAGGAAGTCAATATAACAAACTGTAGTAATGCTGTGTAACCGACAACAACATGGCTAAAACTACAGTACCAGCTACAGGCCAACTCTTTGTTATAGGGATGGGTTCATTTACAATTTCACAGTCTAGTTTCTGTTTTGATTTGATTCAGGATCAATTCATTTGTGACCCTACCAAGTACGACATCAACAGGCCTGTTTCAGTTGTTACATAATGGGCCATTTCTAACATGCATTGTGACTGTAACACAGCGGCCAATGAACAAATATATAAGCTAGTAATGCAGTGCCACAGAGGAGGAAATGACAGCATATCTGTTCAAAAATCTGTTGCTGGCCAAGTATCCAAAAATAACACAGTAAGTGTTTACCTAATGTAGGTGTATGATTGACACACTTTAAGTGGAGTGTGTATTTATCATGTCTTCAAAGTAATTTTGTTTAAAAACATTAAGAGACAATCCACTTCCAATGTACACTGTTATTAGGAGCCCAAAGCAAGTTTTTCCTGCCTTGGCCTGAGATAGCTTGGATATGATGCAGCACTCCATGAGAGCCCAATAGGGACAAGTGAATTACTTAGTGATACCCTAAAGCAGGTCTTCAACTACTCATTTTCGAGGGCCAGATTTAAAAATTGGAAATATAATGCGGGCCAACTTTTACCCATATTTTTATTGTGTACATACTTTTATCAATTGCACGTTTCTTTCCCCCTTTTTTAACACGTGAACCTCGTTTTTCTTATCCGTAGTTGATTTTGTGTTGCATTACATCTCCTGTTCTCCTTCCCTTTATGGTGTCACCATTGGAAGCTGTGAATTGACGCGAACTAACCCCGAACCTCCTCCTCGTATTCGCCTAGCTCTTCTCTGGGCGAACACCAGATTCATTGATTGCATAATAACAATAATATGATTTGACGCAAGGCACAGATGAGCGATTAAAATCCAATCAAGCTTTACGTTTTCCGGAATGCACGACTCATGGTTGCTTAGCTGCGAAAGACGCCATGCGCTCTGAAGGAAGAAGCGCATTGACCGGCATTTAACACGTGTTTTAAGACGTGACATGCGAACGGTAACGGGATGCTGTAATGTAATATCAGTAATCAATAGTTTTTAAAGGATTCAAGTGTTACTGATAAAGTTAAACAAAAAAGGATTATAAATTTTTATATTGCACACAGTGTTTTGATTGGAACTCACTGAAATACATCACTTCCGGTCAGCGTGTCACATGTGGTGTAGTTGCACAAGTTTTTTTTATGCATCCAAAGCTCATATCGGATCTGATAATTACGCACCCGCAGATGGTTGGTACCCCATGTAGCTCTTTTTCGTCTCTCCTTCCGGTTTATTGGCCGCCATTGGTCATGTACAGTGGAAAGGTAAAACTAACCACACTGATTTTAAATCACACCGACGGGTCGAATATAGATGGTTAAAATAGTGTTATTACTATTACGTCCATCCCTCCAGCACATTTAGCTAAGGCAGTGATTCTCAAAGTGTGGTTTGCGGACCACTAGTGGTCCGCCAAACCCCCCAGTGGTCCGCCAAAAGATGAAGTGTTTATACAATCGTCACTTATTTAAGTAGATTTTTAATGCACTTG
The DNA here is from genome assembly GCF_030506205.2 of Paramisgurnus dabryanus. NCBI lineage: Eukaryota > Metazoa > Chordata > Actinopteri > Cypriniformes > Cobitidae > Paramisgurnus > Paramisgurnus dabryanus. The sequence goes on along the minus strand of NC_133340.1, from coordinate 42,766,316 downwards.
CAAAACTTATATCAGTTCTTGCCATTCTGTTTTAATAACGTAAAAATGGATTGGTGGCTAAACCAAAGAGGAGTCAAAAGAAAAGATCAAGCGTCAACTGAAAGCAGCTAAAATCCACAGATCTATTAGTTTTATAATGTACTAGTTTTTGTTTCATGTGTAAAATCCCTGTAATTTCAGTGATTTTGGACATTTAAGGGGAACATTTTTTTTTTCAGCATTTTATTGTTACCATAGTTACAACCATAGACTTTATATACCCACCACCTCAGTTTTAAACTAATGGCTCTTTGGAATTACATTAACTCGGACCTAGGCTGTTATACTATGTTTAATTGCAGTTTGTTGTTCATATTAAGCTGTAAGGGGTTGTGTACACCAAAACTTTTACGCCCGCGGCCGGCGCATGTTTTCAATTGTTTCCAATGGAAGCTCTGCGTTTTTCAAATAAGCCAGCAGCTAGCGGGTTTTTTCCGCGCTGAAAACCGGCGCTCTGCGTTTTTTCCGCGCTCGGCGCTAAGCGTCGAGAGTTGAAAGAGATTCAACTTTGGGAGAAAAGCTCCGCTCGTCAATGTCAGTTCTCACACGGGACATTACCACAGCAACCAACCGGCTCGCAGCTGAAGTATCACAGCTACCAAAGCGCTCAGCTGAAGAAAGCTGGCACTCAGCTGAAAAACAGCTGGCATTCGGCGTCCTCAAGGCGTTTTCAGCCGCGTTTAAAAGTTTTGGTGTGTCCAGCCCCTAACTCATTTCACATTTACTTTTTCAAATGAACTAAAATTCATATAATAATTTCTGAACATAGCATTGCATTTGTGTTTAAAAAATTAGTTTTTGACTTGAAACAGTTGCATATTAAACTTAAATTTAGCTTATCCTTCCTATTTTGTTGTTTTTTGGGGGCGTGTTAGAGTGGGATTCTGTTAGGTGGTCCTCAGAAAAAAAATTGGAAGATAAAGTGGTCCTTGGGCTGAAAAAGTTTGAGAAACACTGAGCTAAGGTGATGCTTTTCTGTTGGACAATGGATGCAGCAAAATTTAGATGGGGAGTTATAGGGCACACAAGTGACATAAATAAAAATAAAATAAATAAATAAATAAAATAAAAGTTACCCAATAGCTCACAACTGAGGGATGCCTAAATAAGGGATGTCACTGAATTTAGAGCTGTCACAAAACAGAAAACTAAAGTAGTAGAGCATTCGTTTTTAACCTTTTTCCCCAAGACCACTGCAATAGAAGTCAAAAACTCTCTGCAGATTAGAGGCACTCACTGAAAGTTTACTGAATGAATGAATGAATGGTTCATTAAAAAAATCAATATTGATTCCTTCTTAGAGTTGGTGTTTCATTGCTTGACAGGGTCATTGAACATCTTGATGTCTCCTTTAGCATCTCTCACCACCCGCCAGCTGCCATTTGATAACGCATGTGGCTGTTGAACTCTGCTTGACCAGGCATCGGATCTACCCTGTGCCTTTTTATACCCTCACCCAGCGATAGTTGAGGCACTTGAATTCTGTGTAGTCCAGAGTTTAGATTGTGGTGACTGCCTTGAAGGTTGTTTATGATGTGAATGTGCATGTGCGTGTCTATAGGGCTGTTTTACCAGTGTGATAATGGCAGATGGGGCTTACCGTGGCCATCAACCTGTGACCGGTGTTTGAAGTCGATCCATGTTTGTTGCTCCAGGTTTACTTGGAATTCAGTGATTTATTTATGGAGAACATTAAAATTGGTCTTAAGCTATAAACATGTTGTCAAAAGCTTTAGTTAATACCAAGTGTATGTAGTGTTAGTTTCATGTCATGTAGGTGTCATCTTATTTCCTACACTGTAAAATATATTTTTTGGTGCAATAGTAAGTTACCTTGGTGCCTTAACATTTTGATTTCATTTAAATTAAAAATATTAGTTGACTCAAAAATTGTGTCAACTCATTTTGTTGAATTAACTGAAAAAAATCATTAAGTTCAACCAACTTTTTTACAGTGCAGTACAGAAGTTCAACCTCCTCTTTTTACTGTTTGTTGTCAATAATAGAGACTTTTATGCATAATGCTGTCAAGAATACCAGCTGTTGAAAGCTTGGATAAGCCAATGACAATATGCAGAATGGAAGGATTTTCCATAACTTAACAGATGGTCTGTTTTGTTCATTGAAATTTTGTAAACCTGCACTTTATGATATTTATTATTATGAGAAAACGGGGTTTGGCGTTTCCTTAATAAATTACTAATTGCAGAATAAAAGCTTAGCTGGTTAAAGTACATAACTAGAAGTTTTCTCAAGGCGTTGGCTTTCATAGTGTTGATTTATTGGATCTTCAGTCTACAATCTCTGTTTCTTTCCCACACATAGAGAATTATGTGTCATCCCACGTATCACAGTTAAGGATTGTTGTATTTTGTGTGTTAGTATTTGTTTTTAGGTTTTTTATTTCCCCAATCAATACTCTGATTTTTTTTTCATTTAAATGTACACTTTGCAGGATTTACATTTACTTTTAGGCATTAAGCAGACGCTTTTATCCAAAGCGACTTACAAAGATTAGGAAACAATAAAAGCGATGTGTCATAGGGAGGCAATGGTACAAAAGGCGCTTGTACTAAGATACAAGTTTTCACTGTTTCGAAACAATACCTATTGAGAAAAAAAAAAGTTAGTGTTTAGTGTTATATTTATACTTTGCTCTACTCTCGGCCAAACATCGGCAGACATGTGTGAAGTAATTTAATGTTAACTAGTAAGTATGAATACTGAATTTACAGTTACAAATATATACAAAAAAGTTTAAAGTTTTGTATTTTGCGAAAAGCACAACATTTTATTATTATTGGGAGTGGACACAAAAAAAAACTAGACACTTGATGTATAGATCGTTTCATCGGACGCACGTACGGTGACGCGATTACGTGTCTGGTCCGAACTTTACTTCCGGTTTCTGTTTGTTTAATGGTCTGACTAGTTGCTGAAACTGAACTCTTAAAGGAACATGCCCACGTTTTGGGAATTTAGCTTATTCACTGTATCCCCCAGAGTTAGATAAGTCCATACATACCTTTCTCATCTCCGTGCGTGCTGTAACTTAGCTTAGCACAAAGACTAGAAGTGAATGGCTCCAGCTAGCAAACTGCTCCCAATAAGTGACAAAATAATGCCAACATTTTCCTATTTATGTGTTGTGATTTGTATAGTCACACTGTGTACAAATAACAAGGTCATATGAGACCCATACATCTTTTAACAGTACATACTGGGAACTATATTCTCAGAAGGAGAAGCACTGCTACTTGGGCAAAGTGATTTGCTCGCAGCACCCGAGAAGCCCCTGGTGAGGAACAGAGAGTTCGGTCAGAGTTGTGCAAATCACTCCACCGATGTAGCAGTGCTTCGTCTTCTGAGAATATAGTTCCCAGTATGTATACGGTTAAAAGATGGCTGTGTCTCATATGACCTTGTTATTTGTACACGGTGTGACTATACAAATCACAACATATAAATAGGAAAATGTTCTCGTTATTTTGTCACTTATTGGGAGCAGTTTGCTATGTGGAGCCATGGATTCCTTGGTAATCTACGTGTTGTTTATTTAGCTTGTTATATAAATAAAGTTTACCGGAAGTTACGTGTTGACCACGAAACCCGCTTGTTTATGTTGTTACTGTTGAAATGTCTATAAATCATATCTGTATGTCCAAATAAGCAGAGCAATCTAAGTCTCTTAACAACAGCGATACTTAACAACTCAAGCTGCAACAAAAGTCACCGTCTATTTACCTTCATCACTTATACTTCCCTAACAACGTTCACAACAAACTGCTGCTTCTTCAGCTTTCACCTTGATACTGTAATGCCCATGGACCTACTAGCGATCTGCATGTGTAATTGCCTGTCGATGCCAACAACAATGCAGAAGGATAAATGAAAACTGACACATAGCCTACGCCTTAGACTAGAGAAGTGGTCACCAACCCTGCAGAGTTCAGCTCCAACCTCAATTAAACACACCTGAACCTGCTAATCAAGCTTTTCATAGTTACCTAAATAATTAGAGGCAGGGTTGGAACTAAAGTTTGCTGGAGGGTAGATCTCCAGAAACATGGTTGGTGACCACATGACGTACAACAGGGGTCTCCAACCTTTTTGTGGGCAAGGGCTACCACAGGATAAAACAATCTTGAGGGCTACATTTTGATATAGTGTACTCTAGTAAACTTGATTTTATTTTATTTTACTTGTTGATATGTTTAAATATTTTTTAAAATGTTTACATTTGTAAACCAAACCAAGATAATATAAAAAATATGCAATAAATAGATGAAACGGTTGAGACTATTAATAAAATGTGCTTTGGCGGGCACCTCACAGACTCTTTGTGAGCTACTGCGGGCACCACATTGGAGAGCTCTGGTGTATAGGCTCACAAACGTCACAAGCACCCTAAAACAATACAAAAATAATGAAATATACACAGAGGACCTGTGTACAAACACCACCATGTATAGCAGATATGAACATATATTTCCATATTTTATTATACTACGCTATTGATTTTAAGGCTTATTAACAACAAACTTTGTAAACAAACTCAGCTTTTTTTTGTTTGCACTAAACAGCTGCTACTGTAGATGTTTTCAGAAAAACAAACTATTGGAGTTATTGGAAGTATTAAAGAAGTATTAAAAAAGTATAAACATAAGGGTTTTGATATTTGACTCCGCTTTGACCTGCTGCACTTTTTGGCTTCCTCTCACACTTACTGTATGGTGTACAGCTAGCAGTGGTTCTCAAACTGGGGTCCGGGGCCCCCAGGGGGGCCGCAAGACTGTGCCAGGGGGCCCCAGTTTTCGGACATTTTATAAAATACATTAATTTATCATAAATTTTGTGTAATTTAACAAAAAAAATAAGCCTACTAACCAACATCTCTACTTTGCTTAATTTAATATGTTTTGTTTAATTCAAATGTTACATTTTAGAACTGTTTTTATCATAAATTTTCTTTGGGGGGGCCGCAAAGAAAGTGTATACAAGGGGGGGGGGGCGCACTCAGAAAAGTTTGAGAACCACTGGTGTACAGTGTTATATTTTGTTAAGTATCTTGCTAAAAGACACACAAACGGAAAAGTCTTTGATCTAAGAGTAAATCTAAGGATGGAAATGCTAACCAATTGTGGTACATTTCAAATTTTACTATGAATAGTCTTTGTGCATTGGTCTTGTGTCGTATAGGTTAATTTGACAGACCAGATGCTGCTAACACATCTTGCGGTATTTTTCGCATATGCAACATTGCTGTGACTTGCGTGATAGCCGATGTGATGCCTTATCGGCTCTTTGAATCAGCAAAATGTAAAATGTTCATCTGAAGTCAAAGATAAACAAAGTGAGTTTTGCATCATGAGATCTGCCGTGTGGGTGTTTGTGTGCACGCGCACGTGTGTGTGTGTGTGCGCGCTAAAATGTTTGTTTTCATGTGAAAAGTCACCAATCGACCTGATATTCACATCATCATTTTCTTTCTCTTTTTTCCTTAGCTCCTCGTTTTACATGCAGGAGAGTGGGAGACAGCTCCTGTTTCGGCCGCCAGCGCTGGAATTTGGACCACAGTAAGAATTTTTCATTTATCAGCTAAACTGTATCAACACCATCATGGACCATGTACACACTGCACAACTTAAGTGACAACTGCATTTAAATTAAGATGAGAATCAGCAAATGTGATCATTCCATCGATCTAAAGTAAAGTTATTATATATATAAAGATATTGATTAGGGCAAAATGAGTTTTTGCATAAATTGCAATGATTTGAATGCTTCAAACAACCATGTGAAGGACAAGTTGAAGGACTGCTGTCAAGCTCTCTGCAGAGCCGTTAATGCAATATTGAGTTAAAGTACATATTCAAGACTTTTAACAAAAATATAAATTAAACTTAACAGCACTAGCCTTGAACAAAAGTTTAATTTATATTTGACTTAAAAACAAAAATGTGGAGTGGAACTTGATTTTGTCCTTCGAAAACTGATTGGATCGTTGGAAGTTGCTATTTGAAAGCTATTTCCTATAATAAAGTGTACAATAATGCACTTGCAATAGGATGACTATCTCACAAACATCTGAGTATTTTTTTAACCAAAAGTTTTTCTTCGTGTAGCTGCTTATGAATTTCTTGAAATGTGGTCAGTATTATGCACAAGGTATTACCCACAAAGTGGGTTTTTAAAATCATGTGATGAATTTATTTGTGCTTGTCTGCTAGGCTTTCATTGTAAGTGCATTGATGTAAATATGATTTATTGTATTTTTTTTATGAATTTATGGCCGAATTTGTTTGCTAATCAACATCAACAACATGTTTAGCGTTATAGTATACATTCCTCTTACAAAAGAACCCCATCGTCTGGTTTCAGAGTGTTAACTATGATTTTAAGCTAAAGGTCACTTCCTCTGCAGACAGGATGACTATATATGGCTGTGTTTTTTTCTGATTGAAAGATAGTGAAGATTACTGCGCTTCTTTCATACAGATAGGTAGAATTATGGGTTTGTGATAATTACAAAATGACTTGATGTAGGTAATATCTGTGATTTGCTGATACTATAACAGACCATATTTTGCATCTTTCGGAAATGTATTTGTAAAAGACTTTAAAGATATTGTTCTAGCTTCCTCTTACTACATAAAAATAATGTAAATGGGTTATTGTTGATGTTATTAATGGAAACAAAAGATGTAAAAACATTACAAAACACTGTTTTACTAAACAGTAAACCATGCAGCATTCAAGATGCAAAATAAGACATTGTTATACAAGTCAGCAAATGCAAATTTCTGTCAAACACAGCACAAGAAGTAAAGCACTCACAGCTTTAAATATAGCGAGTTCCTCTAACAGCCATTTCACGCGGTCATGTTTATAATAGTTTATTGTTAACAGGACATACTGTATTAATGATCCAATTGAAACCATTTTTACGAACGGACTATATTAGTTTAGAAAAACACTAAATACACTGGGTTGTTTTTAACCCAGTGCTGGGTCACTATTGGACAGAACACACTGCCGGGTTAAAGTGACCCAACTGCTGTGTTATTTTAACCCAACTGCTGGGTTGTTTCAACATGGTTGATTGACAATAACCCAGCAATTTGGTTAAAACAACCCATCAGTTGGGTCATTTTAACCCGGCAGTGTGTTCTGTTCAATAGTGACCCATCCCTGGGTTAAAAACAACCCAGTGTACTTTCTCAAGTAACTTCTCTATACCTGTCACTGTCCAGAGGTGACAGTGCACGAATGGCTAAAGTATTAATAATTAATATGAAATTTTTACAGGTCATACACACCAAAATCAAATGTGCTACAAAATCACGCTCTTAACTCTTTCCCCGCCATTGACGAGATATCTCGTCAATTAAGAGAAAACGCTTCCCCGCCAATGACGAGATTTTCCGTCTTTCCGCAATACCGCTATTATCCACCAGGTGGCGCCCTTTACGCAACTTTTTAAAACCGGAAGTATTGCCCTATGGCAAGCTGCTGCATGTCCGTGTCTGTTTTAAAGATCGCTCTGGATGGGATCTCTATGAAAATTCCGTCACAAAAATGGAATTATTTTTGCTTTTTGCTCAAAATATGGTGTTTTTGCAAAAACCTACCCATATTCAAAAGCTGATTCTAAAAGAACAACTAAAGGTAGGATGAAACGGTTTTTTTTTTTGTTTGAAAGCAGAGGGTCTGTTCTTTCATTTGGTATATTGTATGTTTATATATTTAAAGAAGAACATTTTCTGGAAGGCATTAAACTTTGGTGAAAATCATGAAAAACGCTGGCGCTGGCTGGCAACTTTTTTAAAAAACGCTGGCAGTGAAAGAGTTAATGCCCATGTGCACTGTGAATTTGTGGGCATCGAATGCGTTTTTTTTTTGTTTTGTTTTTTAGAAATGAGTGATGTATCTTATAATATGATTTTGCATATCGTTAAAACTACAGTATTGTCGCAAACAATATCATCTTTCACACCCCTAGTTATAAAAGTGGTGTTTAAAGGTGTAATGTGGGTTTTTAGCTGCATCTTAGGCGTTTGCCGAGACTCTTGAATTTGACAGCAAATCCCTATTCACAGTACATTGCTTTTTAAAAGTGTAATACAATGAAACCATTACTTTGAAATGTATGTATGCATGTATGAAAGAGAGAAAAGCAATATAAACTAGATTCAACTTTAAATGTCTCCAGCTGTACAGTACAGAAGCAGAGAGATGGCATCCATATATTTTTATTTTTGCTTGCTTGTTTTCTTTGCTTGACTTAATTTCTCTTGATCTCGAGGTAACAAAAGTTGTTTTCTCGTGATCACGACATGATAGTCCAAATGTCATAGTGTAATTTCCTGTCCATAATATTTTGAGTATTTTGAATGGACTGCTGATGCATATAAGTTGGGGTCTTCGCCGTTACCACACGTGTAGCTAATTGCCGATAAACTTAATAAATAAATAAAATTAGACGTTTGATGTTTGTAAATTTAGGGACCATCTTTAAAGTAATAATGTTCACATTTCTATCAACAATAGTATTAAATAAATATCAAAAATCTAAAAAAGTGTGCATTATAATTGACAACCACATCAACAAGTTGGTTTTGTGACTGTTTGTTGACTCTTAAGTCATTCCATTTAAATGCTGTTAAAAGAAAAAATGTGTATATTATGGAGTTACTTTAGATACGGTCCCTAAATGCACCACAATCAAGTTGTCAATTATTGACAAATCTATTTTAGCTTGAGCGAATTCCTGATCCAAGTAAATTCTCATTTGTTCATCCATGTTTATTTATCAAAATATGCTTTTGCTGTTTACAAATAAAACCACATGTTCTATTGAGTACACGTAAGCTTTTATCACATCACAAGATACAACTTTTGTTATGTCGAGATCACGAGAAAACAACTTTTGTTATCTTGAGATAACGAGAAATTAAGTTGTGATCACGACGAGAAAACAAGCAAGCAAAAATAAATATAGTGCATGACCTCTCTTGGCTTCCGTAGTACAGTGATATATTGTACAGGATTTTTTCACATGTAAAAGTGCTTGTAATAGTCTGCACCTATTTTTTTCTGTTTAATGTTCCTGCTATACCATTTAGCACACATTTTTCTGCAGTATATAGAGAAAAAACACACAAAGAGGTTTTTGTTTCTTTTGGCTGCTAATTTTATCAATACATGCTTCACCATCCATACTGCTTTAGACACACAAACACACCCATGATACTGTACTGCTTTTAGCAGTACATGAACATGCATGCTTTCACACATAACTAAGATTAAATCTAGCCTTTTATCTTATTCATGCTGTAGAGTTATGTAGTTTGCTGACACACTAATTTGCATATTTATGAGGTCAATATTGATTGGACGAATACAGTTTGTGACAGACAAGCGACTCTGTTTTAACTGCTAATACGTCTGTGTAATGTGACATCGTAAATTTTAAGTTTTAAGTCGATGGAGAGAAGTAAAAACAAATAGTCCTCTTCACTCAGTTTATTGCATTTGACCTCATGTGTTTGACATTTTCAGTCCTTTTTAAGGTGTCATAAATCATCCTTTCTTATGTGTTTTTTTTAATCTGAAATGTACATGTTGCTATGCCATGCAATATCTGTTGCAGTTTTGTCACTCTATGAAGGCTTTAAGTACCTAAGATTCATGACCCTGTGCTCTCAGATGCTTAGATTAAACGCAACATATAAACTTTTCTGCAAAGTATTTGCAAATATATAATATGAGCATCGTTTTGTTGATGATTGGTCTGTTCCCGGTAACATTCTAGCATCACCGTGTTTCATGCTACGGTGTACTCTGTGTACTGTAATTCATCCTGTAACCTGCAGATACGCAAGTGTGAAATGTTGCTTAAACCACACTTACAAGTGGCATCAACAACACGTGACGCGAAAAGACACTAGATAAAGTGAAAATGGAAAACCCCATAGAAGTACCTTTTTGCTCAAGCATTGTTACATGATTTAGGAGTTTTATCCGTTTGCATTTTTGAGATGGTCTTTCTACTTGTTTTAGAGCCTGTTTTTTTGTTTGAGTTGGTTTGTTTATCTATTCACTTAATATAAACCAGGCCTTGCAACTAAGGTTAATTAAAAACTTACTAAACCTCAATGTTTTAAACATTTATGAGCTGTTTATACAGCAGTTCTCTATTGACAGTGTCTTTTATGTCCGGAAGTTGCAAGTCGAAATTAGTTTAAAGTATCTGCAGTTATTTTTATTGGGCACCCTGAAAAAATTCACACATTTCTTTTCACCGGCCACATGAACATTGCAGTATAAAGAGGCGAGCTGCTAAGCTTCTGTGGTTAGAATCGGCTTTGAAAGGTCAACTGAAGTCTTTTAATAGACAAATGTGCTACAGCTCTCTGCGACTTTGAATGACATTTACTTTCATCTTGCACAAGTGTTGTTTTGCTTTGTGCACTGCTGGCATTGCATTGCTTTAAAGAAGCACTTTAAAAGATAGATCGATAGATAGTCTTATAGTTTGCTGTTAGTGTCTAGAGAGACATAAATAAATTATCTGCTTTGTGCTTCAAGGCAGAATTGTTTCTATAAGCATAGCATTCCACAAGATATTCGTCATTTAGATCAGTGTTTCTGTTTGGCATACAATGATAGAGTTCATTGTTATGTGCTACAGACAAAAAAACAATTAAATGAATGTGATTTTTAAGTCTAGGATGCTGTTGTTTTTCATTTCTATCTGCGAATCTGTCTTTCTGCAGGCCGGTGGGGCTGCCAAGAGCTGAAACAGTATATATCCACAATCCCAGCCAGGAGCTCCCTGTCTCTCTGCTCTCTGTGTTTACATCCAGCAGACATTTTCACATGCCTGCCTTCCACAGAAGGGTATGTGCATGCCTCATTTAACATTCGGTATACTTTTTTGTCATGCCGATAAATGTAACACAGACTCGACTGTGTCTTGTATAGAGTATGAGTGCATTGTGTTTTTTATTACAGGTGATTCCACCCAGAGGAAGAACATCTTTAAAAATCATTTTCCTTCCCACAGTGGAGGGCAATGAAGAAATCTCATTATTTATTAACACATCAACCCATGGGGTTATATCATACCAGGTAAGTTTTATAGAGATGCTTAAAGGTGAAGCGTGTAAGTTCTGTGGCACTAACAACACTAAACACAGATACAAAACATTGAATAAACGGTAACAGTTTACTTGAAGGGATGTTCATAAGACTGACATGACAAATTTATAATCATGACATGACACATGCTATGAACATGAAGGAGATTTTATGCACATTTATGACAACATTCATTAAGTGTCATTCATTCAATTATGTCATTTTTAATGCAAAGATGACATTGTTTGAGATGTCTTTGTTATGAGCACTTGACATTAACCAATACATCACAACTTGTTATGACAACTTGACATTACCAAGACAACATAACTGACCACTTTTTACCAGTGATACAAATATAATTTGTCATTACAATGTCATTAAGTGTTAATACTCTGTCATATAGTTTTATAACAGCGTCATGAATATTTTTCTTGACCTCAACTACAGTGGTACAAATATAATATAAGTGTTAATTCTCTGTCAAATAGTTTTATAACAACATCACATATTATTTAGTTCATAATGTTTCTTCCATGCGTTTAACAAATAAAATAAATCATTCAATAATAATAATAATAATAATTAAAATTGATACAATTATATTTTATTGCATTTGGAGACCAATTCACCTCAAATTAAATGAAAACAGTACAATAATGGGTAAAGCCATGCAGTGTTGGGTCCATATCACTGCAAAGTTAATTATATTAAATTAAATTTATTAAATGTTTTGTTTGTTTTTTCTTCAGAAAATTTCAGAACCCTCTGTGTGAGGAAGAACAGGTTCTGTTAGTAGTTAGTTTTTTATTTATTGTGCACATACATAAAGTTAAGTATAATCTTTTGATGCATCTGTTGCATTTTGTTAAGGTATTTAAAATTATTTTACATTGTATTAACACTTAATGACATTTCAATGACAGTTTAATGTAATGTTAACCCATAAAGCTAGGTAGTTTCTTAGGTTTGATAATTATTCTGCTATGTCATATTTATGACACATTTATGACAAGTTATAATGTATTGGTTTATGCCAAGTTGTCATTACAAAGACATCTCAAACAATTCAAAGTCATCTTTGCATAAAAAATGACCAAATGAACAAATAACACTTAATGACAGTTATCATAAATGTGCATAAAATCTCCTTCGTGTTCATGGCACGTGTCATGTCATGATTATGAAGGTGTCATGTCAGTCTTTTGAAAAAACTAATGGCACAAGTTTGGTGGTAGACTATTTGTTTACCTGAACAATTGCAGATGGAGGGAGTATGCCGTGAGAAAGGCAGTCCGTCTGCTGATATGATTGGCCTTAAATATTTGTTACCCAATGAATTGTTATACTTATCGAGAGGACATTGAGAACCTTGGAGGGGGAATGATTGTTTCATTTTGTTTTGTTTGCAATTTTGTGCTTCTAAAGGAGAAATTACACACTTGGCCTTTTACAGGTTTTAACAGTGCGCCCACTTTTTCAATCACTGTAAAATAATTTTAATTTAAACTACTCATGTACAATGAGATAAAGACTCCAGATATATCACTATCCCAATAAAAATGGTTTTGTTTAACATTTAAGATGCGTCCTTGAAGCTGCCACGCTAAGATTACATGACGCTTTCATTCATAAAATGGTCATAGTACAGCTTTCCGATGGCTAGTGCTTGTTGCCAAGGCATTTTATTATGACCTTTACACAGTCTGTCTGTAGTAAGGGTGAATGTCACATAATACAAATTAATATTCATGACCCAAACCTTAGAGGAACAGATTGTGAGCAGAATAAAAGAAAAGTGAGAAGCAAAGATGTGAACAACAAGGACGATGGGTCCTTGTGTGCATTTAGTATGCAATTTAATTTTCAAATGATTCAATTAACAGTTTTGTGCATAATTATTATACTTATACATATTAGTTGGCATCTCACAGTTGGCAACTTCACACATATTTGTCAAAACCCTATCTACAAATTTTTAGATTATCAAATTTAACAGAATCAAACACCTGTCACTTTGTGCCATCATGAAATATAAACCAATTGTGAAGATTACAGTACATTAACACAATGGTGAGCATAAAGCTTATCTGTGTGGACAGAACTTTTGAATGTTCTGGTATGGCCAGAATGACAGTTTGATCGTCGTGCCATAATAATGTGATACTGCTTTTTCAAACGGATTCACCATAGTAAAATCACCAGCTGAAAAATCTATGCATATTAGCATTCAGGTCAAGCAAGCAGGTCACATGATGTCTTCCATACTGATAATCAGTTACTTACTGATAATAAGTCCTTGAAGACCTCATAAAAGTTGCAATAAATCCCGCTGTGCTCTGTACCTTGTGTATGGTGCATCCCTTCGTGCCCCTCAAAGAATATTCATGACATAAAAAATGACCAAAACTACTTTGAAGAATAAGTATTACACTAATAATCTTACTGAAGTCTATGTATGTGTGATACAGTATCATGTTTTAGTGGTGAAATGTGTGGTTGTGTTTTTTCTCGCAGGTTTTTGGGGTTGGCATCCATGATGGATCTGTCAAAGAAGTCCACAAAAAAGACAGCATTTTAATATTTCCCCACATACAAAGCATTAAGTTAACACAAACTCAGGTATGCCTCATGATTTACTATAGTATTTGCTTAATTGTATATTTTTATTATTAAGAAAAGGTTTTAATGTATTCTTGGTAGTTGTGCGGTATGTCCGTTGTGCTATATGTCACGAGATCCAGGAACAGCTGAGTGATTCAGTCTTCTGTTACTGCCATAGCTATTAACACACACAGACGCACACATATACACTCAAGTTATCGTACACATTTGCACAGATATACACATGGAGAGGTTTGCATACAATGAATACCCAAATGACAGGCATGCAGAAACAAACTCACACTCTCGTGTTATAGTTATAGTCTGTGCGGAAAGCACTGCTCAGCATGTATAATAAACTATAACTTTTGTGCGCAAATTTAAGAGATAACAAAAATATTAGCTGAAATACAGATTTAAGATCATAGACTGTTCAGTGTAAGTGTAAATTTATAGGCAGCAAACGAACAAAGTCAGCACCATTGTATGTTTCTTTTCCTGGGATAGAGGGAACAAGGCCCCTCACAGACATTTTGTAGGTGATGTAGTCTGTTTTATCTCATATTGATGTTCTGTTGGGACTTGTCTTTCATAAACAAGTCTTAATATAGACGCTTCCCGGTTTTAGCGGTGACATTCAAATTGAGCTCAGAACTGTTTGGATGAAGCCACTGCAGAGGAACTTACGGGTGTGTCTGTATCACGCTGTCTTTGAGCATCAGTCAGTGCCTGTTTTTGATGAAGTTCAGCTGACTGGACCATCACACTCTCCTTGATGCTCAGTCAATAGAAAAACAATTATAAAGATGTACCTGCTTACAGTGTGAAATCCTGTGTAGTCATCAAAAGCATCTTAAAGGGGACAGAGAATGAAAAACCAATTTTACCTTGTCTTTGTTGAATAATGGTAGTCTACCCGCATTCACAAACATACAAAAAGTGCTAAACATGCTAAACATCTCAGTCTCATAGAAATTCCTCTTTTAGAAATGTCAGCCAGAAAACGGCCCAATCTGAAAAACTGATGCTTATGACATCACAGGCATCTAACTGCCCTTCCACTTTAAAATAATTGGCAACATTTTTTGAGTGGCACCAAAGTCAGCCAATCAGTAATGAGATTGCAAGTAAAGCCAGTAGGGGGAGCCAAATAGGTGCAAAACCACTTGTTTAAAATCCCCCACCCTAATAGAGCTATCTGAGAGAGGTTTTTAGGAAGCTTCTAAGGCATTACAGACCCAAACAAAAAAATCTTTGTCTACATGTCACATCACAGAACAAGGATAAATACTCCGTTCAATCATTCTATGTCACCTTTAAGCTGTAGTTGCGGTGCTTTAAAGGAATAGTTAACCCAAATCTAAAAAATTATTTCATTATATACCTGAAGCGTAGCCCCAGACCAAAATTCAAACAAATGTTGTTATACACAACTTCTGGTGGTGCGTAGATGGAATGATAACAAAAAAACAAAACAAATGAGATCCGCACACGAAAATTGGGCCAAAAAGCTCAAAAGAATGTATTGTCCAGAAGTCGCAAAGAGTGCAAAACATTTTCGGGATCAACCCTTCATCAGTGCCATGTTTCCATGCAAACACCTGCATCCATTTAGTAGGCTCATTACCGTAATTGTTATACTATATCAGCAAATAGATACAAGGTTACATACTAGTGTTTGGTGATATGCCCCATTTTGAGATCGTCCCATCGTCAGCCTGTGAGATCGACGATACACAATAGAATCGGGGGGACAGGGCAGTAGTTAACTCATTTATTTATTTGTTAATTTTTTACTCATTTATAACATGTCACTAAATTGGTGGACAAAAATGAAGCTGATTTATTCTAAGGGCAACACTGTCATGACCGCAACCTTCTTAAAACTGATTCCATTAATCCAAGTGCATCATTAAAACCCATGCGCTCTAAAATTTCCTGCGGGAAACCAGGTGTCGGGAACAACACACTCTCTGGTTTTAACCTTCTGCGCGCTAACAACTTCTCTAGTGCAAGGAAATGTCAGAGCTGTGCGTATTACAAGCTCATGTGCAAGGAAGAGTCTGGATCATGCGCATTACATGTTCAAGTGCTAGAAGGAGTCCATGCCACGCGCATTCAGGTCCAAGCAAGAGTCCAAGACGTGCACATTAAGTCCAGGGAAGAATGCGTGCGAGAAGAAATTTGCATGTGTTACAAACTCTCTCGTGCAAAGTAAAGCCCACAACCCCTCTCATGCGAGGAAAAAAGCACGCAATGTGCAGGTTTATATGAAACTATGATGATGATAATAATAACCATTACCATCTATCGCCATGAAAGCTTGCTTTTGGCGATATGTTTGACAATCGTCGATACACAAAACTATCGGTTATCGGCACAACCCTATTACATACGCATTACAAACATATCCACAATTCATTCAACGCTCCAGAAATGAGCAAAAAAGCACATTATAAATAAACACGCCTTTCTGCTTTAACAATCTGTCCTGTATATACATAATTTTACCATCTCACATATAAACATCATGCAAATTAAGTAATACCATCAATTTTATGTTAAAATGCTGTTATGTTATCTTGTATGGCAGTGTGGTGATGCTTCAAAAAGCATATACATCTGTTATTAGAAAATAGTGTTAAGTAATCTCAATTTCTCAAATGGAATGACGTTGAATCTTATTTTTTCTTGCATGTCTTGTCACATACACTGTCACACTTATGTGATATAGCGAGTTAAGGTCTTTGCTGTTGTATGGCAGAATAATGATGTGTGTTTTGTAACAAGACACGCAAGAACAAATCAGATTTTATGTTATTGCTGTGCCACAATATTTAAACTTAAATGATATGTTTGTTTATTTGGATATACACAAACATATAAATTGGTAAATAAGCTCAAAATATGATTTGTTTTCTTTATCAAATGGATTGTTTTGCTTCAAAAGACATATATGACCCACTTGAGTCAACTGGATTACTTTAATGATGGATGTGTTTGCTATAGAGTTTCATGATGTTGACTCCATATAAGATAACATGATGACATTTAAAGGCAGGGTCCATGATCTCTAGGGATATAACGATTCAACCGTGTGTCCCATTAAAAATGCCTGTCTGAAATCGATTCTGAATCGCAAGGCTGCGATTCTTTGTTTAATGCACAGCTTGTGCGTGTACTACGGCATTTGGTCAGTAGGAAGTCCTTATCAATCTAAAATCACAACGAGTTTGAGTTGTTTATAACGTGCATTTAAAAAAGCAACACTCGTTAAACCAAATCATTTAAAATATTCTTTATTATCATGAAAATATCTGAAACAGTTTGAAGAACAGTGATATGAATATTCCTGTAGACATTTCCTGGAATAGCATTCATAAAGCTACTTCTTCTGTGGCACAAAGGGAGTTTCTGCACGGGATCGCCCCCTGGCGTTTGGATGTGCCTGGATTTCACCGTAATTCATTCAAATTCATTCATTGAGAAAATGCGCATTTGAACGATTAATCGTTACACCCCTAATGATCTCTGAAAGCCAATGTTGACATTTGAAATCACCTAAACGAACACGCCCCTACCCCAATAGAATCTGGACCTTCATTTGATAGACCCGCCCCACACATGCGCAACCCAGGCAATGATCTTGGTTAGTAGACACACACCTTACTGCGGATTGGCTACAAGTGTGTTTTGGCAGTCCAAAACAAAAGTAAAAAATCAAAAAAAAAAACATCTAGATAAACATTAAAGGAATATTCCATTTTCTTAAAAGAAAAATCCAGATAATTTACTCACCACCATGTCATCCAAAATGTTGATGTCTTTCTTTGTTCAGTCCAGAAGAAATTATGTTTTTTGAGGAAAACATTGCAGGATTTTTCTCATTTTAATGGACTTTAATAGACACCAACAATTAACACTTAACTCAACACGTAATAGTTTTTTTCAACGGAGTTTTAAAGGACTATAAACGATCCCAAACGAGGCATAAAGGCCTTATCTAGCAAAACGATTGTCATTTTTGACAATAAAAATAACAAATATACACTTTTAAAGCACAACTTCTCGTCAAGATCCGGTCCAGCGCGACCTAACGTAAATGCGTAGTGACGTAGGGAGGTCACGTGTTACATATATAAAACGCACATTTGCAGACCATTGTAAACAATAAACTGACACAAAGACATTAATTTGTATCAGTTGACATACAACAAGTAGGAATGGTCCTCTTTCAACACACTTGTAAACACTGGGGCGGAGTTTCGCGTTCGTCCTATGTGACCTCTTGACGTCATGACGTATTGCTTGGGGTCACGCTGACGGATCACGACCGGATCTTGACGAGAATTTGTGCTTTAAAAGTGTATATTTGTTATTTTTATTGTCAAAAATAACAAATTGAAACTCCGTTGAAAAAAACTGTTACGTGCAATGTTTTCCTCAAAAAACATAATTTCTTCTCGACTGAACAAAGAAAGACATCAACATTTTGGATGACATAGTGGTGAGTAAATTATCTGGATTATTCTTTTAAGAAAATGGAATATTCCTTTAACATACTATTTTACATAAAGATGTCCAGGTCCACCATCCTGACCCATTCCAACTTGAACTTTTTATTCGTCTGGTTATCAGGATTACCACAATTTCAAACCTTTGATTTATTGGGCATTAAACTTAGTAGATTCAAGCTAACATTTAAAGACATGGTTGCATACATTTCTATCTTTACAAACGTAAATGTGGCTTAAGACTGAAAATTGTTGGGAAAATCAGTTAGTGGTCGCTAGCTTTTGCTTCCTTCGGCATAGGTTCCTCTCTTTTTTGAGTCTCGTTGACTTGAAGACCTTTTTGAATGTATTGAATCATTCATGTTGCCTGAAAAAGCTGGAAGTGAAAGTTAAAATCCCTGATGGAGAACTCATAAAGAATGAATCAAAATGCTGTCCTGTACCCCTGAAGATGCCATAAATGCCTCATTGACAATTACACACTTTCTATTATCTAAAACTGGCTTCTATAAATGTTGTACTTCTGCCATGCAGTTATTTTTAAATGGCTTGTGTTTTAGTATTGCTTAGTTGTAAGTCAGTTTGAATAAAATCATATTTTAAATAAATGTAAATGTCATACATTTATGTTTTCAGAGCTGTTGTTTTTCTTTTGCCGTTGCAGGAAGATGCCTCTAATATAACCATTTTAGGTCTGCTGCTTGACTGCAGTTTACCAAAAATGTTTTACAATCAGCTCCAGGTATAACATTTTTAATTATAAACATGTTACAGATTAACTTGTTTTTGTTTATCTGTGATCTGTGTGTTCTGGTAATTAGTCACAGGTTCACAAGTTAGCTAGGGATTTAACTTTGAGACAGGGCAGGTCTTGTTAGTCAAAGGTTTTGCATTCCTTTGATTTGTATTGATGGGTGTGTTGCATGCTGATGGCATTTTTTGCTTATTCTTCACCTCTCTCTCTCTCTTTCTCTCTTTTACTCTCACAGGGTTGGTGTTTAGTATCTGAGGAGGGCAGAATTGTACTTCAGATCAGTTTATCTGAAAGAGGGGAAAAGACGACCCACCTAGATAAGCTCAAGCCGTACGTGCTGGAGAATTTTATGGTGCTGCTTGTCCTCCCACCGCCAGAAGATGCTGTCTGTATGTGAATTTCAATGTTTTAAATATCTGATGCATTGCAAAAAGTTCATATGAACATATGATCATGTATGTATGCAAAGTGCTTAACAAATGAATAAGACCACCATGTAAGGTTTGTGACATAGAGAATAATTTTCATGTTTCTGTATTGGTTTATCCACCAGTATGTGTAATCTCTTTTGCCACAGTAGTATTTCTAATCTTAAAATATAATGTTACCACACATTTTTTAATTTACTGCTTTGCAGGAAAGGCAAACAAATAGAAAATCACTTCATTCCTTTTTTTTTATTCAGATGCCCAATTACAGTTATTTAATTTTAGTCTTTTGTGTTGGTGTGTACATAAGAATATATAAACATGTGAAGGTACTTTACAGCACTGCAGTTTCAGACAAACACACAAAGCTCTAGCATGAAATGTAGCAAAGCTGCATACAATACTTGACACTTAATAAGATTAAGGCAAATCTATGTTGTGTTTGTATTAAAGACTGGGCAAATATTGTTTTTCTTTTGAACTTATAAATGATGACTGGTTGAGTCTTTTGCTCAGGCTGATACTATAGAGGGGAAGTGCCACTTCCCAATTTACCTGGATTTGAAACTTAACCCTTTCCTCAGTCACCACCACCACCGCCCAGTCAAATAATGATTTTACTGGCATTGCCACGCCACCATGTGGCTAAATACTGTATATTTTTATTTTCCAATTGTGTGTTTGTATTGTCGTAAAATCTAGTCCTATTTCTAAAGGATGCACATTTTTTGTTATCTACAGCAGATCCCAGAATAAGAGTGTACATGTTGAACTCAGGGGTTAAAAAGCTCTTTGTTAAGGTATGTGAAACATGGTTCTTTTGTGTTTATTTCTGCATGTAATAGTTTTTTTTAAGCACATTAATCTTGTGGTATAACATCATGTCTTGTGTTGTGGTTGTTGTTATTGTTTTTTAGGAATTTCAGCTCTTGTCAAGAACAGACAGCAGTGTAGCACTAAATGAGGTGCTGCTCACGCCTTCGGCTGCTAACTTCACACAAGTAGCCTCGCTCTTCTGCAGAAGTGAGTGCTTTATTGTCAGCTTAACATTCTGATTTGTATTTCACATGTCGAGCTTTCTTTTCATTAAATCTCATTGTGTTTTAGGGTCTTTGTCGTCTAAAAATAAAAAATGCTCCAGTCAATTCAGCCTGCAGATATTAGGAAACAGATCGTTGAATGTGTATCCACTGTTGGATGCCACACAAAGGTAAAGATTTCAGTATCAGCATTACTAAATTGGTGTTATTGCTTTACTCATAACCAAGACCAGTTAAACCAAGAACAATATTAAAAGTGCAATGTGGGACTTTTAGAAAAATCTCCTGACAGAAAAGCAATAAACAGTTTTTTACAGACGCTAGGACACATTTCTCAATACTTAGGTCACTTTTGCAAAACTCTTCACACAGTGAGCACAACAGAAGTCTATGTGGGCTAGACTGAGGATCATTTATCATTGCTTTGGCACAAAATGCATTCAATGACTAAATCTTTAAAATTTCATGAATTCTTTTCTTTTCACTCAGACACAACAATTGCCAAAACTCTTTATACATACATGCCAATTTGCACATGCTTACATACGGTTTTCAAAACTGTTAAACTTATGTTCAAAATAATAACACAATACAAAACTGAATAAGACAGCAATTTGCTAAATTTCTAATTTAATTTTTTATAAGATTTATTTTAAATCTTAAAATTAAATGCTATAAAACAATTGGCTAAATGGAGAAGACTGAGTAGATTAGCATTACTATTGTATCAGTGGATGGTGTGTGTACAAATTCTTGTATTTTGGAATTACTCTGTGCCAAAAAATTAAAATAAACTACTTCAAATATTGAAGAATTCTGCATCATGTCTGATTCATTGCAGTAACATACATTGCGGCGAATTATAAACAGAGATGTGGCCTTGTTTTACACAAGAAAACATTGTATAATGCTACATGTTGTTAGTGTTTTTTAGGTCATTGTTTTGTGGGTGACAAAGTGTGTTTGTTGGCTGTCAACCTTTGCTAGTGTTCTGGAAGAATGTGTTGATTTGAAACCTGAATAAAGTGTTTTGTTAGTTGTAGTGCATTTTGAATGTGAAACGAACTGCTTTGCCAAACTGAAAGTTGGTTAGGAGAACTGTGTGAAGAGTTTTGCAAAAGTGACCCAAATATTGAGAAATGTGTCCTAGCATCTTTAAAAACTGTAATATACATAACTATATTATTGGTGGTGTATAAAGACCATGCATAATGAACTGTATTGTTTTATGACCTTAGAATGAGCTGTTTGTATCTACATACACCACGAGTCACCTTACATGGAAGTCGCTGTCATGTTTTTACAGTATCCCTAAAAAGACTGTTCTATATATTGTGTTTTGTTACTACGTTGTCTTAAATTATGATGTGTTTGTCCTTTGGCAGCTACCATTGCTTTACTATGCGTTTCGAAAGGGAGGTTTGAACTCTGGACTAAGCCGTTGGTTGCAATCACAGTCTCACCACTAGATGCCGCTAAAAGTCTCACATTGCACCTTTAAATGACAAAGTATTACATTCATAGATTAAGTTTTCGTTTTAATACAACCCCAAAACAGAAAAAGTTGGGACACTGTAGAAATTGTGAGTAAAAAAGGAATGGAATAATTTACAAATCTCATAAACTTATATTTTATTCACAGTAGAATATAGATAACACATCAAATGTTGAAAGTAAGATATTTTGAAATGTCATGCCAAATATTGGCTCATTTTGGATTTCATGAGAGCTACACATTCCAAAAAAAGTTGGGACAGGTAGCAATAAGAGGCCAGAAAAGTTAAATGTGCATATAAAGGAACAGCTGGAGGAAGACCAATGTTTAGGAATGGGAATGTTGTCCTATTCTTGTCTAATACAGACTTCTAGTTGCTCAACTGTCTTAGGTCTTCTTTGTCGCATCTTTCGCTTTATGATGCACCAAATCTTTTCTTTGGGTGAAAGATCTGGACTGCAGGTTGGCCATTTCAGTACTCAGATCCTTCTTCTATGCAGTCTTGATGTTGTAATTGATGCACTATGTGGTCTGGCATTGTCAGGTTGGAAAATGCAAGGTCTTCCCTGAAAGAGACGACGTCTGAATGGGATCATATGTATCTAGAACTTGGATAAACCTTTCAGCATTGATGGTGCCTTTCCAGATGTGTAAGCTGACCATGCCACACGCACTCATGCAACCCCAAACCATCAGAGATGCAGGCTTCTGAAAAGAGCGCTAATAACAACTTGGGTTGTCATTGTCCTCTTTAGTCCGGATGAAATGGCATCCCAGTTTTTCAAAAAGAACTTCAAATTTTGATTCGTTGGACCACAGAACAGTTTTCCACTTTGCCAAAGTCCATTTTAAATGAGCCTTGCCCAGGGAAAACACCTGCGCTTCTGGGTCATGCTTAGATATGGCTTCTTTTTTGACCTACAGAGTTTTAGCTGGCAACAGCGAATGACACGGTGGATTGTGTTCACCGACAATGTTTTCTGGAAGTATTCCAGAGCCCATGTTGTGATTTCCATTACAGTAGCATTCCTGTATGTGATGCAGTGCCATCTAAGAGCCCGAAGATCACAGG
Organism: Paramisgurnus dabryanus; assembly: GCF_030506205.2. NCBI lineage: Eukaryota > Metazoa > Chordata > Actinopteri > Cypriniformes > Cobitidae > Paramisgurnus > Paramisgurnus dabryanus. The sequence goes on along the minus strand of NC_133340.1, from coordinate 42,743,228 downwards.
CATCCGGTATGGTTTTCCGGTCTTGACCCTTACGCACAGAGATTGTTCCAGATTCTCTGAATCTTTGAATGATATTATGCACTGTAGATGATGATAACTTCAATCTCATTGCATTTTTTCTCTGAGAAGCTCAGAAAACTATTTTTCGCTGCAGCATTGGGGGAATTGGTGATTCTCTGCCCATCTTGACTTCTGAGAGACACTGCAACTCTGAGAGGCTCTTTTTATACCCAATCATGTTGCCAATTGACCTAATAAGTTGCAAATTGGTCTTTCAACTGTTCCTTATATGTACATTAAAATTTTCTGGCCTCTTATTGCTACCTGTCCCAACTTTTTTTGGAATGTGTAGCTCTCATGAGATCCAAAATGTGCCAATATTTGGCATGACATTTCAAAATATCTTACTTTCAACATTTGATATGTTATCTATATTCTACTGTGAATAAAATATAAGCTTATGAGATTTGTAAATTATTCCATTCCTTTTTTACTCACAATTTCTACAGTGTCCCAACTTTTTCTGTTTTGGGGTTGTATGTTTACATACTTTTATAATTATCTTTATATACACTCTTGAAAAAAAAGGTTTTGAAAATGTTCATTGCAGAAATGTCATATTAGACCATTTTTTGGTTCTTGAATAGAATTAACACTGTATAAAGTGGAACTTAAAAAATGCCTAAAAACAAAAAACCTTAAAGTAAGGAAATTTAAGTTTATAAAATGTAATTTTTTTTAAAGGGGACATTTCACAAGACTTTATTAAGATTTGAAATTAATCTTTGGTGTCCCCAGAGTACATATGTGAAGTTTTAGCCCAAAATATTATATAGATAATTTATTATAGCATGTTAAAATTGCCACTTTGTTGGTGTGAGCAAAAATTTGTCTTTTTGGGTGTCCTTTAAAATGATAATGAGTTGGTATCTGCACTAAATGGCAGTGCTGTGGTTGGATAGTGCAGATTAGAGGGGGGCATATTATCACTTCTGACATCACAAGGGGAGCCAAATTTCAGTGACCTTTTTTTCACATGCTTGCAGAGAATGGTTTACCAAAACTAAGTTGGTGGGTTGATCTTTTTCACATTTTCTAGGTTGATAGAAGCACTGGGGACCCAATTATAGCACTTTAACATAGAAAAATCAGATTTTCATAATGTGTCCCCTTAAAGTGTTACCAATTAAAATACTTTTTAAGTAGATCCAACGTTTTACAATGTAGGTCAGGGGTCGCCAAACTTTTTTCTCTGGGGGCCACATTATCGTTCCTGACTGTGATGGGGGGGCTGGGTCAGCTATATAACATAGAATTTTATGACCCAGACCAAAATGACCACCAGCAGGCCTCATTGAAGAAAGTGTTGCAGTTTTCAAACAATATAATCTGTGTCGTCATCACGAAACCCACCACAAAGAGTATGCTAGCTAGTGAGGGCAAGCATGAGAATACAGGATTTAAAGGATGAAAGGCGTACTGGCTGCACAAAAGAATGTATTCCTTTGCCAAACTCGGGTAAACCAGGCTGCTGTCCGAGCTAGCTATAAGGTAACTCACCTACTAGCTACCCATGGAAAGCCGTTTTCTGATGGGGACTTTGGCTATGCCAGGCTAGTAGTCTCTACTACACAATGAGGCCTGCTGGTGGTCATTTTGGTCTGGGTCATACAATTCTGTGTTATATAGCTGACCCGGCCCCCCATCACAGTCAGGAACGATAATGTGGCCCCCAAAAAAGTTTGGTGACCCCTGTTATATATAGTTAAACATTGTCCTAGTTCAGCCAGGTAAGTGTAGTGCTTACAAAGACAAGGTTGTGGGTAGTGTAACTACTTGATAAAATATTTGCCAGTGAGTGAAGTTTTTTATGTTGTTTTCCTCCTGGGTTTCAGGTGGTTGGACTCTGAGCTGAGTTTTTTGGTTCAATTGAGACAAAAACAAAGAGGCTCAGAACATGTGGAGCTCTGGCTGTCCAACCCTCTTCCCATCACCTTCACAATCACTAACATCTCCCTGTCCCAACACAAGCACAAACTCTTCAAGGTAATTCTCACCTGACATTCAATCCTGAAACAGTGCCCACATGTCTGTACAGGTAGCAGAATGCTTGCTGATAAAATTAGGAACGTCAGGTTTTAAGTTGGCTCTGTTTAGCAGCATAGAGATTCAGTTTAAAAAGAAAATGCATTTCTATAGACAATTGAGAACCACTTCTCATTTTAATTACTTAGCTAGTCTACCAGGAAATGCCATGCTCGTTCACACTGTCCGTCCATATCCTGATTTGATAGACTCACTGTCCATATTGTATATCACAACTATTCAGATCCGATCTGTGCGTCCTGTAGCCTTCTGCTGTGTTCCGGATTATCTGCACTGTTTCTATGGCAATGACGTCATGCTGGCACGACAATCTGCCTCAACATCTGACGTTATAGAAACTATATAAACCATTTTGCAAGATGTAAACAACACTGGTCCAGAAACACTTCCTGTTTCTGGACCGGAATTTTTTTATTTATTTCACATATAAAGGAAACATCTTGAAGAAGTTTAACGCTTTGATTCAGTTCTATATGTTATGTTGGTTCTATTTTATCCCAACGTTTATGTAGTATTAAAAAACTGAAACAGGAAGTGCTTCTGGACCATTGTTGTTTAAATCTTGCAAAATGGTCTATATACCCCAATGCACTTACTTTCCCAAACACCCCTTTCATTTCGTTAGAAATGGACTGTTCCAAAGTTGGCGCTGGGGTTGCGTTTACAGTAAATGACGTGACAGCATGACATAACCAAAAAGCTAAACAAATGTGGTCAGAGCGGTCAGACTGAACTGGATTTCCAGAAATGGATTTCAAAACCCTGGATGTAGCCTGAAACGGATTTAAAAAAATGGATTTCATGCGGTTTTCGGCCGTTCACACGTTCTCGATGTGATTTTATTCCAATTGGATATGCACCAAAATCGGATTTGGACTGACAGTGCGAACAAGGTATTACTTATAGTTACTCTTAGCCTTTGGGTGACTCAGTGTTTCATAGAGGTTTGTGAAAATTTTGGCTTGTATAAATACATCTTGAAATGAACACTCTAAATTCAGTTCTCTTGCAACATTCTTGGTTAACCCAAGTCCATTTTACTTTTACTTTCACTCGATTCACCCAGTATTTTGGCCATTACCGGTTATCATACAAACCCAATGATGTTTACCTTAGGAGCACTGGGATGCAGATTTTGTCACTGTGCACAATATTTACAAGTACCACTATACTCATGTGATTTGCAATTAACTTACAAAGGCAATACCTCGTAGTAAATTAAATATTTAAATAAATGGATAAAAAAATTGTCATTCGTTTGAAAATTACCTATCGTTTTCTTGCAGCACTGTGGTTGTTTTAAGTTTTATAAATAAGTATTTATTATTAAAATATATCTTTTAGATTGGTAATTTGACAAACTCCCTGGATGTGAAATCTGGTTGCTGGAAGATTCTGTCTCTTCAGTTAATCAACAAATCTTTACCCATCAACCTCAAGACCACAATTACCCTGACAACAAGTGTGGGGCTTCCACTAGAGCTTCACCTCCAGACATTTCCTACTGTTTCAGAGGTAAACCGTCTTTTATGTGTTGATGCATGAAAACGTCTCTGGTTACTTATGTAACGGTGGAACAAGACGCTGCGTCTCCCTTGCCATATTTTGTGCGTCCCTGTAATGCCGTTTTTGGCAATATTTCAGATAGCGATAAACATCCTGGCTCCCGCGTTACCCTGTCTTTGTCGTTAAGCCTCACCATTGGTTAAATTTGATATAACCATTCGGCCGCACTTCCCCCTGAGGCGTCACCGCGTTGACAAACATGCGAAACTATAACAATGTATCTTACAAGGTAACACAATGTAACCTTGCTCTCAATTGAAATTATTCCTTGAATTCGAGGGTATTTGACCTGGAAAGTCATTGAAAGGTCCTTAAATTTGAAGTTAACTAAGGTGTGGGAACCCTGCAACTACTTTTTCTGTCAACTGGCAGTTTGTGTACTATCATGTTTACACTTGACTAAATTGTAAACAGTAAGTCTTGCAAAATAGAATACAACTTCAAAAATGTATTCAAGTAACATTAAACCCTGGGGATCAAATGCACCCTAATGCAATGCCCTCACCGTTTGAGCTACAGGAAAATTTTACCTGGGACTAATTATTTTTTTTCCTCATCAGGGAGATGTTATGTTTGAATCAACCCAGGAATGTGAACAGATCTGTCCTCTACATATGTCCAGAGCAGGTGTGACATCCAGCCGAACAATCAAATTGAAGCTTTATTCTACGCTGTAGTCATTCTGCTAACATTTTTAATAAGTTTGCTTACAATAATAGTTATCTGATCTCCACCTTTATAGGACGCGCAGAGTGGCAGCAATCTCTTCTACCAGAGTCCTTTTCTTCTCTCTGGCGGGTGGACAGCAGCCTGGCCTCTGCTCTGTGTAGCCGATGGCATTGTAGCAAAGAGCTCTCATGCAGGTAAACATGCTACATGCACAAGCGTATGCACTGTAGATGCAGCCCTACAAACTAGGTATGCACCGATGTATCGGCACATAATTATATCGGGAGATTAAAAACTACTATCTGACAATGGCCCATTGTTTGAAAGCACCCGATGATCAGGACCGATTATATCCTGGCAGTCATAAGGGGTGGAAGGGCGTGTCAGACCTTGTATGATCATTTTGAATTGGATGCAACACGATTGCATGCCATAACAGTTTGAAACAAGCTGTAAAAAGCAGAATGGTATTGGTCGATGTCATTCTAAATAATCGAATATGGAAAAGTGCAGAAAATTTCTGTTAGCTCATCAACAAGTGTTAAAGGAACAGTATGTAAGAAATTTATATCAATTAATCATTAAATGGTCCTGATATGTCACTAGACATTAAGAAATCATTTTCATTTCAAATACTTATATCACTGACAACAGCGTTCCAGCCAGGATATTGTCATTTAAAAAGTGGAGTTGCAGCCCTCAACTGATGTTTATGTTGTCGTTTGGTATATTGGCCACCAGCTGTGCGATTGCAGTACCAGTTTTAGCCACACGTTTTGTGATTGCAATACCAGTTTTGGCCACAATCCTACATACTGTTCCTTTAAATTATATTGTAAGTCGCACAGAAATTTGGTGTTAGTGCATCCCTCGTATCCTCAGTCCCTCCAGAAAAACGTGATTATGTGATCGCATGATTCCACGCATAATCAGCCATAGTCTTCATATTTATGCGTGGCCGCATTTTTTCAAATACGCCGCACTTTCGCAGCATAAATTATCTTAAATTAAAATAAATTAAAATTTTCCATTTACTTCACACAAGCGCAGCCATGTCTCCTGTTGCCATGGAAACATGAAGTGACGTGATTATGTGACGTGAACATCATTGAAAAGCTGCAAACAGTTTTGACAAGTTCCTGCAGTTTTTGCAAGTTCCCGCAATTTCATTGCATAAAATTGCATAAATATCCCACATATTCTATTGCATTTTTTTAAGAAAACGTGCCGCAAGGATTTTTGCCCGCAACAATCACAAAACTGCGTTTTTCTGGAAGGACTGTATCTTATATTAAAACATGGATGGATACAGTCTACAGACCAGGGATATTCTGTTAAACTTGTATGTACCAGAGATGCTCACAAGTCTCTGAGCTCGAGTCCGAGTCAAGTCTGAAGTCTCTGAGCTCGAGTCCGAGTCAAGTCTGAAGTCTCTGGGCTCGAGTCCAAGTCAAGTCTCAAGTCTCGTTGTAACAAGTAAAACTCTAATAACAAATAAAGAAATTATAAACATTTATAAAAAGAACAAAGTTGCACATTAAGTAAGGTCTAAAATTAGCATTAGGTACAGAAATTAAATTAAATGGATAATAACACTGTCGTTATTGTACAAATGAAATACTATTATTATTATTTTTGAGCAATAGAAGGGATTTTCTGTTTGTCTTGGGTTGTTTGATTAACATAAATGACACAGACTTAAGTAGGTTAATTGAGGTCTCTTTATTAAGAACAAATAAGCCCTTATTTGACTGGTTTCTGACTGATTTCTTAAGACATAAACAAAAAAAATTTTATTAGAAAAGAATACTGTGAGATCATTTTGTGTGTATGTGCCCTGTCAAGAAAAGAAAGATTTTATTTTGGCTTAACTTTTGAAACACTTCTCTCTGTATGTGCACTACTGAGGGCACTTAAACGCGTGCTCAAACACAGGCAGAGTGTGAATTCCAAACAGCGCTTCAGGAAGAAGATACAGCAGTCGCTTCACATAAAAATTTTACATTGTTTTTCATTGGTCTATTCAGCAAATGTATGTTAATGGACTACACTACAGTATGACACAAAGTAGCGCAACTCTGGACCTGACTGGAGCTGGACCGGACACATTTAAACGCATGTGCGTACAGAAATCTGCTCACTTGAGCACCTTTTTGCCGTTAAATTGTTTAACCATTTAAACAATTGCAAGCCTTAGAAACACGTTAATGATAATCTTACCCTATTTAAATTGCATATTAATCCACGAATCGCATGCGAGCCGAAACGCGGATCCGTCACAGCACTACCCAAAGCTTCAGATGAATGTCACAGCAGCAGCCGGTGCAGTCGACATGTATGTTCGCGGCCGCGTGCGCGGAGCAGATACGTCACGTGTGACGTCGTGGGCAGGTTGTAGGTAATGGAGGGAGGGGTATGACAGCGAGCTCATCAGACATTTTCTAAAAATAAACATTGTTCACGAGTCGCGCGGCTCGAGTCCGAGTCGAGTCTGAAGTCTTTGAGGGTCGAGTCTTAAGTCGAGTCTGAAGTCACTGTGTGTGCGACTTAAGTCGCACTCGAGTCCGAGTCTCAAACTCGAGTCCCCATCTCTGGTATGTACATACAAATCAACTTACATTATACAACTTACACATCTGTTTGTGTTTTGTTCAGGTGGCCCAGACTTCCTGCAGACCACTCTTCACATCTAGACTTTGATGCCACACCTGTCAATGACAGTAAGGTATGTCGATTGCAGATGATGATATTTTTTCTAACGAGTTAAAAGGAATAGTTCACCCAAAAGGATAAATAAATATTTACATAGCTTTTCCATACAACTGATGTCTGGCACTTTCCAAAAAAGACAAAAGATCTCAATAAATGTAGCTTATATGAGGGCATTTGCAAAATAACAAGAAATATCAAATATAACCGGTACCAGTGTTGGGGAAAGTTACTTTTAAAAGTAATGCATTACAATATTAAGTTACTCCCCAAAAAAGTAACTTATTGCGTTACTTAGTTACATTTCATGGAAAGTAATACTTACGTTACTTTTAAGTTACTTTTGTGTTACTTTTTCTTACTTGGCTGAGGCTTGATCTCTTTCAGGCCTTGCAGGTGTTTTTTATGACTGAGTTCGAAGTTCTGCATTCAGAAATTGCATATTTCCAATGCAAAAATGGCCTGCCATCTCCGTTTCTGACTTAAACTGTTCCAGCTCAGGCGCGCACGTATAGAGTGCGTAATTCTACATGACAACGTTCAGTTTAATTCAGTACATTATAAAAAATAATCTAATTAAACTGAAAAGTAACTACATTACTTTTTTTTTTTTAATTACTCAAATATTAATGTGTACATTTATAAAGTAATGCGTTACTTTACTCTTTAATTTAGAAAAGGAATATTATTACGTAATGCACATTACTTGTAATGCGTTACCCCCAACAATGGTACACTTTTTTTTTTCTCCCCTGTATTTTTTGGGCAGTTTGGGGAGTTTTCCAGACAGGATGTAGGTTTATTCAAGACTAGGCCTCATTTATATTAGGACATTTAAAGATGCAATGAAATTGAAATGATAAACTGATATTTTAATTGGAATATTGTGGTATTTTTTTTTCGAATTAATAGGCTTTATGCCCAGCTGCACTACTTCCTGAACTTCAGCCAGCTCCTTGTTTCCTGTCTGTCATGATTGGACAAACTGATTAATACAGGTGTGTCTCATTATTTTAGTTGTGACTACTGAGGTCAGGCACACCTAGACTAATCAGTTTGTTTGTGACTACTGAGGTCAGGCACACCTGTATTAATCATTTTGTCCAATAATGGCAGACAGGAAACAAGGAGCTGGCTGAAGTTCAGGAAGTAGTGCAGCTGGGCATAAAGCCTATTGTCTGTGTGCTTCATTATTTAAAAAAAATAATTCACCCTCATAAACTTTCATCAAAAAATCTCTTCCCCTCCTCGAAACGATCTCTCTTTACTTCCGGTCATATGTATGGCAGGTGGGCGGGGTCCAGGAAAGATCGCTTTGATTAGCAAATAGCAACATGACCCAACTTCAAATGATCCAATTAGTTCACGATGGACGAATTCAAGTCCAGTCCTACCTTTTTTTCATTTCAGAAGCCATTTCACTTGGATATACAAGACAAACGCTACTTCTGTTTCATGGCAACTAATTTGTAAAATGGTATACATTTTGAGATAAACAATGGCTCTGTTATACACTAGTCAACATTTTAAGTGGATCAAAAAAGTTCATTAAAGTTGTCCTGAGACAAGAGCGGGTATTGGGTATTGGTATAAAGAGTTTGATTCACTTCAAATGTTGACTAGTTTAAGATATTTTAGTGGAAGCTGTTTTCAGTTAAGACCGCTCAAACAAGCATTTTAGTCTTGGGCTAGACTTAAGCCCTGTCCAGGAAACTGCCCCTTTATCTGTTACTTGTCTCATGTCAAGCTCTTCTTGTGCCTCTACATCAAAATTAATTGTTTTAAGACTTTTATTTTATCACGATATTGCTGTCCGCAGGTTAAAAATTTCACTCTGAAAAACCCAACGGGTTCAGTTGTCTCTGTGGAGATCAGAACTCTCGCTTCATACCCAGTTCCACTTGAAGCCCTCGACTTGTTGACCAAATGGTAGATTAACTTTCATTAAGTCTCATACACACACATTCACATTCTCTTTTGTTCAGCTGTAAATTCGAATTGCAATAGCCTTATACAGTATTGAATATAATACCTAATGCAATATGTACACCTCTGATAAATAACTATAGGCTTCTACAGTACATGCAAAAAAGGCTCATGTATTTATGTTAAACATATCTGTTCCAGGTTTAATATTAGCCCACTGGCTGTCAATATCACTACAACCGAATTTTCCCTGTTAGCTGCTAACCATAAGGTGAGGTCATGAAGTGTGGAGTGCTAATTATGAGTTGGCCTGTAGTAAGTGCCGCATAACTACTCGGGTGTTGTGTAGTATGTTGTAAATGTGGTGTGGTGTAGTTACTCTGGTTAGGGTGTAATTGTACTCTGTATAAAACAGGAGAGCGAGGGAGGCAGCGTGCTGAGGTTCCTCCTTCAACCATGGGAGTCGAGAACCGTTTTTGTGGCTTTTCAACCCACAGAACACAAGCCTGTTACCTCACTACTCCTCATTAGGTATTTCAGTCAAATTAATCTGTTTATCTTAAATGGTAAATGCTACTTCATTTATAAGTTAGCTTATAAAGTTAGTTCTTCAGTTAGCATGAGGTTGATATTACTTTTTGCATAATCTATTCAAATTTTATCATGTGCTCGTTCTTAAAAGTAATTGTGATGAGTGCATGTGTTCTTCAACAGGAACAACCTCACAGTGTTCGACATGGTCCTGGTTAAAGGGTTTGGGGCCAAGGAGCTTTTGAGGGTGGGAGGAAAACTCCCCGGGCCTACCGCCTCACTGCGTTTCAATGTGCCCCAGTCCACCCTCATGGAGTGCAGGGATGGTAAGTCTGTAATCTCCAAAGTCAACCGCTATTTTATCTGCTTGTTAAGTCATGATGTAAGGAGTACCGTTTTCGGGTCCAAGCCTCTGCTCATTTCAAGTGAGACTACAATCTCAACAGCCATTTATGAACATTGTTTACTCGTTTCATGCATTTAAGCTAAGCTTTTATAAACGTACGGAGTATACTGCATGCTCACAGCATTTCAGACTTCAATAATTTACCAATTCATAAAAGACGAACCGCTGTGAGTGAATATTAGTATTTTTGTTGTTTGCTTAAAGGTCACGTTCTTCCTTAACCAATTTTTTAAACTCTAGTTAGTGTGTAATGTTGCTATAATAGCATAAATAATACCTGTAAAATGTTAAAGCTGAAAGTTCACTGCCAGGCGATATATTTTCTTTAATAGAATTTGCCTTTCAAAACCTACAGCGAACGGGCGTTTTGGACTACTGTCCTCTATTTCCTGCTTTAACGACGTCAGTAAAACGGTTTTTTGACTGAACTCCGCTCACAGTAATACGTACGTCACCAGCTAAGCTCAAACGGCTCTGCTAAGCTAAGCTGCTATCGAATCACAACACACTAAACAAATTACACAATCAGAACTCGATACGTATTTCTGAAGGAGGGACTTCATACATCAGACATCAGCCTGTTTTGAGGACAGTGAAAACAGCGCTATACAGATAAGTAATTTCTGTGAAAAATACTGCGTTTTTTTACACGTGAAACATGAACACATGTTATATTGCCCACTATAAACACAATCAAATCTTCAAAAACACAGAAATAACGGGAGCTTTAAGCATCTGATAGAGCGCTTGGACCCGGAAGCGGTGCCGTGTGATGTTAGACTTAAAGGAATATTCAATTTTCTTAAAAGAAAAATCCAGATAATTTACTCACCACCATGTAATCCAAAATGTTGATGTCTTTCTTTGTTCAGTCGAGAAGAAATTATGTTTTTTGAGGAAAACATTGCAGGATTTTTCTCATTTTAATGGACTTTAATAGACACCAACAATTAACACTTAACTCAACACGTAACAGTTTTTTTCAACTGAGTTTCAAAGGACTCTAAACGATCCCAAACGAGGCATAAGGGTCTTATCTAGCAAAACGATTGTCATTTTTGACAATAAAAATAACAAATATACACTTTTGAAGCACAACTTCTCGTCTAGATCCGGTCCAGCGCAACCTAACAAAAATGTGTAGTGACGTAGGGAGGTCACGTGTTACATATATAAAACGCACATTTGCAGACCCTTGTAAACAATAAACTGACACAAAGACATTAATTAGTGTCAGTTGACATACAACAACGTAGGAACGGTCCTCTTTCTCAACACTTGTAAACACTGGGGCGGAGTTTCGCGTTCGTCCTCTGTGACCTCTTGACGTCATGACGTATTGTGTGAGGTCACGCTGACGCATCACGACCGGATCTGGATGAGAAGTTGTGCTTTAAAAGTGTATATTTGTTATTTTTATTGTCAAAAATGACAATCATTTTGCTAGATAAGACCCTTATGCCTCGTTTGGGATCGTTTAGAGTCCTTTGAAACTCCGTTAAAAAAAACTGTTACGTGTTGAGTTAAGTGTTAATTGTTGGTGTCTATTAAAGTCCATTAAAATTAGAAAAATCCTGCAATGTTTTCCTCAAAAAACATAATTTCTTCTGGACTGAACAAAGAAAGACATCAACATTTTGGATTACATGGTGGTGAGTAAATTATCTGGATTTTTCTTTTAAGAAAATGGACTATTCCTTTAACAAGTGGATTGTGTTTGTAGATAACAGTACATTAAAAATAAACTAAACATGGCTGTTGTAAGTAGTAGTTAATTAATGGTTAATAACAAAAATGAGTATCATTTGTTAAAAATGCAGCAAAATAATTAAAGAATACAAAGAGAAAAGCCAGTCTAAAAGCATTTTTGTCACAGGTTTACGATCGAGTAGGCCCATGTTTGCCATCCAGAAAAGTTTTAAAGTGGAGAATGCAGGCGAGTTGCCGCTGACTGTCATATCCATGAACGTTAATGGTTATAAGTGTCAGGGTTACGGCTTTGAGGTGCAGCACTGCAGATCCTTCAGGCTGGACTACAACTCTTCCTCAGAAATCACTATTACGTAAGTTATGCTGCTGCTATGACATTGCGCGCCTGATGCCTTGTATTTTTTATGCTGTGCATTCTTTGCATGCCAGTGAAATAAACAGATTGTCATGAACATGATGATAAAATCTATCCTTTTAATACATTTTAGGGGAGTTGAGGTGATTTTTTCACATTTAAATGTTTATTTAATATTTTTAATATACTTAACGTACGACCAATTAAAGACCATGTCTGGGACATTATGCCCAGTCCATATTAAGTTCTTGTACTTTTGTTTTCGATATTATTCTTCCTACCTAATTTCTGTCATCTAAGCCATTTAAGCATGATTCACTAACAAAAAGTAACAGCATCTAAACAGGTTATTTTTGTTGTCGTTTTCATTTGTAATATTTAGTCTTGTCTTTTCATTGTTTAACACTGCTAACAATTTATTATCATTATTTCAAAAACTGTATGCCGTAAAAGGGACCCTCCACTTTTTTGAACATATTCTAATTTTCCAGCTCTCTTATAGTTACACACTTTTTTAATGTTTTGGAATCCATTCAGCTGATCTCCGGGTCTGGCTGTACCACTTTTAGCATAGCTTAGCACAGGGGTTCCCAAACTTTTTTTCCTGCGCACCCCCTTCTATGTCCCAACCGGGTTGGCGCACCCCCAATCCCCATTTTAAAAAAAATCCAAAAAAGCTTTTCTCACCATAAATACTCATGTTAGATCATGCGCAAATAACCAAGGGCCGGTTGCACTAGCCGGACGTTAAGAAGTTGGGTGTAATAGTCCTACGTCGGGCTTAGCTAGGTCCAACATTGTGAAAAATATTTACGCTTATTGCACCATCTGAAACTACGCTCGGCGTAGATGATGCGCGCCCCCGTGTATGCGTTTAACCACTGTGATATTTAGATGCCATTCGAGTTTACTATGGTAAAAAACGTACACTTACTGCCGTCAGCTAATAGATGACATATGAGAGTTTCCTCATGTTTACCAGTGCGTCACGTGCAGACCCATCAAACACATTAACGAAAGCCTTTACTGTTCGCACAAAAGGTGTATAATAGTTTGCAGATTCATTATAACAGCTCAAGTTTCAAACAAAATTAAATGAAAGCTTTTAATAAGTTCTCTACAGTAAGTATTTATGTATTTTATTATATAATTCATTGGCGGTCTCTTTACCATGCATGAAAACACATTGCTCGCGTATCCTGTGCCCATGTCTCGTCACATTTCATTATTTCTATTTTTGCCATAAAAAAGTCTCTCTCTCTTGGTCCCTCTCCTCCTTCGTGACTAACAACTTTATCATAAGACGTCCCACATGACAGTTTCCCTGATTTCAGTCAGTTAAGCATATTTATAATATATATGGAATAAATGAAACGAGTTGGCACGCATATAGCGGCTGCAGTGCATAACAGAAGAGCAGTGCGTAGAAAAAGACAGCAGCTGTCTTCTACGTTTCTATCAAAAATTAATAAATTATAGTTTTTTATTTAAAATAAAAGCGATTACAAAGGAAATGTTTACTGTTCATTTTTTTATTTATTTATTGTATGGAAAAATCCCACTTAAAGAAACAGACCGCCATTACATTTGTCCTCTCGCGCACCCCCTGGTGGCAGCTCGCGTACCCCTGGGGGTGCGCGTACCACACTTTGGGAATCCCTGGCTTAGCATAATCCATTGAATCTGATTAGACCATTAGCATCGCACTCAAAAAATAACCAAAGAGTTTCGATATTTTTCCTATTTTATACTCGACTCTTCTGTAGTTACACCGTGTACTAAGACCGACGGAAAATCAAAAGTTGTAATTTTCTAAGCCGATATGGCTAGAAACTATACTCTCATTCTGGCATAATAATCAAGGACTTTGATGCCGTACCATGGTTTCAGGAGGCGCAATGATATTACGCCAGACTGAGAGTATAGTTCCTAGCCATATTCTGCTAGAAAATCGCAACTGTTAAGGTTCAGTCGGTCCTAGTGCACGATGTAACTACAGAAGAGTCAAGTTTTTAATTGGAAAAATATCGAAACGTTTTGATTATTTTTGAGCGCGATGCTAATGGTCTAATCGGATTCAATGGATTATGCTTAGCTATGCTAAAAGTGGTAACACCAGACTCTGAGATCGGCTGAATGGATTCCAAAATGGTAAAAATCAAATGTTTAACTCTAGGGTAGTTGGAAAATGAGCTTATTTTCAAAAAAAGTGGAGTGTCCCTTTAACTTCTAGCTTAAATTTTATTACTACTTTTAAATGTAGCTTTGCACATGTTGTTGCACTATGTTTATTCTTGACTCTTAAGGGGCACATATTATGCCCATTTTTACAAGATATAATAATAAATATAGCTGCAAGCAGCAATGCCGGGGTCAAGACAAAAAGGGCACAGAAGAAAGTAAAGTTGACTTCGGATGAGCAGTTTAAAGAACCTAGGAAAATCTCTTGATTTCAGACTAAATAATATAACAGTTATCAGCAAAAAAGCTGTGTTTTCATTCAGTGTAATCTCTCCCTCTCTTCTCGAGGAGCATTGACAACTAGAACACTGAAGAAAATGTGAGTGGTGCTTGCAGTGGCAATTCTCAGCTCACAAAATGTTACAGTGGTGTTAATGAGTCAAAAGAGACCACCCCCATGTCTCTACGATGTTCTGATGCAGAGATATAGCTCTTGTAAAAAGGGTTGATAAGGTATCCTAATTGGTTGCTAAGGAGTTAATAGGCATGCACCAATGATCTCTAAGCCATGACAGGAATAATACATGATGACCCAAGATTTTAGATGTAATGTTGGAGTAGTTTTAGGCAAAAATACCATATTTCTATCTCAAAACCACTAGGTGGCGCAATAAAAAATTGTGCATGCAACCTCAGGTCATGACTGCGTTACATCTAGCTAGTTTCATGACTATACACTTTAGTTTAGTGAAGAAACAGTTGTATGACCATAGGGTGGCTTGATTTCAAAGGTTTTGTTCAATTATAAGGCCAACTAGTGCTGCAAGCATACAATTTTTTTTTTGTGTAGCCTCAGACTGTGGTCGTACATCTGCGTATCAAATATGGTGAAAAAATCTCTTTGCTTTACGAAGTTATAACCATTTATGTGTATAAAACACAAAATGTAAAGGTAATTTTTTGTTTTTTGCAATTTTCGGCCATTTCTGATGAACATTTTAATATTAACCCAATAGATCTTTTTGTTCAGAAGGTAATGCAATGTTCTTCCTATGGTGTTTTTGAGTCGATCGGAATAACGCTCGAGGAGATATTCGCGTTTGTTTTTTAAGTGCTATTTTGATGCACAGGGCTAACCGTAAGGCGAATCCTGACATGTTTGGTATCATTGGACTTGGCAACTATTCAGGACTCCAAAAAATCAAGTCCTGTGAAAATACGTTGATCACAGCCAAAGTTATAAGCATGTACAGCATTCGTATGACCACTAGGTGGCGCTGTGACGAAACTCTGCATGCCCCCTCAGATCCTCACTGGCATCACATCTACCAAGAGTGGCATCAATAGACATAAGATTGGCGAAGATACACACTAAAACCTGTTTTTTTGCGCTCTACGTAAAATTTGTTGACGCGCTAAACGAAAACGGAATGGTTTATCAAAATTCTTTTAATAAATTTTTGCCCTGAGTGTCTCTAGATGCTACATACCATTTTTCGTGGCAATTGGGCAAAAGCTCTAGGACAAGTTTGCAAAAGTAGGTTTAATGAATAAATCAAAATGGCGGAAAATTTTTCATGACGGAAAATGACGTCATAGGGTCCAATCGAATCGTCTTGAGCCAAGGAATCAGAGGAATCAATTTTGGACTGTTGGTGGCGCTAGCGGGTTAGAGGTACAGGCTTCAAATTTGCTGTGGAGACTTTTTGGACAGTCCTCTATCAGTGTGCCAAATTTCATAACTTTCCTACGTACGGTTCTATAGGCTGTCATAGACCGCAATGGCGGAGGAAGAAAAAGAAAAAAAAGAAAACTAACAGATACAATAGGGGTCTTCGCCCATTCTGGGCTTGACCCCTAATAATAAGTAATATAAGTTTCAGGTGTGCCTAGAATGTGTCTGTGAAGTTTCAGCTCAGGATAATTTGTCATAGCGGTTTTTATATTTGGGTGTGAGCAAAAAAATGCTGTTTTCACACGTGTGCCTTTTAAATGCTACTGCTCCTCTCTACCTTACCAACAGACAGTGAGAGATTTTTTTAAAATAGATCTGATTCCTGTGAATATAGTCTGGGACAATGGTATTTTTAGCCACATTTGTGTTATAATGTGCTAACAAACAAATTTTGAAAAGCTTTTGGGTAAAATTAATCAGTCAGTGGCCATGGGCGGGGCTTTATCAGTGTGATGTCACTTTAACAAGAAAATCTAATGAGGGTGAGGGATGTTTTTATGTAAATGTATGGTGGTTGTGTTCACATACTACCAACACATTTATGTCCAAAAAAACCTTTATGAAAGTGGATTATGCATAGTATGGTCTCTCATTTACAAGTCGCTTTGGATAAAGTCAACTGCTATAATGTGCTTCTATGCCTGTTACATTACCCATAATGCATCTAATTCTATTCTACTTTGCATTGCATTTAAATGTTCTTAACCATTCTCTCCCTCTTTTTAGATTTACTCCAGACTTCACATCTTCATGGGTGATCAGAGATCTGACTCTGATTACAGAACGTGGCTCCTCCTTCCACTTCACACTCAATGTGACTCTGCCTCACCACATGCTGCCCCTGTGTGCACAGGTGGTACCAGGTCCCAGCTGGGAAGAGTCCTTTTGGGTCATCACACTGGTCTTTACCTGGTTAGCAACATTTAAACAAAAAGTGCTACCTTGTGGTGCCCAAAACCTGAAATGGATCAAGAAATGAATTAACAAAACCTTTTGTGTTTTGTAGTTTCTCTTTAGCCGGTGTGTGTCTGATGGCTTTTCATCAAGCTCAGCACATTTTGAGCGATTTCTTCACAGCCACTCCACGTAGCAATCACAACTCTGTACCTCGTGAAAATAGCAGCGTCAACCACAGCACCTCAAATGGGGTCAGGTGAGATGTCCTGATGATGACTAGTAGACCTAGTAGATTTTTAGTTTTGTAAATGCATATGTAAGCAATAAGGTACGAGAGGTTGTGCCCAACAACACCCTTTTAGTTCTCAAACTCTATTAGTAACCTATTTATGCATGATAATTTACAAGCTACTGTCGTTGTTATTTATGAACTTAAGTTCTTAAAGTCTGTTTCTTCTTTAGCAGGGGAAAAGGCAGTTGTAAGACCTATACAGATACCTGCCACACATCTGACAAAGGCAAGGGGCGGGGCTCTCCAGCAGTGGCCAATGGAGCGATTCGGCCCCAGTCATCATCCAAGAAAAGTTCTGGGGGATCGTCTCAGCCTCAGAAAAGGCAAACAAAAGTGTCAGTGCTCTACAGTAGATACAAAAACAGCCCTTCAGCTGCCCCCAGTGCCCCTGCTGCCGATGAAGAGAGAGATCATACCTTTGAGTTGGATCCGGAGGTTTGCAATAACAACAATAATAACAACGACATGTTAGATGAAACCCTGCTTCCTCGTGATAAGAAAGAGCACTTTAGAGAACCCAGGGAGGAGGACACATTGTCAGCTGATATGTTTCCTATGGAAACACTTCAATTACATGAAAATGTTGCAGCGGATAAAGTCCCTCATCCAGCCGGTGAAATGACGGAGAATGATGTGTGCAAAAGAAAAATCTATGTAGAAAAAAGGGATAAGGCAGAAGAAGAGGTAACAGCCATCTCTGTGTTAAATGGTACCTCGACTGTGTGGACTTGTATGCTTTAATACTTTATTTGCCTTCTAATGCTAAAATCAATTGATAGAAACATCAAATATTTTCATTACTTAACATGTAATGGTAAAAGCTGTGGAGGCTGCCATTATGTTCAACGTGTAGTGCATTCTGGGTCGTTTACTATAATAAAAACGATGGCATCTACTACTGTATAGTAGGGATGGGCATGATTAATCGATGATCGATAATTGATCGTTAAGAATTTAGTAGATGACGTTAATTTGTTATTGATTAATCAAATACTTTTTTTTATCTAATGCAGGTTGCGTTGCGTAGCGTGTGTCTTGAAGCAATTAAATGAATTTCACTGTGTGGCAGCAATTCAACATTTTACCACCAGGGTGCAATATTTGACACCATACTCCGTTATCTGTGACCTTCCATTTTTATTTCAAAAAAATAATCATGAAAAGGTCATGATTTTTTGGAACAAATGAGGTCTCTGTTTAAGAATGCGACTCGCAGCTGCAGGTTCCGCTGCTTTAGAGCACCGCATATTCAAGCGCATATATGTTCCGTTTGTGGAAATGTAGTTTAACTGTTTGCCACAAGTTGATTTGTAATAAAGGTCTCATTGAGGAAAACACGCTGTATTTTTGTATTCAACATTTTTGAATTATCAAAGTTAAATATTAATTTTTTATTATAAAAATATTAATGATTAATCGATAGTCGATCGTTAATTCTCCCGACAATCGACTAAAAAAATTTAATCAAATGCCCATCCCTACTGTATAGTATAAAGATCGTCTTAATTTGATCATCTTTTATTTATATGTTTTCTGTATTGTTCATCAATTGCGTTGCTCTCTGGTTCACATTGAAAGGGCTGAACAGAAGTCGTTGTTGTTCTTGTATATTCATGGCATGCAGGTGTTAAGACCACATACTTCTGTTTCACATCATTTTACAATCAAAGACTTGTTTTTCATGTTCGATTTGCAACCATCATGTGTTGTGATGTAAAAAAAAGATTTGTTTCAAATTTCACATTCATATAGCCAATCCCAGTGTTTATCTTTTAAGCCATACATGTGTTCATAGTCGGGGTACCTTTTAATATTAAGTGAAGCTTTTCACATTGTTTTTTCAAAACCTCACTAATGTAAATGACCTATCTGTGTTTAGAAGATAGAAAGATGCAGCAGTCAGAAAAAAAGGCCAGAAAAAGATGCAGAACTTGGAGTTTCTGCCGGCAACAACAAAGGGAAGAAAAACACAGGCAGGAGCCGCAAGAAGCCTGCCGAACACGTTCCTGAGTGAGTAACTTATCTCTGAATAAATGATGAAAAGTGCAGAATTCCCCTTTAAGCATGCCTGTTTTAAAGGGATACTCCATTTTTTCCAAAAATATGCTCCTTTTCCAGCTTCCATAGAGTTAAACTTTAGATTTTTACAGTTTTGGAATCCATTCAGCTGATCTCCGTGTCTGGTGGTTCGACTTTTAGCATAGCTTAGCATAATCCATTGAATCTGATTAGACCATTAGCATCACACTCAAAATAACCAAATAATTTAGATATTTTTCCTATTTAAAACTTGACTGTTCTGTAGTTACACCGTGTACTAAGACCGACGGAAAATCAAAAGTTGTGATTTTCTAGGCAGATATGGCTAGGAACTATACTCTCATTTTGGCGTAATAATCATGGACTTTGCTGCTGTAACATGGCTGCAGCAGGCGTAGTGATATTACCATAGACAGTAAAAGAAATGGACACAGCGACCCCGTTGGATTCAACGGAGACAAGTGAAGCCAATTAGAAGCTCGAGCGTACTGCGCAGACTCAAACTGAGCTTTGTGACGTGAGCAACCTGCCGGACAATTGTAAGTCTTCGAATAGCTGTGCCAAGAGAAATCTGAATCACCCACCGAATCTTGCAGAAACGGCGAGCGTGAACAGGAGTACATTTTGTATTAAGTATATTTAGTATTCTGATTAATTACTTTGTCATTTTGCATAGTATTTATTTATTTTAGAGTTTAACGCCAGTACGCCATATTCTACATGCGCTTCTCCTCCTGTCCATATGGTAATTTCTCTACTGTGCGACAGAGAGTCGCGTGGTTATGACGCAATCGTTAGCATAGTTTTACTAAAACTGCTTCTACTGGGCCATAACGTAAGATACAAGGTAATGGAGCCTTTTATACATTTTCGTGTTTCTTTAGAAATAATTGATGCACAAATTGAGTCTTTAAACGCCTCAGATGTAAAGTTATTCATTGTCAAAGTGACGCCAAAATGAATGGGAGTCAATGGAATGCTAGAGCAGGTGGGGGTCCGCTAGCTAATGGCGGTGCCCAGGGCTGCTTCAATAAAATATGAAACCCTGCCCCCCTGGATATTATGCACTGCCTGAAAATAATCCCCTTGGTAACTTTCAATAGCTGAGGACTATTTTCGGCATTGTGTAATATCACTACGAAGCTCCTTCAAAATGTGGGTCCAGTTTAGGAAACATTGTAATTTACATAGAGACTATTCACAAGATTTGTAATAATGTGATTCATGTTTTGATTATTTATTTATTTATTTAGCTGATGCTTTTATCCAAAGAGACTTACAATTGGTAGTGGTCTTTCTAATATTTTTTTACATTTTTGTATTCCAACAGGCTTCCTGAAAACAGCATCAGCATGGTTACGGAGAGTGAGAGAGAACCTCCACGCAATGTAGCTAGAAATCGTATTACAAAACCTGAACAACCCAAAATCGGACCCAACCCAGAAAGCCCTCCCAAATACAGTGGTAAGGAAGTGATATAAAACAGTTGTGTGTGTGAAATTATATCTGTCATTTGCTATTACTATCTGATCTGTCAGTTTGTTTTAAATTAGACCAGGCACATTTATGAAGTAAATAGGGTTTCGTGTTTCTTTGAAAAAATGGATGGCACTGAGACTTCCATTACTCGCAGTAACCGTGTAATATATGTTTTACATTTAACATCAAAATGTTACAAGCTGATTAAATGAAGCTGATAATATCAGTTGTTAATAATATAATCGAATAATTAGCAATATTGTTTTACAGGCATGTGTTCTGGCAGAGCCAGGCGTAAGTGTCCAGAGCGACGTCTGCAGTGGGAGTCTGGCTCTGATTCAAGCAGTTCATCAGGCAGTGTAAGAGCCAGCCGAGGGTCCTGGGGCAGCTGGAGCAGCGCAAGCAGCATAGAAGGAGAGAAGGATCTGAACCGACATGCTGCCAGAAAGAGTACGAGACTCCTCATTTTTAACAACTTTATGGCAGAATCATTACTTCAATGCAAGAAAAGGTTGATCATAAAAAGCTATTTTAACTCATTTTTTGTGTTGTTCCATTAGGAGAGAGCATCCAATACAACTCATACCCAACAGAGAACATGAATTATACCTGCAAAACACAAAGGTAAAATGACTAAAGCTCACAAAGATCCATTGTATTGTTTTGATCTTTAAAGGTGCCATAGAACTGTATTTACCTAGGCATATATGAAAAATAAGAGCTCTGAACATATTGTGAGCCGTAAACACGATTGTCTCTTCCTTATGTAAACCTTGTGCATCCAAAAGACCGCCAAATGAAAAACAGGGAAATCTCAAAATAACACTGACTGTGACGTTACAGTACGCCCCAATGTTAAATTACACATTAAATTAAGTACAATGTTATTACAATGCTAAAACAAGAGTTAGCTCTATATGCTAGATAATGCTATTTTCTAGCATTTGAGCTGAAGTTCTTCTATTAACGTTACGTTTTGCTGGTCCATACCGAAACAACACAAACTCACCACTCAGAAATGTCCATTTCCAATCTCCGAAAAATGTATTATTTCTCAAACTCTCTGGGCCCTATTTTAACGATCTGAAACGCAAGTACGAAGCGCAAAGCGCAAGTGAGTTTGTGGGCGGATCTTGGGCGCTGTTGCTATTTTCCCGGCGTGAGAAATAACTCTTGCGCCGGGCGCAAATCAATAAGGGGTTGGTCTGAAGTAGGTTCATTATTCATAGGTGTGGTTTGGGCGTAACGTCAAATAAACCAATCAGAACGTCATCCAACATTCCCTTTAAACGCAAGTGCGCAAGTTCCATGGCGGGTTGCTATTATTATGACGGATTTACCAGGCGCACGCCAGGAGCGGTTCACAGCCGAGGAGACCGACGTTCTTGTAAGAGCAGTCAAAGACAGAGAAGTTGTTTTGTATGGGGATAGGAGAAACCCGCCCAAATCAGCGTTGGTTAAACAGGCGTGAGAGGAAATAGCCACAGTCTCATCAGCTGGCATCACCAGGACGTTACGCGCAAGCGCTTCAATGATGTCAGGAGACGGGGAATCCCAAGCTTGCCAGCATAAATCGGGCACGCCGTGTAACGGGAGGTGGATCTGCCTCAGGACCTGACGCCAGCAGAGGACATCGCTGCATCCACCCTCACCGCTGAAAGGGTTTGAGGGCTTTGAAATCGGACCCAAGAAACGCAAGCAGTCCAACCCCAAAGTTCACTTACAAATCCAGTTCACATACATTAAGGTTTCTTATGAAAACATTTTAATTATTATTTACATAAAATAAACGTAATACAGCCACACAACAAACTTATGAAAATATTTTAATTGTTATTTGCTTGAGAATTTTTTTAAAGCAGCCACACAATAAATAAAAACTATCACCACAATGCTCACCACTATGATTCCCCTTACTCATGTGTTAATATTTTTTATTGTAACAATTTATGATTTGCAAAAATAACTGTTGCATCTGTGTAGATTAGATAAGCAAAGTGTGTGCACGTTGTGCACGCTATACATTATGGTCAAGCATGCGCCCTTAAAATAGCATAATAAACAACGCGCCACTGACTTTAAACTAGTTTTTTCTGGTCAGTGACGCAATTGTTTTTTGAAACTGCAAAATAGCATCAGGGATGGTTTGCGCCGGAACACGCCTCCTTTTTTTGGGCTGAACCGCCCAGGGAGCGCAAGTTCATTCACAAGTTTGCCGACGTGCGTCTGTGGAGGGAAAAACCCGCTGTGCGCCGGTGCAAAATACGAATGATAAATGCGAGACTGACAAAGTCAATTGCGCTGGGTGCAAGATAGGGCCCTCTATCTTTGTCTGATACAGGCCCAAACATAAGGTCTGTTTGCACACGCACAATGCTACTCAAATGAGCCGCTCTGAGAAACATCCAATCAGAGCAGAGCTTAACATTATTATTCTTGACCCTTTCATATAAGGTAATAATAGACCATTTTATTCTGGGGACCAGTCCTAGAATTGTAAATGGACTTAAACAGTCTCAGTCTCTTTGCACTTGATAAAGCCATATATCTTCTATGTAACACATTGTATCAATGCATTCTTTGGCACCTTTAAAGCATAATACAGTTAAGTGATTGTTAAAGGCCAATCATGATTTTGTTTTTTGTCTACAGCATGAACAATCTATATGTCAGAGAACCATACCAAAGCCCAGATGTCTGTCCTGCCCCTCCACTCACTCAAAGCTTTGCTGATGTAGCCGCAGGTGTGGACAAGAACTATGGTAAGGGAGATTTGCATGTCTAGTTACACCAGATTTAGTCATTTAATTTTCCTCTATTAAGGCAAAAATGCATTTTTGTCTCTGCAGACATTGTTAGGTCTAATGTGATGGAGGAGACATGGTCGGCCCCCTCAGTTCCTCTAACCAATGAATTTAGATACAACATGACCGAATCCCTCCCGTTTGTCCCTCAGAGTGCCCCATCTGGATATAATGGGTATGTTTCGGTGTTGTCTGACAGTACATATCACCCGTAGTTAGCCTAACAATTTGTTGGTAGTATACTTTTAAACTTTTTAAGTCTTTATGTATTTGAATACATTGTGAAATTGAAATGCTTTTTATGTTATTCTCAAGCTTCCCTTGGAACAACATAAACATGAGCCAGTGCTCCAGTCAGTATCCCTATAGTGATCAGACAAACTACATGCCGCCAGGTGAGGAGGTTTTAGCTACTAGATAAAATCTATCTCTACAATTCATAGTTATTGAAAGATGCGTGAACATTTTATTTTGGCTCTATATAGGTAACGGCAACTACCAAAATGCATTCCCATGCCATGAAAGCCAAACTATGACCCAGAGCCATCAGCCAATCTGGGGTGATAATGTAGCCCAGGATGTGAACTCTACTTGGGACACTGGCAGTTGTGTGGGCAGCAAGGTAAGAATTACATTAGAGATTTTCTTTGGCTTTCTAAAAATTATTTGTCAAGTGTACATACTGTAGTTTTTCATGACTTCTTTAGCAGAAAAGATGATTTAATGTTCACTGTTTTTTGCTTATTTCTTTTTCAGCCATATTTTTCAGGAACAAGAAGTCTCTCACCCATGTCCAGTCTATTCGGCTCTATTTGGACACCACAAAGTGAACCTTACCAGAGTCACTTTCACCAAGAACGTTCAGCACCTGTCTCACCCCACTCACCAGTGTCACCTGTCGCGCCCTTCAACCGTGAGCCCGGCGGTGCCTGCCAAGGCAAACAGTACTCCAGCTTCAATCCCTTTGGACCTCACATGAATTTGGCCATATGGAACTCCTCTTCAAACCGTAGCTCCAACTCCCAGCTTTCCAATGATTCAGGCTACTGTGGAGATATGTGAGGAAACCGAGCGAAAGTGGTGCTTTTGAAAATTTGAGGAAAACAAAAGAATGTGCTTTTATCTCTGTTGGGGAAAATGTGAATATTCTTTTTTATGTTTGTTGATGTGGTAAGGTTCAGCATTTTGTTGTATATTTTTCTAGATGTTTTGCAGGTTTGACCATTGAAAATAAAAAAAAGTTTTTGTATTTCATTTGGTGTAGTGAATTACTAATTCATTTTGATTACTTTTCACGTTTCATTTCTTTAACATGACATCTTCTGGTTATATAATAATTGACGAAACTAAATGTAAAACTTATATTAAAACTTTAACAACAGACATCATTTTATTACAAAGAAATAAAACACATCAGTTAGCTATGTCTTTAAAACTATAGAGAAATTATATTATTTGTATTATAGTATATTATTTGAGATATTCATTGTTTCATTCCAAACTTGAAAGCAGTATGCTTCTAGAACAAAAATGTGTTTTGATTTATAAATTCCATTCAGGAATTTCCAATCGCACTTTATGTCCAAAAACTAAACCCTATATTTCACAGATATATTTTTTGGCCTTTTTGTGTATATTTTGAAATATATTTTCAAAGTAAATAAATTGTAATGCATTTTAAAAATATATTTAACCCATATTTAATCCAAGGAAATATATATTCATATCGTATTGGAAGAAAAGATGAACATAACGGTTTTAAAAAATTTTAAATTCACTATATTTTCAACTTCCAAAATATACTTTATAAAATTAACTTGTAATTAGCATATATTTAAAATATATTTAGGCATAAAATAAATTTTTGCCGTATGGGATGTAAAATTAGAAATGTATTTGCTTCCCTTTGAAATACATTTGAAATATATGTTGAGGTTAAAACAAAATATATTTCCAATTTCAAAAATATATTCAATTGAGCATTACTTTCTACGAAATGTATTTAGCATATTTTTATATATATTTAAAATATATTTTTGGCCAGAGAAATTTAGTTTTTTGCTGTATGTGTATTCCAGGTATATATCAATTAATCGAAAAATAAATCATTAAGATTAGTGATATTTCAAACCAAACATGAGTTAGTGTCACATGTCTCCATTCTTGTAATCACTCACTTAAGCCTGTTAAAACGGTGAACGTCATAGTACCGCGAGAGCGATTTGCGAAATCTTAGAGAGAAGGCTTATTTCTACTCGATCTCGCGGTACTTTGACGTCATCCGGTTCTCAGTTCTTGCTGCGTGCGCTGCATAAAGTCGAACAAGCCTTCTATGTGCCACACTAAGCAAAATAGAAAGTTGTCTGGCGAGAATGAATGTTATATAGACGGTAAAGAGACAGGCTGTAGTAGGACAAAGGGGAGCAAACTATTGTTTTGAATATGTTTTTTAATATCTTTGCATTTTGTTGCAAAATGATTCGTTGTATGCAATACAAACAGAATACAATAGATTGGGCTAACCTGCCGTAGATTTTTTTCATTTGACTGCTGCTTAGCATAAATGAGTGAGGAAAATGAGCGCGGCAAAAATATATTAAGTGGCTCCTTATGTCGCGTGATGTTGCTGCGATACGTTAACGCGTCCACCATATTGGTCCGGGCAAGAGCGCTTAATAGTACAGCATAAACGCTCTCTCGAAGATGCCCGCGCGAACGGAACGGGAAGATGACGTCAACAACGCTTTGCATGTTGGGACTTTAGGATACGGAAACTGTGGGAAAGCTATGTTGTCGGACGAGACGTTGAAGTTTGCATTTTACCGCTAAAATGGTCAACTCTTGTTGTGTAATAAACTGCCACAGCCGCACCTTCGACCGGCGTGGAAAACGCATCTATGATGGAGTGCGGTATTTTAGTTTTCCCACATGGAAACAACACCATGGACCCAAGGTCTCCGAGCTAACAAAGCGGCGTCGCATGGCATGGGTAGAAGCAGTAGGACGGGAAAGCATCACATTCGACTCCATTTCCCGACACATGTTTGTTTGTTCACGGCATTTTCACTACGGTAAGTTACAAATCAGAAAACATCTGGATTGCCACCCGTCCCGTGGTGTGTCCCATATCAAATCGGTACGTGACGCGATGTGTCCCACGTTTTACATAATTTAAACGATTTTACATACTTTAACTAATACTAAATTAATTTGCTATGTAGATAATAACATTCTCGTTGTTATAATCATAATCACTAAAAGTTTTTACTGGTAACAATGCAAACATTGTGCAGAGTTAAATGTACAGCTTAACTTTGCACTAGTGCCTGGCTGCATAGCTACACAACTAACGTTAATCAAATGCATTCTGCCTTTTGTTTTTAGGGAAACCAGCCTATGAAATGCTGGAGTGTGATCCTGACTGGGTGCCAACATTACGTATGGGCCACACAGAAGAAGACTCTAAGAAGTTAAATCAAAGGAAAAAGAGAAAGAAAGCTCTCACAGGGAACAACGGAGCACCTGCACCTCTTGATCTAGGAGACCAAACATCAGATAAGGTTGAAGCTGTACCACAAAATGATGCTTTACAGATGGATGAAGCTGGCGTGAACACTGTCGTGTCACAGGAATGTGATTTTTGTAGCTGCAGCAATGCTGAACTTAACCGCTTGTTGGAGGAGAACAGAATGTTAAAGAAAGAGCTTTCTCAACAGAATATGGATGAGGATTTTTTTAAAGATGATGACAAGAAGGTCGAATACTACACAGGTCTTCCATCGTTTCCGGTTCTGATGGGTGTGCTGGCACATCTTGATCCCTACCTGCCACAGGCCAGCCAAGACCTTTCACCTTTTCAGATGCTCCTCTCAACTCTGATGCAGCTGAAGCTGAATCTGCCGGACCAGCACATTGCATTCCTCTTCTCTGTGGATCGAAAGACAGTGACCACCACATTCAGAGAGACCATAGATGTAATGTTTATACATCTTAAACCTCTGTTGCACTGGCCCAAGAGATATGTCTCGCTAGCCACTTTGCCACATCAGTTCGTAGAGGCTTTTGGCGAACGTGTATTCATTATTGTGGACTGCTTTGAAATGAACATTGAAGGAGCATTAAGTTTCAAAGCTGGATCGCATACATTTTCCCGCTGTAGACACAAGGACACCCTGAAGTATCTCATTGGCTTTACGCCAATGGGAGCAATCGCTTTTGTTTCCCAAGGATGGGCTGGTCGTGTCAGCGACAAGCATGTGACTGAGAATAGTGGCCTTTTGAACCAGTTGTTACCTGGGGACTTGGTTTTGGCAGGTCGTGGATTTGACATCAAGGACAGTGCCGGATTGATGTGTGCGGAAGTGAAATCCCCTGCAGTGACAGCAGAAAACAACCAGCTGGATGTAAAATATGTGGAGGGGATACACCATTCAGCTTACATCAAGGACCACGTGGAGAAGATTATTGGAACTATACACGCAAAAAGCTCAATACTAAGCAGAACTTTACCAGTGAGCATGGTGCTCCCATGTCCAGATGAGGATGTGTCATTTTTTGACAAGATATTGACTGTATGCTGTACTGTAACTAACATGTGCCCTAGCGTTGTGATGCCCTGGCTTAAACCATGACATGACATAAAACAATGTAAATATGTGTGAATGGCATATCCTGTGTTATTAGTGTTTTTTTAAGTTACGTTCCACCTGTTGCCATATTAAATGACAAAAAGTACCTCAGCTATTTATGTCTTAAAAAGCTCTTTTATTTACATAATGTCTTAATTGCTTGGCACATTTCATACATATGGTAAGATTTTCTGCACCTATAGTACCTATATGATGTGTCACCATCAAAGTACAATATGTAAATTGGTGGTGTAACCGTCAAGTATTAGGAACATGGATATCAAGGCAATAAAGTTGAATAAAAATATTAAAATGCAAACCGTTTGCGCTAAGATCACATGGTTTTATGTGCAAAAAACTGATAATGTGCATAATTCGAGCACTCCTTTTTGGAGTTTTCAATATGAAAGCACCACTTAATTTAAACTAAACGATGTCAAAATGATGTAAAAAAAAGTGCATTTTGGGATGCACAATTTCTTAGATGCTATTTTTGCATTCTGGGGTTTCGAACATACCACTCTCTCTTCACATACTGCATAGTTTGAAAGATGCAGTGCAGGTTTGACTTAAACTCAAAATTCTTGATGCTGGGTACTTGAGTACATGAATGGAATTTCAGTAACCATCTTAAAGCTTGGAGTTTCATGACCAATCACAAGTTCAGCTAACCAAAGGTTTAATTTGGCTGCTGTTAATTGCTGAAGAAGAAAAGGGTTCTTGGTTTCTCCAAGGTTAATTAAAAAAATTACTATTTACACCAATTGACACCACCGGTTACACCACATTGACATTTTTGCAATTATCCCCCAGATATTCTTTCAAAATGAAATAAAACTAGAAATTTTAGACTTGGTCCTCAAAAAGATAATTTAATTAATTGCAAGTAATATGCTATTTTTTTTTAAATTTGTACCCTTTTACATTTAATTTATCCATACAGACACAAAATATTAAAGTCACGTCATTGACCCTACTATAGAAAATGTTTTAAAGTTTTTTCCCTCATTTTATAAGGGCACATGTAAGAACGCGTCAACGTCACTGGGTGGCAGTGTTACCCATTTTCAAAAGTTAACTGGTTTCAAAATGTATGTCATGTAAAGATTATGCAGACAAACCACTGTGACAGAATTTTCCTTTAGTAAATTTTATAAACTAACTTAAACCGAAATAAAGAATGAATCTAACATCACAAAGAGGTTAAATTTGTTACCAGTCAAAGTGTTAAGTTTTAAATATGTTGAAGCAGAAAACAAAAACACGAATCTAGCTTGGTTGGTGTTTAACAAACTATATAAGTTTGTAAAGCACCCACAGCCACATTAATAATGTTCAAATACCTCTTAATAGACTCATGCCAGAAATTCATTAATATTAGCTCATGTTATTGGATTACTTATTATCTGTAATCCTGTATATAAAAGTCACTAAAACATATAAATATACTATGGGTGATAAAACAAATAAAAAAAATAATAATTTAAGGTTTTTAGAATGGTCAGAGATACCCAATTCATTAAATATATTTAAAAGAAAATGAAAAGTAATTGCGATGCGTTAATTCTAATACCTTATCAAAAATACATTTTTAAAACTAAGTGCTATTCCTTCAAATCAGTGAAGCCTACTTACAAAGACCATTGTGTACATGCACTATGTCCGAAAACTCAATATTATAAAAGTACAGGAATATTCGGATAGACTATGGCCTACTGATTTAACTTTAAAGAGGTGCTTTTTTAAATACAGTCGGTCCTGTTACAGTTTTGGAATCATACAGATGAGGTTATTTGTCAACAGACATGAGAAAATGTTGCTGATGTCCTAAAGCTGAGTGCTTGAGCCCCTTAGTGGACTTTATTAATGCTTAGCTATATGCAAAGTAAAATAATGAATCAAATGTATATATCAAGACTAATCTGAACAGCTACATATTGATAAACGACAAAGACTTGCAACACAAAAATACTCTTTTATAAATGCATTTAACCTCTTCATCCCATGACAAATATGGAAGATGCACCAGACGTTCAGTAGACTGCGTGTAAATAAAAAAATATTTATTTAATGTTCATAAACTAAAACTAAATGCTCCTGCGCATATCAATACATGCAAAAATGTGAATGTATAGACAATGTACAACCCTTAAATTGCTAAGGCTGAATGAGACAAATATTTTTTAAGATATTCTTTAACTCTCTTGGTCCTGTTTTCTTTTTGTTAATTCATCTCATGTGCCTCACCCCATTTTTAAAGGCGGCCTCCATTTGTTCTGCTCTGAACATTCTAGAAGCTCCTACTGATACTCACATCAGGATTATGGAAAGTCTTTGCTTGGTGTTTTACTCAACATTTTACGGTACACAGATATATAAATCATTTCAGAAATATATCTACAGTATCAAAAAAAGCTAACTTATATAAGTGAATAGTTCATATTGAGGCAGATATAGAGATTTGAGGTTCAGTTGCAAAGTTGTGCCAAAACAACACAAATACAATATGTTTGACCCATTTTACCCTACCCCCAAATGACCTACTACTACATGTTTACATCCTAGAACAGAATTAATCCTATCGTATGTATAACCATAACAAGTACATGCATGATTTGCTATGGAATTCACACCTAAAAAACGCTGGGTTGTTTTAACTCATGGTTGAACTTAAGAAATATTTATTGGGTTTGTCCATATATGACCCAACCTATGTTTAAAGAAATCAACATTTTTCAGCATGAAAAAATGTGTGCATAAGTTTATGTATGTTATAAAACTCATGCCCCAGGTTATGACATAAGCAGTATCTAGTTCAGCCCCCTCTAAAGATGCAAATGAATGAATGACACACCCAGTAAATTCATACAGGTCTAGAGCTCATTGAAGGGGATATCACGCGAGTCAGTCTGATCGGCGCGTAGACGGTGGGTGTGTCACTATGCATAAATACATCACGCGTGGGTTCATTCTGACGTAAAACACTCGGGAAACCCATTAGCACCCACTTGTCTTCTTAACTGCTATTGGTAAGTTCAATAATTGCACTTTTTGCTAAAATTTTTGTGTGTAATTTAAGATTTCAACAGTTTCCAACACAATTATTAAGCATTCTTAATAGGAGGACCTAGGCACTTGAGAAGCAAAAGCATCTGTGTTATAAGAAAAAAAATGTTTTTAAATTAGATTAGGCTACTCTCTTACCCCATCGGAGGGCTTTCTTCTTATTATAATTTTTTAAATAAAAATATCTTTGGGGTGTTAGAATATTGTACATTTTTTAATTAACCGCATAATAAATATTTCTTCATTTTTTAGTATTTCATAGGTTGTTCCGTGAAATGTCCTTCCTTAAAAATCTCGCGCTCCTGCTGTTCCTCACTTGCCTCTCGCAGCTGATCTTCACTGCTGAGAGCGTGAAGGGTCCTGAAAGAAAAGGGAAGCAAGAGAGACGAGGTGATGGCAATCTTCCCGTCTTCAAAGGAAAGTTTAAAACCAGTGACAAGGTGCAATGCTCGTGGGTGGCGCGCGGGGAGGACACGTCCACCTTAACCGTTACGTGCAAGCCTGGAAAACGGGACGGTTTGACTTGTAATTACACTGGCAAACCCGCGTCGTGTCCTGCATATGCGTCTAACCCCGAGAACTATTGGAAACAGATAAGCAGGTCGCTTAAGAAACAGAAGAAACTTTGCGTCGATCCACGCTCGATGCTGAGAGCTGGCATGTGTAAGAGCGCGCCAATTGATGCGCATTTCAGACTATCCCAAACGGAACACGCGAAGTCACCCAAGAAACCGATAAAAAATAAAGAGGTTAAAACAACTGCAACGACGCCGGACAGCACGCGCAAGTGCACGCCGCACACCGATCACAGCAAGATCGCCAAAGAGAAGTGCGGAGATTCCTGGGCGAGTCTATGCACGTTCGTTTTTACTTTAATCCAGAACGGAGACTGTTAAGTGTTTATTGACTGTGTGTTACGTCAGATAAAGTATTTTACAGGATTTTTCGTCGTTTGCTAAGTTTTTCTTTTGTTTTTCTGCGATTTTTCTATTAAATGGATGTTTAAATAAACAACATATTTTCAAATGTTTTATTTTTATTGTGTATATTTACCTTCTATTTAAAGATTTGGCTTGTTAAAAGTTGACATAACTTATATAATTATAATTGTTTAACTTAAAGTAACATAAAAATATATGTTGATTTGAAAAATGCTATTATTTTACAGTCCGTGTACTGAGAATTTGCTGTAAATTAACGTTTTTCATAACCTATCATAGAAAAGTGAACTGTAATAATTATTAGGCAGGCTACTGTTAAGTACAATTTACTCATTCCTGTAGGATTTATATATTTATTATTTACTTATCTGTCGATTGTATTTCTCTTGTGACAGAAAGTGTCATTCATATCGAGTCAGTAGTTTGTCAAAGATTTAGCAAATAGGCTAAAGATAAATAAAAGAAAATAATATTTTGTCAACAAAAATGCCTTACCAAACTGCACCTAAACATTTTCTAAAATGTACAAAAATATGTTTTTGAGTTTTTTAGATATGAGTGAATCAACATTCAATTGCCAGATAGGCTCTATAAAATTTTCTAAGCATGTTATGCGCAAAGTTTTAAACATATTGTGCTCTTACAGAGCAATTTAATTTTCTCTCTTTCGTTTATTTTTTTCTAAGAAAACATAATTTTCATGGTTTCAATTTTATACATTAAAAATAAATGAATTCGGTAAAATAATTAGACTTATGTTGTCCCATATATGAACATTGGGCGTGGCAACTGTAAGTAATTATTTAAAGTCATCAATCTATTCTATCCTGATCAAAATAATAGTGAAAACCCGACCACTGGGTGGCAGACACCAACAGATGATATGTAGGCCTATAACCTAACCATAACCCTAAATTCCTGTATTTGTATGTTGTAAAGGATGTCATTAGATGTTATCATTGTCTTTGATCTCTTATCTCTCATTCCAAAATCCATTTAACAAACTTTAAAACTTTAAAATTTAAAACAGTGTAGGCTGGGTAAAAATGTATCAATCTAATTCGCCTCACATATTTATGTGTTGTTCCCTTCACATCCAGATTGCCAGTCTTTTTTACACACAGTCTTTTTCCCCAACATAAATACATTTATTTAAAGACATGCTCTCCTTATCAAGTCCTTGAAAATGTGATATATGTGTTTAAAGGGATTGGCTATTGATTTGGGTGGACAGAATTCCTAAAGGTTTTTCCTCATGTAATCAAATGTTTTAAACTAAAGCCATTTTTCTATAGTGTTATCTTATTTAAAGCACAAAATGTAAACATTTGTGGGATCATTTTCAACATAAATAATTTATTTTACATTTTCCAACCACTAATTTAGAATGCAGCTTAGATAGGTCCTATGATGACAATATTTTTTTAGATGAATTATGCGAAAATCGAAGATTATGAAGTATATGTGTAAATTTTTGTCTCTTGATTGAATATAGAAAAATGACTACAAAAAAGGTAAAACTGGTATCTTAAACTTTTAAGAAACACTAAAAATAAATCATTAACCATACAAGGAAGCAACAGTGTATCCCTATAAAAGTGTGCTAATTCTTGCATTTATACCATGCAGGACCATGCAGTCACGTTAGATTTGAATGTTTATAATTTATATAAAATAATAAAATAGTTGTCCTCCAAATCCAGAAGATACCAATGGTTAACCCTCTGTATTATACCCTAAAAACGGTGAAAATACAACATATATGTCTCCAACAAACTCGACATGTGTCAGGGGTTCAGGTGTGGACAGTGCGATGGGTCATTGTATTTGATTATTTTAAATCTGGAAATGCAGATGGAAAACCTAAAACACTAATAGATAGAAACCTACATTGTTTAAGTCAGCTATTAGTTGATAAAGTTTCCTTATCTTATCTGTTTATAGAATTGTTTATTGAAAAACATTGTGAATTTTGAGCATTTCAAATAGAGACAACCATCTGTGAAGCTGTTGTCAACAAATTTTTTTTGTGAGGGCATTTTTTTAAATGTTGCCCTTCCAAGTAAAGCCAAATCAGTCCACACAGAGACACATTTTACTGCCAAGAATGCTGTTGTGAAGGTGAAGTACCACAGTTTCCAGCTTATATTACACTATCTCTCTCTCTCTCTCTCTCTCTCTCTCTCTCTCTCTCTCTCTCTCTCTCTCTCTCTCTCTCTCTCTCTCTCTCTCTCTCTCTCTCTCTCTCTCTCTCTCTCTCTCTCTCTCTCTCTCTCTCTCTCTCTCTCTCTCTCTCTCTCTCTCTCTCTCTCTCTCTCTCTCTCTCTCTCTCTCTCTCTCTCTCTCTCTCACACACACACACACACACACACACACACACACACACACACACATTCTGGTTTCCATGCACTCGCGCGCGCACACACCTGTCCTTTCCTACAAAAGATCAAATGTTCCACTCCTCCTGAAGTAGAATACTCTTCCCATTATTCCAGTAAACCTACAATGAAACTCACTCTCTTCAGTCACATGACTCTCCATGACATTTCCTGCAAGAACAAAACATCTTCTTTCATATTAGTTTCCCATGGGCACTCACTCAATTGGTGTTATGCTAAGACAAGTTATATACACAGATACGCACAAAAACTGACGTTGATTAACATGCATGCCCATTCTGTGATAAATCCTCAAATATGGGTGGTCTGTCTGCCCTTTATGTGTATAGGCAATGGGTGTGTAAAATGTCATGGCAGACAGTGTAGGTGTATACATCGATACTGTAGTATCTTCTGTAATACTGTAGTACTGTTCTTCTGCATTTGTAAGACAACTATTTATTATTTATTATTACTAATTTATTATTATTTAAGTTATAATATATACATTCAAATCTAACATTACTACATGGTCCTGGATGGTATAAAGGCAAGAATTAAGTATACACTTTTAGTAAAAAGCCTATAGAACTGGAAGCGTGTCGGTGGAAAACCTACACAATCTTATACATGTAGGCCTATGTACAGATACACTGCAAAATAATGATTTTCTTACACTCTAAAAACAAACGGTGCTATATAGCACCAAAAGTGGTTTTTTGCTCGTAATCATAGAAGAACCATTTTTAGTGCCATATAGCACCGGTGAAGCACCAGTGTAGAACCATATAGGTCTGTGTAGAACCATAAAGAGGCCATATAGAACCACTATAGCACCACATATGGTTCTAAATAGCACTATATGGTTCTACACTGGTGCATCAAGAAAAAGCATCTTAATTTAAGAATTATTATATATTTCTACTAAAAACAAGCAAAAATATCTGCCAATATCTGGGGTGAGAAAAAAATCTTGAAATAAGATTTCTTTTTTCTTAAACACTTAATTCAAGCTAATTTTTATCACCCTATCGGCAGATTTTTGCTTGTTTTAAGCACAAATTCACTTAAATTTTTGTCTAAAACTAGACTTATTTTCTTAGTTCATTTTGCTCATCAAGAAAATACATGTTGATTTAAGAATTTTTTGTTATTTTTTTACTGAAAACAAGACAAAAATTCTAAGTAAGAATGTCTTTTTTTACATCCATTTCCAGCCCATAATTTCATTTAACCTTATATTACATATATAATGAGGGAGAAGATGCTGTAATATACACGTGACAATGTAAGTATTTTAAATTTTTTTGTTTTGATAGAGTGATATGGATTAAATTACATTAAACACCAGTAACCAAAGAAATGACCAACATCAGTATCAGTTACCAACTTCCAAAACAATATTTAGCACATTTTTTACACCAAATAGACTTACGCAAGGTTGTGGTTTAAAAAAA
Organism: Paramisgurnus dabryanus; assembly: GCF_030506205.2. Classification (NCBI taxonomy): domain Eukaryota; kingdom Metazoa; phylum Chordata; class Actinopteri; order Cypriniformes; family Cobitidae; genus Paramisgurnus; species Paramisgurnus dabryanus. The sequence continues at coordinate 42,707,352 of NC_133340.1, read as the reverse complement.
TCATTAAACGCTTAATATTAGACATACATTATTCTGTTTTACATGCATGAAAAACAGTTGCAGCCCCAAAGAGGTGGAACAGTCTGCATTCTCATATTGGAGTGTCTCGTACGCTAACAATTTTTAAAAGTCGATTCAAGGCTCATTTTTTACATCTTGCCTTTCAGCCGATAGTGTGTTGAGTTGTTTGTTTTGTGGTTTGTTTTATGTGTCTGTATGGTGACGTCTGTTTTTTAGCTTTTTATTAATTTATTACACCTTTTTGTGCTGTTTACGCTCTGTTGTTTTAGTAGTGCTTTATAAATGAACAAATGAAATGAAAATATAAAATATGTGAAAAAAACAAGCATTGTATTAATATCCTATATAATATGATGCATTTGTGACCCAGTCTGTGAAAACAGTCATCTTTTGTAATTTACTATTTTAAAAACTCATTCTACATAATGCAAAGAACATTCTGTAAATATAAACGTGATTATCTTAAATATTGACTAAGATCATGTAGAAGATTGAAATTAATATAAAATCAAACTTTGATGCTCAAAATCTCATAATTGGATAATGACACATAAGCTTGGACTTCACAATTGCTCACATTCAGCAAAGCTGATTAATGTGATAAAAATGGTTGCAAAAAAAATTATTGCATAGTTTTGTATTTTGGCAAATGTTGAATTAATAAATACAAATTTGAACATCAAATTTACAGCTTTCCTGTACCCCAAATAATGCATTTTGCTTACAACAGCATCTGTTCAAATCCAAATCAATACACATTTTAAAAATTTATTTGTGAATGCTCTCTCCACTTTAAAAGTTTGCCAAATGCATAAGTATAATTCATAAAAACTTTGCATATACTGTATCTTTAATTTTATCACAAAGAAGACAAAGTCAAACTTCAAGTTTTCTTTTCTTTACAAGAAAAAGGTATTGATATTGCACTGAATTGGTTCAATTTCCTCATAAAAATGTTACATATACAGCCTGCAAACACATAGCTTGGGTTGAAATCAAATTAATCTGAATTTAATCTGAATTTTGTATGTGCATGTACCTCTTTTACAATAAAGATACCATTTCAAACCAAAAGACAGATACTGTAGATGGGAACAGTGCACCACCCATATCAAATAGAGTCATCAGTGTGTGTGGGTGGGAGTTTCAAGTCTTTTCAAGTTAAAGCTTAAACGGACCTGAACATCTAGTGTAAAAGACAGGGATTTCGCACTCTGCACACATATGTTTTGGAGATATGTTCACCTGTAGATTTTCCATTGAAAAATCATGTTCTTACATGAATGTTGAGCACCTGGGCCGCCGGAAGGACAAGAAGATCAAAGTCGCAAAATTCCCGCAAAAGGGAGGGGATTTGCTTTACACATACATATAGGAATAGAAAAATATCAAAATCATTATGCCACAAACCCTTATAGTAACACACAACTGTCGTCACACATCTTTAAAAGCATAAATTGTAATGGCAAGCAAGCTTATCGTGAACTTTTTCTCTCATTCATTCACTCACTCATTCACACACATGTACACAGACGATAGATGTGTATTGTTTTGTGGGTTTCGAGTTTAACATTCATTGTTCCTTTGTGTGGTTCGAGGTGGCCTGACAGTTACACCCCTGAATTCAGGCAATCCCATTGGCCAGATTTCCTGCCTCATATTCTCACATACTGGTAACCAACATTTGCCCTTTTGACTGAGGGAGTTTAATAAAAACTTACAGTACTATCACAGTCATACAGAAGTACATATTTACATACTAAGAACTCCTGATAATATACAACCTGTATAAACTGTTAGCCTAACTTGTATATACAGTATGTTTTTCACACACAACTTAAACATAACCTTTACATAAACCCTGAGGTGTTTTATGTTTATTAAGTGGTTTGAATGGCATTGGGCAGTTGGGATTTGCGATTAGTCACCACAATTTGCATATGTAAGACTTTTGTACTGTACATTGTATGGACATGTTCATTTCTGTATGAACTCGAAACATACATGAGTTTATTACGTCTGTTTTTAAGCCATGCTAATTATTTTTTTCTATCACCTGATTCTTGCAACCTTGTGACAAGAATAGATTGAAAGCAGAACATGACTCATGTTCACATCAAATATTAAGAAATGTCTTCATATGTCAGTTTAATTTATTTGCTTGTCTATACTTGCAGGAAGTCTCTTTTAGAAAATTAAAAATTACATGCCAAATATCCACTGAATAGTTCAGTGACAATGTGTCTTTGCTCGCCTGAGGGCAAAAACATAACATTTGTCTGCTTCCATTACCAGCATGAACATGCAGCAGTTTCGTGTATAATGTATAACAATATTTTAAAGGTCAATATTAATGTAAAATGACACTGATCTAGAATTGTGAAAGTATGTTGGCCTTTTTATTGACTATGGCGCCTCAATGTGGACATATCATGTATAATAAATTTTACTGTGCTGCAGATTACGTTTACATTCTAGTTTAAAATGCACTCTATGTCTTCAGAAGAAACACATTTATCAGTAGATTATAATGTGCAGCTTTTAAAGGGGACATTTCACACGACTTTTTAAAGATAAATCTTCAACAAATAAATCTTTGGTGTCCTTAAAGCACGTATGTGAAGTTCTAACTCAAAATAGTATATAGATAATTTATTGTAGAATGTCAAAATTGAGACTTTGTAGGTGTGAGCAAAAATGTGCTGTTTTGGGTGTGTCCTTTTTTAATGCAAATGAGCTGATCTCTGTTTTAAATGGCAGTGCTGTGGTTGGATAATGCAGATTTAGGGGCGGTATTATCCCCTTCTGACATCACAAGGGGAGACAAATTTCAATGACCTATTTATTCACATGCTTGCAGAGAATGGTTTACCAAATTAAGTTACTGGACTGTTTTTTTTCTCACATTTTCTAGGTTGATACAAGCACTGAGGACCAAATTATTGCACTTAAAAATGACAAAAGTCAGATTTTCATGAGATGTTCTCTTTAACAAAACTATGTTATTACATGCACACATGATAAACACAAAGTATTGACAGCTTTTTAGTTTTTACTTCATTAAGCATTTATTGTGAACATTGCGGCAATGGAATGTGAAACATTTTAGTAGCACCTGTTTTAGCTTTTCCTGATATTAGTAAACCTTAAACTCAAAATCAACTTAAAAGAGAGGTTGACGGATTAATTTTATTTCTCTTTATTCATAGTTACTGGAGCTTATGGAAATGTTAATAAAAGGCTTCATTTAAATCCAAAAACCTTTTTGCCCCAATTAAAGCAAACCTCTCATTTAAGTGCCACAAATTTAGATACATACACAGATACAAAAAGCTTACATGGTAATATATAGACACAGATTTACTAATAATTCCAATTTTGAGTGGTTATAACAATAGACTGAAATGTTATGGTGGTTAGTGAGCGTACAAACAATAAATAAGTGAAAAATTGCAGAATATAAGCTATATAAAATATTGCTTCACAGAGTAAAATATTTGGCCTTCTTTGTAGATTACATTATCAAGTATTTAATGAGAAATTGTATGAGATTTGTATTTTGATTTATATAAGAGTAGGATTTTTTCTGTGGCTACCTCACTCTCTCTGAACAGAGATCAGACTTTTGGTGACTTTGGTCATACTACTACACATCTCATAAAACTGGAATGTCAAAATTCACTTATTGCTTCTTAACACAATGCTATGCACTGCACGTCCACATATAAACATGGCATCCTTCAACTGATTTAAAAAAGTACAAATTGTTTTGGGTTTTGGTTTCGAAAGCCACCGGCTTCTGACCATGCATGAGTCATGGGATCATGACCCAAGCATAAATGGTGGGGCTTAGGCATCATCACCACCACACAGCAGAAGCAGGGTTTTACGGTAGTCACCCGAGGTGTCGCCCTGCAGAAAGATAAGACGATAAGTGATCATTTTGCTACATTTCTAAATTCATTTTTAAAAAGACAGTTGTATGGAGAAGCTTACCTGAATCATTTTATGCAGAGAAGTGGCAAACATCCTGCGGAAATCAGCACGTACATCCAGCATGTCTACTTCACTGCGAGTAACCATGACCCTGATAAGGGTTTGGTCATCGGTACCTGCCCCCTAATGGACAGTATAAGAATTACACCTCCATTTACAAACGTCTGATTATTTTACATTAATACATCATTAAGGACCAAATATAAAACAGTAATCTGTGAAGATGTTGCCAAATCTAGTTAGATTAAGATATTAATGGTTCAGTGTGGTATGTGTTCACAAGTAGTAACACAGATGGCGCTAATGATCAGTGCTACTGATATCTATGAAACTTGGTAATCCTGTTCTACACCCTGTTAACTGATATCCAAAACTAACTTTAGGATCATAATATCCCCTCCTGATATTACAGTGTTAAAAAAAATAGAGTATAAGAGAGGGGTGAGTTGGAAAACTGCTACTGCCTGATTTTAATTTTTTTTTCTTTTTTGATTATTTTTTGTGATTATTTTGAAAGCTGTGCTTTTATTTTAAATTGTTTGATGTGAGCTTTAGGTACTGTGATGTCTGGGTATAGGTGCCTAGGGCTTCTACCTATCGCTTTCTGAATGAGGTGAGCTTTTGTAAATTATATTTTTTCGTGTATGTGTGTGTGTTGTAATTTAATTTTTCTCAGTTCGAAATAAATAAATAAAAAACACTAAACAGTGAGTTTTTTTATCTAATCTAAAAAAAATTAACTAAATAAACGTCTGAAACTTGCTCGATCACAAGAAACTCTATACTTTACAAAACTGGTGTACAAAACTCAAATATTTATAATTAAATGTGAAATAAGTGTGTACTTCCAAAATCTGAGTAGGGCTCAGGTGCAGGACAATAAAAACAAAAATGTTTCTGTGAATTTTAATGTAAAATTAAACGCTCCAAAATTATTTTATTACAAACCAACAACATTTTGAACAATCAGGTTTTTAATCAAGCATCAACTCTCACCTTCAGGGCATTGTGAAGACACTCAGCAAAATAAGCTGAAACACTGCGGGCACACTTCACTGAAAAATAGAAAAGTATGTATTATATTCAATTCATTACATTAATTTAAATGTCTTATTTTTTATAAATATTTTATTTTAACTTTATGTATCTTTAGCTTTTGTTGTGATTTTAAAGTCATCCTAGATTTTTGAATTTGACTATTATTTTTATCCAGTACTTATCCTAACTTGCCACGCTTGTGGATGAAAAGCGGTATAAAAAAGTCTCAGTTATGACTACCTAAAGCTATTAAAATAAAAGGGCTGTAACACATAAATATAACCACATTTTTAAATAGTAGAGTTATAAATTGAACTACATTTGGTTTAATGGTATTGTCTGAGAAACATGTCTGAGTCATTAACCCACAGTATGACTCATGCGTGGTCAAGAGCTACTACTCTTGGAAAGCCCAATCAGTGAAATGACTCATGCAATTCCATAGCAAACAGGTTCTGTAAACTTCTATTTAACGCATTCAAAATGAACAGAAAATTCAAGAAATTGGTTACATTTGCTAATTGCAATACATTGTAAGCTATTGAACACTAAACAAGGTATCTTATCTTACCTACAGCCAGCAGGATTTCTTGGAGGGTTCCAGAAGTCTCTCTCTGGATGCTCTCCTCTATCTCAAACCCTGACAGCTTTCTATACTCATCAAACACTGTAGACATACAGGAGAAGGCAGCCATTAAAAGAATCAGCATGAATGAAAATACAAAGAAGATGGTAACAGTGTTGTTTAATGATACCATCAGTATGTGTGTTCAGCTAACCTCTCTTAAGGTGCGCAGCACTTCGGTTTCCCAGTATAGTGATGAACTGACTCTCATCAGTGCCATACTTCTTTTCTCCTGCTGCAAACAGTGCCTACACACCACACGGGAATATTATTTATGTCATATTTACATTTCCTTCATAAATACATTTATATTTTCTGTGGTCCACATATGATTTCAGTTATGTTTTTGGTTTTACAGTATATGACCAGTTTACACCCATTATCTGAAGCTTAATATTTAAAAGCATGTTTTATGCTGCTGTGGCTTCTTTGTAACGCCCTCTTTGGGTTTGTGAATAACAGCATGTTGTCTTATGAGCTGTGAGTTTGCTGTTGTCTTCATAAACATCTGAGCTGCTTCATCCACCAAGTTTTCTCGTCAATCCGCAGTACTGCTATTATCCACCAGGTGGCGCAACTTTTAAAACCGGAAGTTTCGCCCTAGGGCAAACAGCTGTATGTCTGTCTAAGTTTTAAGGATTACTTTGCATCTGATCTCTATCAAAAGTCCTCTACAAAAATTGAAATAATCTCAGCTTTTTGCTCAAAATTGTGTGTTTTTGAAGAAACTTACCCATATTTAATAAAAAAATATTTTTTTGTTTGAAAGCAGATGGTCTGTTCTTTCATTTAATATATTGTATATTTATATATATATATATAAAGAAGAGCATTTTCTGGGAGGCATTAAACTTTTGTGAAAATCATGAAAAATGCTGGTGGGAAAAGTGTTAACAACCAACTTTTGTAAAAGCTAAAATTTCACTGATAGAGGTTCATGAAACAATCCACTCTAAAATTTGTAATAACCTTTATAAAATCAGATTTTAAAAGATAAGGGAAAGTGTATTAATAAACTTTAGCCACATGTTTAAATTATTTGATGTTTAGCAATAACAGTTTGTTTTCTACTTTATCTGTACTACCTCACCACAACCAAATTTGTTTTTGCATCTGTTGACATGTAAATGTGGGCTGTGATTTGTTTATGTTGCTTCTGGCACAAGAAATGCCATAATTTTAGAATTAGCAGTACAGAATGAGTAGAGGTAGCGTACTTAAAGGATTAATCCATTTTCTTGAAAAAAATCCAGATAATTTACTTACCACCATGTCATCCAAAATGTTGATGTCTTTCTTTGTTTAGTCGAGAAGAAATTATGTTTTTTGAGGAAAAATTCCAGGATTTTTCTCATTTTAATGGACCCCAAGACATAACAGATTAAATGCAATTTTAAGGAGTTTCAAAGACTCTAAACGATCTCAAACGAGGCATAAGGGTCTTATCTAACAAAACGATTGTCATTTTTGATAAGAAAAATAAAAAATATGCACTTTTTAAAACTCGTCCATCTCCGGTCCTGTGACACGCCAGCGCGACCTTTTTAAGGACATTTGCGGACGATTTTAAACAATAAACTGACGCAAAGACATTAATTAGTATCATTCCACATACAACAACATCGGAACTGTCCTCTTTCTCCACACTTGTACTGGGGCGTAGTTTCGCAGGACCGGAGATAGAAGTTGTGGTTTAAAAGTGCATTGTTTTATTTTTTCTTGTCAAAAATGACAATAGTTTTGCTAGATAAGACCCTTATGCCTCGTTTGGGATCATTTAGAGTCCTTTGAAACTCTGTTGAAACTGCAATTTTAAACTGCATTAAAACTGTTACGTGTTGGGGTCCATTAAAGTCCATTAAAATGAGAAAAATCTTGGAATGCTTCCTCAAAAAACGTAATTTCTTCTCGACTGAACAAAGAAAGACATCAACATTTTGGATGACATGGTGGCGAGTAAATTATCTGGATTTTTTTGAAAGAAAATGGACTAATCCTTTAATGTAAAGTAACCTCACAAAACACACACTTACCTGTGCATCACTTTGAATCAGGTTCTCTTGTATACCTTGCTGTCTGCTAGCCTATGGATAAATAATAAAAAAATAACTAAATAATTCTTATAATTCTATAAAATTAATAATAATAATAATAATAATAATAATTATTATTATTATTATTATATCAAACATTTTGAAACATTTTACATTTACAATCCTACACCTATATGGCTTAATATTTTGCCTGCCCGTTGTGGTTTTGCACAAAATGGAAATTTTAGTTACCACAGTCAAATTGTTTGTGTGTGAGAGTTCAAGACTGAGGGGTGGTTTCCCGTACAGAGATTAGCTTAAACCAGGAATAGGTCTCAGTTTAATTAGGAAATATAACTAATTTTAACAGACATGCCTTACTAAAAACATTACTTGTGTGCATTTTGAAGCAAAACAAAGGGCACTGATGTATTTTAACACATTACAGTGCAAGCTGTTTTCAGTTTACTTTGGAAAGCTCTTATATTTATTTTAGTCTAGTACTAGTCTAATCCCTGTCCGGGAAAACGCCCCTGTATGTAACTTTGCTCAGTGGCATGTGATTTTGTCACACCTGTCACATGCTAAGAAGAGTGCAAGTCACAGATCTGCCCACATGCCTGCTGGGACTCCATTCATCCAATATACAGTATATGACTTTCTTTGTAACAAACTGAGGAAGAAGATTATGTAGTATTCTCTAATAACCTCTAACATAATCTGTTGAAGTTTATTATTTACCTGAACTATTCCTTTAAATCAAATAAACATGAAAAGGTGTTAGACATGTTGAATTTGTAAAACCTCACTTTGTTTGAATTCTTGTTCAAATATACAGTTTATTATTTTTCTGTTTAAATGTATATTTGTAACACTTAAATAAACTCATATTAGTTATTTATAGACTGCTATTAGATTGCTTACTTGCAGCAAAACGACCAGCATCCTCTGGAAGTGACCTCCAGTATCACCAGTCACAGCTTCCTCCAGATCTTTTTTATGCTCTGCACACACACACAAACATATGCAATCATTATTATGACAACGTTACAGATGTGTCACAAAAAATAAACATGTAAGCATTTAATCACATATTGCATATGTACAAGTACAGTTAATTCAAAACACACATGCACAGTTACCTTGCTTGTATAAACTTTTGATTTCATTGACCTCATTAGCTGATCTAGATGCCAGAATCTCAATCAACACTTTCTCGTCTGTCCCTGCCCCCTAAGACAATAAATGCAAAGTTAAAGGCTTACTACATATACTGTATTGATATAAATAGACAGAGAGAGAAATATACACGGTTTACCTTAATGGCGTCACGCAGGCATGTGACATCATACAAGATGGGAGGAGTCATCAGGGCTACAATTAGAGTCTCAAACTTCCCACCCAACTCTGATTTCAAGTCACCCACCAAATCCTATACAGAGATTATTACAAAAAGGAGATACAAAAAAGGCAAACTCAAGAAAAATAACCGGAAAAAGAACACAATCCATATGTGAGCTTTTAGTATATCTAAAAATATGTTGTTGAATGCAAATTATGTCACCTTTCCATGCAGGGTTTTATATGCAGCTTTGATCTGTTGCCGCTGTGCATTGCTACGCGCTGTCAACAGCTGCAGAATAGCAGCCTCATCAGTGCCTGTGTAAAAAACAATTCATAAACATATTATTGGCTTAAATGACACATTTCTAGAATATGGACATTACTTTGGCGCAATAACCTGGTAACAGGTGAATTCATTAGTATACATCATTCTAAATTGTAATGTAGAAAGTATTGTGGAAAGCATTATACAAATACATATGAAAATATATAGTTATGATATGACTTTGCACTTTGTAAATAAAATGAAACCGTGTCTTTGTCCATGAGGTGTTATAATTTGGTGGTATTTTCTAGATATGTTGATATTAAAAATGCGTCAAGTCAAACTCACCAAGTCCTTTCATGGCCTTGTAAAGAACCTCAGCATCATTATTAGCATTGAATCCAGCGTGGGGCTTCACTGTTCCTCTGCCAGCCTAAAAAAAGTAACAGAATTACATAATGTAGTTCCTGTTTTGTGTTCAATTTGTAGCATTTATATTACAGAACACTATGAGTACACCCATATTTCTTCCCCTTAGAAAAATGATACATTTCGTAATTGAAAATCATTTTATGGAACCTTAACACTGGTTTTGCTCCCAATGCTGTCTCTTTAAGAAACGTGTCTCTATCCAGTAGTTTTCCACATGGAAAATTTGAATAAGTAATGTGTGTATGTCTGTGTGTGTGGGAGGGAGGGAGGCTGGGGAATGATACCAGAGTCCCAGATGTGGACATGTGTTATTCATACAATTCACAAAAGTCAAATTTATTATTTAATTTTGCAACACATTTATTACAGAAATCATATTTCATTTAAGCAGATTCGTTTATCATTTGCATCACACTTCTGACCTAAAACTGTCCCCTAAAGATCATGAAGTTATGCTCAGAAAGACCATGCTGATTCATAAGGGTGTGATCTTACTTTTTTAAAGGAAATCTAATTCAGAGGGGAAAAAAACTTTCACATCACAAAATAAACTTGAAATGCAGAAAAGACTCAATTATTTGTGTTGACATCTTGGTGTATGTTAGCAGATTCAAATAGTCACAGGAGAGATAAAATCACAAGGATGCTCAGTTTAGACCCTTGGGTGACAACTACACTAATGACTCATGCACTGACACACAAATACATTGTAAGGGAAATTGTATTTGTATTTTGCTCAAAAGTATTTATAAATGTTTTTTGATGATTGTTTACTGTAAGAGAGGCTTTGACATTGTTCAGTCTAGCAGAGATCCCATGTTCTTACAAAACAGCAAGTGCATACCTAGGTCAGCAAATTACAAGAAAGCATTACAATGTCCATTATCTTTAGAAATGCATGAGTTTACAAAAAAGGAAGTATGACATTTCCTGCATAAAGAGTTGAGCTCTACCTATAAATACTGAGACCACCTAAAATGTTGTCATTCAGATTTTTTCACACAACAACATCAAAGCCTCTCTATTAAGTCATATTTTTTTACACAAGAACAGACTAAAAGGTTATAATGGCAAAAATTTGATTTAACCTATGTTACCATACTTAAAAAGTCAGAAATGGTTTCTAAGTCTGCAGAAAACCTTCAAAAAGAAAGGTGAACAAAGCTGAGTTCAAATATCACCACACTTGTGGTTTTTGCACTTGACTGATGTTCACATGACGTATTTCCTGCATTTGGCCCAAGTGTTGTAGTGGATGTGAAGATCCTTTTTTCTCATAGTTTTTTCCTATTTTTAAATCATTGTCGCTTGGAGTTAGGGTTAGATTCGGGGTTTGTGTTAGGTTGCAATTTTATGCATTGGTTTCTACGTGTTTTTTCGTCTGCTTTTAAAAACTATTACAGCCTGGAGTTGGGGTTAGGGTTAGGAAGTCACAGAAAGTGATTCTAACCCAAACCCCAATAACAATGGTAAAAAAATAGAAAAAAACGATGAGAAAACTAAATATAAAATGACACGATAAAGAAAGTCGTGGCACAGACGCGAAAAAACATTTATAGAAAATTGTGCTGGATGACACGAAAAAGACATTCGTGCTGCAGAGGCACGTAAAACAGCAGAAAATCGTGTCATTAACATGAAAACATGAATCATATTTTTCGTGACTATAACACAAATTTCCGTAAGATTAGGTTGGAATATCCTATGCATGCATGTAGAATTATTCACCCGATGGGACACACTAAGCAAGTGTAAAAAAGTCAATCAAGATTTGCACAAAAAAATATTCTTTTTTTGTTAGGCTACTTAAAATAAATATTTTTAAAATAAAATGAAAACACAAACACTCTGAAATGAACATTTGCTGAACTTAAAGATTATTATCTACGCCCATCTGAAACTTTCAGATGCAGAATTTTTTGCACCTGTAAAAACTCTTCATTTTGTACATGCAGCTTTAATAAAGTTTATTGTTTATTTAGTAGTCCCTGAATAAATGACACAATTAAAGCAGTTTTTAATTATGTAATAAGATGTTTTACAAAATACATAACAATGTTTGCACCAATGAAATGTGCAACACTTTCCGTTTTACTACTAAAATATAGGGATGCACCGATAGGATTTTTTTGGGCCGATACCGATTTAAACAGACAACTTCTGGCCGATACCGATATTAAACACTTGTATACAATACTATACAGCCGGTCTATAAACTAGTTTATTTCTGCATCAAATTATTTTTACTGAACATGGATTGGATCTAATTAACATTCAACTGACCAACATAATAAGAGAGGCACAAATTAAGCTAAAACAAATATAATAAGACAGCATGACAACCTTAAAAGGTGGTTTTTGCTATTCAGCATTTATTTTATTAACAACATTAACTCATTTTTTACATATAATGGATTTCTTTATGCAGTTAATTAATAAACAATCGGTATCGGCCTTTCTCTTGCTATTGCCGATATGCCGATGGTTTCAAATTCATCAAAAATCGGCCGATAAATATCGGTGGCCGATACATCGGTGCATCACTACTAAAATATGTTATATCCCTTTATTAACATACAATTAAAAGTTTCCATGACATCTCTCAAGGTTTGGGCAAAAGTTTCACGATTTACATCCCCAACATGATGCAAAATTTAATATGCTTAGCAGACTGAAGCGGACTGGGTTTAGTGTGCAAAAGGCACTGCACTTTTCCAGTTTTAAGACATGGGACAGTCACTTTCTAACTGTAGCATAGCATACATTTTGAGTGCCCAAGAAGACCACAAATGTGGGTATTTGTATGCAGCCCATTGTTTTTTGGTAGGGTCTAATGCAGGGGTTCTCAAAGTTTACATTCAAAGGTCCAAATCTGAATTCTCATCATTTTCATAGGTCCGGAAAAAATGGTTATTACAAAAATTGTCAAGCATAGTAATAACTTTATGTAAATCATTTGTTTATATAACAAATCAACACAAATGGTTTGGGAAAAACATAACAAGTGTATTTTGCATTTAAAGTAAAAATTTTTTTTAAACATAAACACAAGAAATATGCCAAAAGTAACCAGGTGCAAGATACAGAACAACCTAATGAGAGAAATGGCACTGTTTGTTTTCCATCAGATGCATAAACCATGGTAAAAAAAGTGTGGTTGGTAGGCAGAGACACTGACCAAAATTAGGGGTGCACCTATAAATTGGCTGATGATGCTTGCTATGCTTCTCAATGAATTACGGTGAAATACCGCTACATCCAAAAGCCAGGGGGCGCTCTCGGGCAGAAACTTAATATGCGCTGCAGGCGAAGAACTAGACATGCGCAGCTCCAGGAAATGTCTTAAGGATATATTAATTTTGCTGTTCTTCAAACCTTTTCAGGTATTTTCATGATAATAAAGAATATGTATAAAGATTATGTTTGACGAGTGTTGCTTTTTCAAATGCATGTTATAAACGACTCAAACCAACAGTGATTTCAGATTGATAAGGACTTAATGATCAAAAGCCGTAGTACATGAAGTAGCTGTGCATAATATCTGGGTGTGATGGCTACAGCGTGACACAGGAAATTTTTTAATAACTCGTTTTATTTTCGGACCAGGAATACTCTTACATCTAAAAAGAAAAGAAAACTAAACAAATGGTTTACAAGTTTAATGTGCATTTGTAAAGTAGCAAATGCACACATTTAATCAATCACATAGAAATGAATGCACTTGTAATATGAAGTGGACGCGGGTCCGGATCAAGTTCCCGTCGGGTCCGGATCCGGACCGGAGTCCGGACTTTGAGAACCCCTGGTCTAATGTGTGGCATCTCAAATCACTCTAATTGGCATCACAAAATTAAGAGTGTGAGCAGCTTGCATACTGTGGTTCTTTGTGGGTTGCCAATTACTATTCACACATTTTATATTATATAAATGAATGACATTTTTGTTGTTTTGCAGAGGGACAAAATACATTGCCTCCAGTCTAAAATAATGTCTCAGACACAGTAATGTGTTCAGCAAACGCAGGCCTAAAATCTAATAATCTGATGTCAGCCATTCAGAATCTAACTCCATACAACAGATTATATTTGGCTCCTGTGTAACATCATGTGCTCTAGATTTGATCTGTCCAAAACAGGTGATATTTGTAAAACACTGAAAGAGCTGAGAGCACAAACACAGTCATACATATGCAAACAATAGTAGTCAGTTTGTATAAGTGGAGTCAGGTTACTCAGCCTGCCTGTATAATAGAGTAAACATACATATCCAAATAGATGGAAATTAAAGGTATGGTCTTTCCTAAAATGGCAAGTGCCTGAGTGCATGATTGCAATTTGACCTACTTCTAAAAGTAAAAACTAAATACTGGCCTTTATATGCTCATTTTTATCAACTCTGATGGGCTAGCTATCTTCTTTTCTAATTGAATGTGCAAAAAAGTCATTTATATTATTTTCAAAAATTTTGCACATAAAATTATGAAAGACTATACATTTATAATGCATCAACTTCAAAACCAAACACAAACCAACTCTTGGCTACATTTCTGTTGACAGTAAACTTCCAAAATATGACGTTTGAAGTCAAAAGAAACAGCTACATTATAGGCTATAATTTCATTTGCAATTCTGTGTCACGTTAGCGGAAACAATGCATCAGTTTACTTGAAATAAAGGCATAAACAAGCTGTGTTCGACTTAACGCGTCGCTGCGAATACCGGCCGGTTTGTGACATCAACATACCGCGAGAGCGACCCAAATCAGAGCTTTCGAATCGCTCTCGCGGTAATTTAATGTCAAACGGTCTGCTCAGCGGTGCATGAAGTCGAACGCTCTTAATGACAGTCACAGAATTGAAGAGGGGAGCAAAAGGCAGGAACGCCCTCAGCCCACACCAATGACTCATCCACTCATCTACACTAGTGTGTTACTATAACTTTCTTTCTAAACTTTGTGAAGTTCATTTTTAACTTCTAAAACAGTTTATGATCAATAAATATGCAGTACAGCAATAAAAACACTGCTAATACAATGACGAGTTAACGTCTGACTTCCTAAAGGCAGATTATAGCCTCTTTATTCACGGATTATTTGATCAGCTGTGAAAGCAAGGGCGTCGACTACACAAACTTTAGGATAGCATTATTCCCCATAAATTACACATCGACATTTCAGTGAATAACCGCGTGTAAAAACGTATTAAATGCTACAAGTGATTGTAGACTAACAGTGAAGGACCTGCCAAAAAAGATAACTTACCATCTCTGACTTGATTTACTGCTTCAAAGAAGTGGATGCTGAAAATAAACGTAAACAAATGTACAGTTAACGAAGTACAGTTTATATAGAAATTACGTGGTTTTGGTTTTAAACACAGTTGTTTTTATGTAGTTTAGGAAACGTGTATAATAGAAAAAAATATAAAATCTTATGCACATAAACTTTGTAACTGTTAAAGGTAACTAATACCTGTGTACAATAGAATATAAGGCAAGAAAGTGTTAAAAAAGAGGAACTTATTATTGCACTCACCGAGAGAAGAGTATTTGTGTAAGCGCAGATGACTGCAGTAGAGACCAAAGCAACAGCAGGAATGAGGAAAGTACGCTATGAGGAGGAATAAACTACGATCACAGCGCTGAACATGTTTTACTGGTTGAACCACACCCTGGCAGGCGACCCAAAACGCGATGAATTATGGGAAATGTCGTTTTTACTTTCTTTTGCGTTTAATGCAAATAGTAACATGCCACAGATGAATCACATTTCTAAGGGCATACGAGTGAAGTACACAAAGCAAAGCACAAAATCTCAGCAACTCACAAATAAGTTTGCAAACATAAAACTTTGCTATTTAAAAGTTCAGGACTGTGAAATCTGATGCGGTCCCCCACCCTCTTGGTCCACACAATAGCTATTATCGTTGTCTATATTATAAGACAAACAGACACATTTTTTTGCCAGGCAACACATTACTACTAATATAAAGGGTTGGGTATCACATAACATTTTACTGTGATAGTAGGCTAATCCGTCCCTCATGGATGCTTGTAAAATGCTGATTATGTCAAATTTCCATTCTTTGAAGCTTAACAGAAGGCACAATGTGAAAGAACATCAAAGAACAAGACAGTATAAATAAACACATTTTCAACAACTGTACACTGTGCCCCCTCCTCATATTTATATGTGGTGTTTGGGTCCAATGGAAAAGACTGCGGAAATGTTACATGTTATGTAACTTTACTTTTTTTCTACCTAGGACCTCTGGTAGTGTGTAAGTGTGTTTGTATTTGTATAATGCGTGCATGTCAGAGTTTTGTCCTGTTCTTGCAGTTACCACGCAAGGATCCAACATATTATATATCAAGCATGGACACTTGTGTCTGCACTCACTGTCCCAAACACTTTACCTTCTGTCGTTTGGAAACTATTCTACATTTCCCATTATCTCCCTTACAAAAAATAACAATGACTTTATAATAGTAACAGCCAAGTAATCATGGTATTTGGTGTATTGATTACTATTTGTAAAACCATGGTTTTACCACAAAAACTATTAAACTATGATTACTGCAGCATAGTCAACAACCATGTTCCTGGAGATCTAACCTTGTTCTTCGAGATCTACCCCGCTTCGTACTTTAGATACAACCTTACCTTGCCTCAAATTTTTTGGTAGCCAAGCTTGATTAGCAGGTTCAGGTGAATTCTGCAGTAAAGTAGATTTCCAAGAAAAGGGTTGGTGATCTCTGCTGTAGCACAACTATGATTTGTGGTAACTGTGATTTAACTTTAGTAAACATGTTTGTTTTTGGTTTTATTTGCAGTCATTTTAATAACGGTTACCAACGCTACAACTTAGGGTCGACTTGCTGGGGTGGGACAACACATATGCAGCTGTGTCTGAAAAAAAAGTAGCTCTGTCTGTGTTGCTCCTCATCACAATCAATCATCACAATCAAGATGATGATAGGATTCTTCACTCAGAAGGCCCTGAAAATGTCAGACTCTTCACCTTGACACTGTGTATGTGTGTGCGTGCGGTCTACTAGACATTGTCTCTTAAACATTGTCTGAGTAACAAAAACATGAACACACCACACAAGAGGTGTTGTTTCATAAACACAGTTAAAATGTATCAAAATAATTTTAGCAAAAAGAAAGCACATTTGTAATATACACACAACCTTAATAGTTTCAAAAACACTCTTAAATACAAATATTCTACAAAGCGGGTACACACCACAGGATAATCGGGCCGATTTCCCCCCTACAACAATCCTCCTGATCTTCTTCTTGGTTGAACCGATTATCTTATCAGATTTTCTTGTGGTGCATAGTGTGTTAAGAGCATCTGAATTTAATCGAAAGCAAGTCGGGGTGCTCCAATTGCAAATCGAACATATTGAACATGTTAAATATTTAAGATCAGAAATCTTGTTGTGTGTGGGAACACAAAACATTTCCCACTACAACAAATAACATTTAAAGCAATAGATATGTTCTGGGGACATTAAATTAAGTTTATTTAACTAAGGGTGTTTTCAAGTTCGTTTTGAAAGAAACAAACCCAGTCCACTTAAAGCAGTGGTTCTCAGGGTTATTCCTGGAGGCCCACTGCTCTGCACATTTTGTATGTCTCCCTTATTTAACACCCCTGATTCTTCTTCCTTTATTTCTTTATGCCAATCCAACATCTACAGCTATATTCATGGCGAGAACCAGTTAATCCATACACAAATTTTTTTTCAGGCAAGTTGATCCATACAAAGGTTTGGGGAGGGACAATTTGGCATATCCAAGTTGCCTAACTTGCATGTTTTTGGCCTGTGGGAGGAAACCGGAGTACCCGCAGTAAACCCACACTGATACAGGGAGAACATACAAACTCCACACAAAAAGCCCACTTGCCCTAGCCGGGGCTCGAACCGCGGACCTTAAAACATCTGATTCAGTCATTAGTAGAGATCTCTATGAACTGAACTGATTGTGTCAGATGAGGGAGATGTGTAAAATGTGCCTCAAGGAACAGAGCTGAGAACAGCCGACCTAAAGTGAACTAGAAAAGGAACTAGCCGAATGGGACATATAGTTGACTCAAAGGAGGACCCAGTTCCTTTTTTGGTCCTCTTCAGAACTGAAATAGACCCTTTCTTGTTCACATCACAACTTCATGAGAACCGAGACCCCAGCTTTCTGTGCAGCAGTTGATTTTGATACACGTCAAAAACGACACGCGAAGCGGATCGGGACCTCATTGCTTTCACGTATCAAAAAGAATTCGAACCACAAAAGAATCCAAAAGCGAACCCGGACATGGTCTGAGTACGGTTCACATTTGGGTCCTTTTAGGTGGGTCTGATCAGCGCGAAGAGGTCTCTATTGCCGTGGGTCACCTCTCCTTTATCCCATGAGTGACAGTTTTTTTGCAGCATCAACCCCATCACCTCACTCACTGCTGGTATATCTATCCAAGTTAAAGAGGCGGGAATATGGGTTCAGGCTAATATTCTGAGCTCAGAGCCCTCCTGGACAGCACACAAAATATGCTTTATTGTAATTTATTGATTACATGTTAATAAAAGATTCTTTAACAATACAGCTTAAAGGGACAGTTCACCCAAAAATGAAAAATCTGTCAACATTTACTCGTTGTTTCTAGAATTGTATTGTGAGTTTTTTTTTTTTGATGACCACAAAAGAAGATTTTTTTTATAAATTATGGTTAAGCACACAGTTGACAGTACCCATTGAATTCCATCATATTTGTTTTTCCTACTTTGGAAGTCAATGGTTACAATCAGCTATGTGCTTACCATTATTTATGAAAATATCTTCTTTTGTGTTTATCACAAAAAGAAATTCATATAGGTTTAGAACATATTTTTAAGCATAAAAATTAGAGATAATATTTTGTTTTTGATAAAAACAACACTGTATAAATTTATGTTTTTGCATCTTGTCATTTTAACAATATACCCACATTCTGATATCGGTTTGTTATTTTATTTCTATATATTAAGCAGATCTACACTAAAACATACATTAACATATTCTAGAGTAAAAATTAGAGTGACTGTTTTTTTAAATCAAGTGATTCAGCTGAATAATACTGGTGGTAGCTTCCAGAATCGCCCGATGGCGGAACGATCTATTTCAGAAAAATCTTAAATAACTTTATCCCATTTTTCTCTCATCCGTGTTACCATGTCCCTTTTCCACACTGCAAATACATGACAAAAGTTGCACTACATTGTGGACATCTTTCCTGCCTGCACCTGAAAAGCTCGTGTGTCTGAGCGGACCCCCCTACTGTCTGTGGAAATGGAATATGACGGTCGGATATAAATATAACCTCGTGCGCGCTTTGTCGGGTTCGTGTTTTCTCGGGCGTCGCCGCTAAACTCGATAACAGAAGAGTGAAACTCGCTGACATCTGCAAGCATGGAGTGGAAACCGATGGAGATAAACCCGGAGGTTGATCATTACTTCACGTTTAAGCTTCGCTATCACACTTGTGTATGCTTTCGCTTTTCTGGTCTGCTCTTGACCGACATATTTGTGTCTTTGTCGCTTTCAGATGCTGAACAAGGTACGTTCGCTGAGTCATACGATGAAATGGTGATGATGATGGTGAGACTAATCTGCTGGACAGGTTTATGGTGTCTTGAACTGGACCAGACTGTACATCGAAAGGGCGTGGACAAATCCACTTTCACTGATAAGCATCAATGTTACAGAAACCTTATGCTGGCACTGATTTATTAATTTGGAATACATTTCTTAAGAGTAACTTGTGAGTTACAGTTTTTAACCGAAACGCGAAACTCTTGTTAGATATATAAGCAATAATATTGTACATTTTAAGCTATCCAATTTAATTTTAATATACAATATTATTTTAGATTTAAAGTATAACGATTAAATCAAGGTACAATCGCGTGTGTGTGAGCATTAATAATATTTTTAATGACGCATTCGTTAAAGATAATTATGTTCTGTTTATGCAGGTATTGAGTAAATTGGGTGTGGGCTCGAGTTGGCGTTTTGTGGATGTTTTGGGTCTAGAAGAGGAGTCTTTGTCCGGGGTGCCTTCACCCTGTTGTGCCTTGATGCTGCTCTTTCCATTAACGCAACAGGTACACACACACACGGGCGTGGCCCGCACGAGGTTTAGACTTGTTGTGTGGGAAATGTTAAGAGACACTCAAAGTTGTCCTTAAATACAGTATGAGAAAAGTAGCCCGCGATGTGTTTGGTTATTTTGTGCTGGATATTAAATATACATTATTTGCTATTTTATAGTGAAAGGATTACATTACACTTTCATCCAAAGTGACTTTCAAGTGCGAGAGCGCACTTATCTTTTTGTTAGAGGAGCCAACATTAAGTGTAGTCTACTAGGTTGGGTTTCGAAGTAGGAGTTGCAGGATGTACCATATTAGTAAATGGCCATATAACCTTTTAACCCCCACCTTTTTTTGTCTGTCTCCTAGCATGAGGAGTTTCGTTCCAAACAGTCAGTTGTCGACGGTAAAGGCGTATATTTTCTGAAACAAACCGTGGTCAACTCCTGTGGAACTGTGGGTTTGATACATGCTGTGGCGAACAACCAGGACACTATTGATTTTGGTCAGTGGAGACATTAACATGATACACATGCCTACCAATCCAGGACAGGAAGAATGGGAGGATATTTGTATTGATTTGTTTAAGAGACAGTTGGTATTGTGCTAGCCTGACTTTGCTCTACAACATTAGATCTGTCAGGAGACTTTAAAGGCTGTGTCTTAATCCGCTCCATAGGTCTTGAGGTCGTGAACCAGTATATCGTGTATGGAGGTTCAGGCACTAGTAAGGCCCTAGCTCATTTCACATTGGGACACTGTTCACTTATTTTCCTGTGCACATTGTGATAATTCAATTTGCGCTGCATTGTGGGAATTTTTATGGAACGAACACTTTAAGGTTTTTGCGATTGAGACAGCCTTTAAAATGGCCCACTCCCTGATCATTGCCCGGAGTACTGAATAACGGAGCGGATGGAGACACCGCCTAAGGGTGGGCTAAGCTAAAGGTTGGCCTGTTGTCCAAGTCCTGGCATTTTGTCATTTTCAGCTAAATCAAAAGGTAAAGCAACGATATTCAGGCTTACCAACTATGTCAAACCAAACTTGTGAAAAAAATCTAAATGCTAATTTTAATATAGGTCAGACAGTAGGTCAGAGATGCAAATTCCGGTTTTAAAATAGAAACTTATTTGCACTTTTTTTTAGACAACAACTCTGCACTGAAGAATTTTCTAGAAGCCACCTCAAAAATGTCTGCTGCAGAAAGAGCCAAAGAACTTGAGAAAAATAAGGTATAAGTGTGTCTGAGTCACATTATACACATACATGATCATGGTTTTTGTGTTTTAAGACCATATTTGAAGTACTGACAACTGTCGAGGGCATTATTGTTGCACAAAAGCAGAACCTCTCTCCCCTTGACTGTTTCATTTGCCTTTTGCACAAAACTGGATGTGCGCTCTCAGATACTGTATGCTCTTTATATGCAGTTTGCATTGTTTATTACTTCACATGGCTTTTAAGAGAAAACCACAACTACAAAATTATATTCAATCCGCCAAAGTGGCTAGAAGGAGTAGATGTCTTTTCTGCCACCACTAAAATCAACCTGCTTTTGTTGACCTCAAGCCCTGCGGACCGTGTTTACTTTATCTCTGTGTTCTGTAAATTTTTTGCGAATTAAGGGATTTTTATTTGAAATTTGCCGTTTCCATCACTTGATTTAATGCAATACTTTAAAATGCACACAAAATCATGGTAATAAAAACATGGCTACAGTTAAAGTGAGGTTATTCCATAGCTGTGGTCCAACTAGTGCAAATGCACGATCGCCTCTAGTCTTAAGGCCCAATCCCATTTCTCTCTTACCCCTTACCCCTACCCCTTAGTTTTGCACGTTCACGTGAGTGTAAGGACCAATTGGGATTGCCCTTTCGCTCTCGTGAACGTGCAAAACTTAGGGGTAAGGGGTAAGACCGAGAAATGGGATTGGGCTCAAGTCTTGACCTAGGCTGCGTCTTAATACCCATACTTGCGGTCTTGGCCACTTGAGAGTGCGTGCAAGTGAGATGAAGTGTGCAAGACCATTCCATGTCTTAAAACTGGCAAAGTGCAGTGCCCTTAATGTCCACTAAACCCACACTATCTCGAATACCGCTTCGAATATGTATTCAAGGCCCAATCATGTAATATGTTCTGGATGTAAATCATGAGACTTTTGCCCAAACCTCACGAGATGTTGCAGAAACTTTTAATCGGAAGTTAATAAATGGATTTACCCATTATGTTGGTAGTAAGTGCGTTGCACATTTCATTGGTGCCAGCATGTATTTTGTAAAATATCTGCAACTGCTTACGTAATTAGAAACCTTAATTGTGTTTAAATAAAGCTGCATGCACAAAATTGAGTTTTTACAAGTGCAAAGAATTTTGCTTCTGAAAGTTTCACATGAGTGTAGATAATCTTTAAGTTCAGCAAATGTTATTTTAGAGTGATTATTTGTTTTATTTAAAGAAATATATACGTTTTGGTGCAAATTGCTGCCACTATTCGGAATTATATTTTTACATTTGCTAAGTGTGTCCCATCGGATCTTCGTACCCACTACAACACTTGAGCCAAATACAGAAATGTCATGTAAACAATCAATTATTTAAGGATTTAAAAACTATTAAACTATTTTATAGTATACTGGTAAGCAATTTAGGGTCTTTAAAATCAAAGGTGTTATTTTGTTCTCTTTTAGGTCATCCACGAAACTCATGATGGGGTTGCTGATGAGGGAGAGTGTCGGGTATGACGTGACTGATAAACACAAACACTTTGGGGCGGTTTCCCGGACAGGGATTAGACTAGTACTAAACTAAAATAAATTTAAGAGTTGTCCAAACTGAGAACAACTTGCACTGACATATCTTTAAATACATCAGTACTCTGTTTTGCCTCAAAATGCACACAAGAGATGTTTTTAGTAAGGCATGTTTGTTAAAACTAGTTATTTCCTAATTAAACTAAGGCCTTGTCCTGGTTTAAGATAATCTCTGTCTGGGAAACCACGCCTTAGAGTAATGGATTGTTAATGTGATTCAAATTAATCTCTTCTCTCGCTGTCTTGTATCCTAAAGCCAGAGGCAGACAAAGTCAACTTCCATTTTATTACATTTGTCAATGTAAATGGTCAACTTTATGAGCTGGGTGAGTGTAAATGGACAATGTTTTATGTGTCAGCATGACAAAGTATCAGTTTTAGTGCTAATGACCATAAAACATGTCTTTCTCCTCAGATGGCAGAGTGGATGGACCTGTGAAACACGGAGCTACAAAGCCAGAAAGCTTTGTTTTGGTAAGCATATTTAGTCTTTGCATAGGCTTTAGTAGTTTCAGTATTTTACTACCTGATTAGCGTTTTCTTTATGCATTTAGCATTTTTGTAAAAAAAAAATGTTTTCCTGTAACTGAATACGTGACTTAACATCTTTGCAGGATGCGGCAAGGGTGTGTCGTGAGTTTATGGAGCGGGAGAAAGACGAGGTGCGTTTCTCTGCTGTGGCTCTTTGCAAAGCCTGAAAAGGAGCCAGATCACAAGGCCGAACCGTGAGCAATTCTGGAAAACCCTTCGATTTCTCAATACTTACTATCCATAGCACAGAAGGCTTGTGCCGCCTCTTGATACATGCTACACAAACTGCCTGCATGTTTGACTGTGAATTTCTGTTTATTGCTCTGACTACAATTCCTAAGCTGTATGTAAACATCAGTGTTAATGATTTTGTTAATGTACTGTACCTCATTTACAGTACATTTCTTTCTGTGAATTTTGGGCTGGGGCAATATTGAGCAAAACTGTTTTGTGAGCTCATTGGCTTGAATGTGTTAGCGGGTGCAAAATAAAAATGATAATCCGTTACCCTGTGTATTGTTATATTGGGTGTGCTGTGTTAAAAATGCTGACAGTAAAAACTGCTTTTTGTCAGGGGATACTAGATCATGCATCCAGGACGTTGACAATATATACAATAACTGATACTGTACATGCTTTCTTTAATACAGGATTTAACAATTATCCTTGTTTTGCAACACCCCATGAAAAAACTTGAAGGCTTTTTCTTTTAATGAGGTTAGCAGGAGCATGGTCATGTGATTCAACCAGTCAGCTCAATGAGGTGCCTACTATAAATAGCTGTCCCACACCTCTGTCCAGTGACAGTTTTTGGCAGCATCCCTCCATTACCTCACTCTCTGCTAGTGCATCTATCCCAATTAGAAAGGGGGGTACTCTGGGTTCAGGCTAAAATTCAGAGCTCGGGCGGCACGCCAAATAAGTTTTCTCATTCCCTATCGATTTCATGTTAATGCAAACTTTTAAAGTTTCATTGAAAAAATTAAAGTTTGTTGATGGGACAAAATGTATTAACATGATTGAAACATTTGGTTAGGGCCACATTTTTATTTCTAAACAAAAATGTTTTAAATTAAACCAAAATGAATAAATGCTTGTAGCAATATCAAATGAATATTTTATCTAAATGTGGGTCATTATTTACGCAAAGCTATTTGGCAAAAACTTTCAGACATCAAGACAAAATTTATTTCAAACTTTGAATTCTATTGCTTCTAAATAACTGGAGACATTTGTACATACCATAGATCAGTGGTTCTCAACTCCAGTCCTCGGCCCCCCCCCCCGGAATGTTTTAGATGTCTCCTTATATGAAACACCTGATTCCACTCATTAGGCTCCTTCCAGAATGTATAGCCGTTTCTCAATACCAAGTACGCCAAACTCAGACTTGTGTCCGATTGTAGTTCGAACTTGCAAGTTCAGACTCGGAAGAACGAACTTCTGATGCGAAATGCATTCTGGGAAACTTCGCTGTCATAAGTCCACACAAGTCTCCTCTGTTGCATCCTCGATAAAATGGGCGGATCAAGATCACATCCGGGGATTTTATGTGAACTTGGGCTTGATGCGAACTTTGAATTGGAACAGTACTTGGGCCGCGACTGATGATGTTTCACAAGAACGCAAGTACAGACAAGAATGCATATTGAGAAACGTTTCCTTAACACACAAGCTGATGAACTGAATCAGGTGTTGTATATATGGAGACATCTAAAATGTTCTGGGGGGGGGGCCCGAGGACTGGAGTTGAGAACCACTGCCATAGATCAATTAACTATCGAAATATTTTGAGGTTAGATGGATAGAAAAAGTAGGCCAGGGTTACATGGTCAGAACTACAACAGAAATAATATGTAAGAAAATGCCAAAAAAGAGACGTATGACAAAACTTCTCCCATTAAAAGTGCAGCTCCTGACACCCATAAATAAGTTATCAGGAGGGATCGTGTGGCCCTGGACCATGGAGGAGGAAGAACATACAGAGGAAACATGAAAGTGCAGGGCAATACCAATAAAACTATAGGACACGGAGGTGCTGTGGACCAAGGCAGATATGGGGTGGGAGGATGAGAACAGGGGAGAAAAAAAACACTGGTTGCACATGATGGAATTAATTTTTTTTTTAATGAAATGAACATTAATTAATGTTATCATGTTGAACTGGTGTACATAATTGAATTACGTAGATCCATTTTAAGAAAACTTAATTCAATCATATGAAACCAGTGTTTTTTTCAGTGACAGTTTCAAGACAAGACCACTGTACTTGGAACCTTCAGTGCTAAGAGACCGCTGGGACATGTACCTTTAGCAGCATCATGACAAGTCATTACAATGCAGGATGTCTTACAAGTTCACTAAGATCACAGTGATAAATCCCTTCAAAACCAAATCATCAGATAGTCAAGGCAACAAGCATGCCCATTAAAATGTCTAGTGGGTGCCCCACTGAGTAGTTAACTGTATGGACCCCTACCCTTTGAAAACGTATACAGGTTGAGCTTGTGTTGAGAGTTTATTTAATTTTGTGTAAGTAGTTTTCCTATTGACAGTTCAGCAAGGATTGCATGCAGTCACAAGCGTAGTTAAAACAGCTGTCAAGTCTGGCCCTGTTTGCTGCTTCATGTGTGGATAGCATACAACAGTTTATGAGTCTGGCAAAAAGTAAATACTGTAGCCATCCCTTGTCAGGGCGTGTCTAGAGGGGGGGCATTGGGTGGCACCGCCCCCCCTTGGAATATGATTGGCCCCCCCTGGTGCCCCCCCTCCAATCTCATTGGGCCAGCTAGATTTACTGTCAACCTGAAAATGTCCACCGCACCATTGGACCAGAGAGCTGTCAATCACTTTTTGATTTGAGACTCCCGCGAACGCGAAGCGAGCACAGTAGTTGCGCGTTTTTAAACAGGAGGAAAGAGACACCAAGACACCCACCGCACCTTTGGACCAGTTGTCAATCACTGTTTGATTTGAGACTCGTGCGCACGCGAAGAAGGAGCGGGCAACCCGCCACAGACTCAACACAGGCACAAATCAACACAAATCAAATAGATTTCTCATGATAACCATTTACATTTTATTTTACTATTTAAAACGGCTTCGTTCGCTTTTGCAAGCGCTCAGCAGCGCCTCTCTCTCTCTCGCTCGCGTGCACGCTTTCTCACTGCTGCGTGCGGAACCTCGACAGTGCCTCTCTTACATGACACTGAGTGAAGGAGTTAAAAGTTGGCGGTGTTTTCCACCTGGGTTCCTCCGTGTACTTGTCTTTTCACGTAAAAGTTAACAGTCAACAGATGTTACTGACAGAAAAGACTGTTGATCGAGTATCACGACTTAAAGGTTAGTAGTGTTTTCCCACACAGACACACACCAGTTCTCTGTGCACGAGCTCTCTCTCTCCCTATGGTGCGGTTTGCGCGCGCACGCGTAACAGTATTCTCTGATATTTTTGAATTTGCGCTGAATTGTCTGCGCTATACGCGATCTACAATTAAACTAAAAAGCTATTTTAATTTAAAATTAAAAGCGCTCATAAACACAATCAGATGAGAAGAGCAACCCTGCATGAGACGCACAGGTAATCCGAAATCACCTCGTATCAGCTCTTCAATGTAAATTGTATCAGACAATGTCGCATTTAAATCAGGATTTTAGCAGTATAAAGTAACAGCTGGTTGGATTAAACACGAGGTGTTATTGGGTCGTGTTTAGTCGCTATTTTAAACTCTTTCTTTATGTCTGACAACAGATAATATGTAAAAATAGCATTCAGTTGTGTTAAAATAAAAATAATAAACAATAAAAGTCAAATCAGACAGAGTAGAAAAACACATTTTTAAGTAGGGCTAATATTTTCCCAAAATCCTGATATGTCAGAACGTTAACTATACCAGCTACACGCAACTCTGTGTAATTTAGATAACCTATGTAGTGGAAGATTTTTGATTTTTATTTTAATTATAGTCTATGAACTTAAATTGTTAAATGGAAAATCCTGTTCTTCTGTTCTAGTGAAAGATTTCTGTTCTTTCCATCTGTTCAGTAGTAAAATGTCCAAAGACTAGAACATTATGCAAAGTCCTACCAGATAAGATAAAGGGGGGCTAGTGAATGACATAAGTAACAAATGATGAACAAGTGGAGAAACTCAGTAAACGGTAGAGTTTCACTGAGAACAAAATAATTTCTTCTATTTGACCAGATGTGCTTCAACTGATAGGTTTCTTAGTCATTGATAAATTGAAGGTTTATTTTCTAAGTGACGCTGGAACTATGATGAAATCTTTGGATGGATCATGGGTAGAGATGGGATGACTGTGTTTTTCAGTATCTTACTATGAATATGTGCTCAACCTTGTAAACGGGGCTCTTAGGTTTTTAAACTTCTAGCACCACTGGGGTGAGAGCCTATTCTGCAGAATATATTAAATTCAGACAAAGAAAATTCTGTCGACAGTGTGTCTGTGTGATCCTTGACTTTCACTAGTGAGTATTATTTGATGCGGCTAAAATTCCACGACACCTACTTAAAGGAATAGTTCACTTAATTTAAATGGTCATATACCTAAACTTGTTTCAAACCTGTATGAGTTTCTTTCTTCTGCTGAACACAAAAAAGAAGAAATTAAGAATGTTGGTAACCAAAATCAGTTGATGGATCCCATTGACTTCATATGTAGGAACAAAATAACATGGAAGTCAATGGGGTTCATCAACTTTATGGCTACTAAGATTCTTCAAAATATTTTATTTTGTGTTCAGCAGAAGAAAAACTCATACATGTTTGAAATAACTTTAGGACGAGTAAATTATGACAATTTATTTAAAGTGAACTATTCTGGAACAGAACTGTGTTGTCTAATCCATGCAAAATACAAAAAATTAATACCATCTATATTAGAGCACGTGGCATTGCACAAGATTTTGGGAACCTTGCTTAATATTTTCTAAACCAGTATTTATTTTCATTTGAATTTTCTGATTGGCCCCCCCTAACTGGTTCTTGGTCCCCCCTGTGCCCCCCCATTTATAAAATCCTGGAATCGCCCCTGCTGAGAGGAAATAGGCAGATGCAGATGAAGTACTCAACTTCCTTACTTGATGCAGGACAGAAACTACTGGTCAAACATTACTCCACTACAAGTAAAAATTGTAAAGATAGATTCAATGTGCTTTTAATGTCAGTGTTTTAATGTTCATAATGTCAGTGCATTGTTTTATGTCACTTACCTTCTGCCTCTGAAGAAACCTACAGATTTTTGGTTACTATAAAGAGAAAATGGTAAATTTAAAGATATTGTGGTTTTTGGCAAATACCATAAAAAAACTATAAATATGTGAATTAGAATTAGATTTTTCTATAAAGACTATTACCAAATCCTTTTTTGTAGTGTGTTTTAGATTTAGTTCCATTAGAATCCATCACAAAGTAGTAGGCACCATTATAGTATCATACAATATAGTTCCCATTACAACCAATAAAATCATTAATTTGATTGAACACGCACGCACGCACGCACGCACGCACACACACACACACACACACACACACACACACACACACACACACACACACACACTCACATTCTGGTATTCCATGTTTTGTGGGGACATTCCATAGACGTAATGCATTTTATACTGTACAAACTGTATATTCTATTTTTAGTTTAGTTTAGTTTTTTTATTTGTCTCCCTTGGGAGAAATTTGTCTTGGACAGAGAGTCTACACAGGACATACTAAAAAGACATTTACATATGTGTAGAACAATGAAAGGTGCAGTATAAGATACAGACAAACCTATACAAATACAAATCCCCCCTCGATCCACCCACCACCCACACACACCCATCCACCCACAAAAAATACATTCACTTTTTATTGTTTAAATATTTAACTGACAATGGGATAAAAGAGAATTTGTACTTGTTGTACCTACACAAAGGAACCCTAAATCTCCTTCCTGAATTCATCAAACTATATTCAGGGTAAAGCACATGTGTAGTGTCCGATATAATACTTTTTGCTTGTCTATTTATGGCTTGGTCAAACAGCTCCTGTGGTGTAAGGGGGTGGGTACCCATAATTTTCCCTGCCGTTTTAACCAAGCTGGAAATCTGTGCTTTTGATTTGACTGTAACATTTGCAAACCAACTACATATACCATACCTCAAGATACAATCATAATACTTTTACAAACACAAAAAAGTCTCAGTTTCAGAAAAAATTAAGACGCTGGTGAATTCTGGTGCAGACACTTGTCACCTGTGTATGCCAACTCAAATCTCTATCAATGTGAACCCCAAGATTTTTAAAGGAGCTCACCTGCTTGATCTCATGGCCATGAATGGCCACAGGTTCATAATTAACCACTGAACTAGGATCCACCAGCATCTCCACAGTCTTATTTGTATTAATCTGCAGTTCATTTGCATCACACCAAGCCACCAGACTTTCCACCGCCGCACAATAGGTGTTCAGATTAGATCCTTTTATTTGAAGACTAAGTAGGAGGGTATCATCAGAAAATTTCACAATATATTGATTTGGCTCTATACTAACACAGTCATTTGTATAGAATGTAAACAAGAAAAGTGAAGATACACATCCCTGAGGGGCACCAGTACTACATACTGCTATGTCAGATAAAGCAGAGTTAAATCTTACCTGTTGTGGCCTTTTAAGCAGAAAAGAGTAATAACATTTTATTAAAAATGGATTTACCCTTGCTATGCTCAGTTTACTTAATACAGCCACACATGCTCCTAAGTTAAAAGCTCAACTGAAATCCATAAAAAGTAATCTAGCATATGCAGTTGGACATTCAAGATGCTTCAACATAAAATGTGTTATTGTTACGATAGCATCACTTGTGCTGAGATTTTTTTGTATAAGCAAACTGATATCTGTCCAACATTGGCTCTACCTCTGTATGTAGCTTTTCCAACATAATCCTCTCAAATGCTTTAAATACATTTGAGGTAAGTGTCACCGGTCTGTAGTCATTATCCTCGACCGGGCACCCTTTTTTGGGTACTGGGATCATAGAAGTCAAAGATCATAGAAGACATTGTCATTGTATTCCCTTCCCCTAACCCAAACCCTAACCCCAACCATCACAGAAACCTTTCTGATATTTCACATTCTCAAAAAATAGTGGCGTGATTACGCGTCCGAACTTTACGGGTCCGAACTTTACTTCCGGTTTCTGTTTGTTTAAAGGTCTGACTAGTTGGTGAAACTGAACTCTTAAACAAATACCTTGTCGAAAATAACAAATGTTTTGCTTTCCTAGGTAATCTACGTGTTGTTTATTTTACTTGTTATATAAATAAACTACTTTAAAAGGACCTTGTTGTTATTTATTCTTAGCAGAGTTTACCGGAAGTTACGTGTTGACCACGAAAGCCGCTTGTTTATGTTGTTACTGCTGAAACCGTCTATAACCAAACAATAACGTTCATACATTCGGAAAAATCTATTTAAACAATGTTTTTATAACCAAAGTAATTAATGACAGAATTGTCATTTTTGGGTGAACTACCCCTTTAAAACGTCCCATTCGCCATTATATTAATGTTCTAATAATGTTTTCCTATAACGTTCATAACATTGTGGTTCTCTCCACATTCTACCTTCTCACAGAAGCTGTCTGCAACTTATCATCTCTCACTGGGATAAAGTTGTTTCGATATTTGACATTTGTCTGATATTGTAAATCTTTAATAGTTTATTAACGATTCAGCACAATGACAAGAAACGTACTGTGATTTAATTGTTTAAAAATGTAGAAAATACAATGTTTTTATCTAGCCTTGAGTTGAAGTAACTGATGGAGTTTACAATGTTATAATGCAGGATAGGGACCGTCTGCAAAGTACAAAACACAATAATTCTTTGGAACTACATTACTCTTTAAATGTATATAAAACATATTTCAAATCTAATAGGTGTGTCTTGTTACTAGAAAAACAGTTTGACATCGGTTGTATTTAAAAAAACTAGAGCACATTAAAAGTTATTAAAATTAGACAAAACACATGAAACAACAAAGAAAAATATTTCAAAGCCTTGAAAAGATTGTGCAGTTTAACGCCACCTAGAGGAACAGTGCAGCTTTAAAATAAATTCATAATAAATGCACACAGTTTGACATGTCAGCTTCAATGGTTGATTCATAGAACAACATTTCCTGGCATCTTTTAATCATATATGTAAATCAAAACACAAATGATTCAATTAAATTAACACATTTAGTTTTAAAACATACATTATTCTATTTCAACTTCAAAGACTGTGTCTTGTTTCTGGCTCCTAGGTGGATATTTAGATGTCGATTTTAGTCACAGAATTATAACACTACACGTGATATTGACTTGTCAACAAATACGTCAATTAATGTACAAATAAATATGATGTCTCAACGTTAAAAGGCTGTGTCTTATTACTGGTTAGATGAACATTTAGATGTTGGTTTTATTCACAAAACCATAACACAACATATTATATTAAAATGGTAACATATGCATTCAATATGCAATAAATATGCTGGTCTTGGTTGTCTAAAAATGTCTAAATTGTTTTACCGTGGTGTTTTGGATATTTACATTTGTTCTATATTTTACAGTTTCACCTGGTTGGGTGAACTGCAGGTAAGATATTTTGGTAACTATCATAGAGATTTCACAGTACAGCGATGCAGTAGGCCTATAGTAACCTGTTTTATTATAATGCAGTGTTTTATTTTTTGCCATTTTTTATAAAACATTTTGAAAGGAATAATTAAACCAATCTTATAATTTACACATTGCCATCCCAAATCCATAAGACTAGCAGAGTAACAATATTTTTAATGCCCCTTATACAAATCTAACCCTAACTTTTTTTGGTTATATTTAGATCTAAGTAATTTACAGGCTAGATATGCAAGTGATTTTAACTAAACCTTTTATGAATTCATCAAATGCTACAACGTAAACACTGTAGTTTCTTTTGTTGAATTGTCACTAGAGGGAGACATTGTAGCACAAATGATTAATTCGTTTTTTGTTGATTTTTCTCATTTTAAACATAAGGTGGCACTGTATTTTAAAACGAATTTATGATAGAAATGATTTCTATACCCTAATTCAGATCCTTTTTTGGGAAAGCATTGTGTACAAACAGTTTTTTATGTGTAAAGCTCAGCTCTCTTAAAACATTTTGAAATCAGGTTTTTGTTGTCATGAAGACAACATGTGATTCATGAAATCATTACATTTGGTCTCTCAGCTGTAAAGAATGACCTTTCTGTTACATTATTCTAAAAAAAGATTCTCCTGAAGTGATCTCAGATATCTCTTTCTCACTGTTTCTCTCTCTTGGCCATGAGAAGACAGTGGGTATGGTGGTGAGGAAGAGCTGCAGGGGTGTGTGTCTGTTATCTGGGTAAATTATAATAGCAGTGTATATAGTCTGGAGGCTAGCAGATGACTTGCTCAACTGAACTGCTGTTTCACTAAGAGCCTGGATGGTGCATCATGCATATATGTCTAGTAATGCAATCTGTCATCTAAAATCAGGCAGACATGAAACAGAACCAGACACAGTGAAGTGACGTCAACGAAAATGAGCTTAGGCTCCTGACAAAAGAATTTGTTCATTTAAATTCAAAGATCTGAAAGCATAATACCCGACAAGATGTGCTTTGGATTTTGACAGGACTTAGAGTACGAAAAGCACAATGCTACTGTCTAATACTGTAGTGAAACTGAAGTGCGCATAATACAAATATTTGTTATAAAGCTAAAAAAGTGAAAAATTAAGTGTTTTGTGTGCCAACCACGGCTTCCATTTTGTGTTCATAAATTCAACATTGAGAAAACACTTTGGTTATTTATAATATTAGAGGCGATTCAAAGTGACCTTCAAATGAGACATACTGTAATAGACCAAAAAGATAGACATATGACAATAACAAGTACTGCAAAGATACTTCTAGATGCTTTGAGAACAGATTGAGACTTTTTTGACATTTACATTCATGAATTTGGCAGGCGCTTTTTTCCAGAGTGACTTAGCTAATGCACAACATCAACTAACATGAACCAACAACACATTTATTAATCTTTAAATCAAAAGTTGTAACCATTAACATTAGGTGCACAATGAACTAAAATGAACAATTGTATTGACTAACATTAATAACAAAGATGAATAAATGCTCATAAACTATATTGCTTAGTATTAATGTGTCACCAAATTCATGTCATCATTCTGACAAGAGCCTGTAAATGGAGGTGTGTAGGATGCTCAGATAGAAAAAGTTCTCAGTGATCAAAGACTTTGGTGGCCAATGCTATTTTAAGGTAAACTAAACAGATAATAGAGATATAGGTTTATCTCTTTAGGCTGAAAATGACTCTGGTATGGTTTACAGTCCAGAAAAATTGAGACACAGCCAGTCATCACACTCTCTGTCTGCAGGCGTTGACTGTGTCCATATAAGCAGTGTGACTCTAGAGAGAGGGCTGAAAAGTTATTAATTAAATCTAACTTCACCCCTGGGCTTAAAAAATGTGGTCATGTGTTTGCCACGAATAGAGATTCAACCAATTTTATTATATGACAATGCACTGTTTTTTCTCTCTTTGGCTGATCTCTGTACAAGCAGGATCCATACATACTAGACTAATCCCAGTGGACTTTGTATAGGGCTTTTTCGGCATACACATTTAAGCAACTAAAGCCAAGCATATTAAGTAATGTCAAACTTGTGAGTTGGTTGAAGGCATGAACTGAAGGTGAGAGATGTTATTATATAGTATAAAAAAATAAGAAATGTACTTGTCTGTTTTAGTTGACAGTGGGCTCAACTCTGTCAAGATCAGGTCAATACAATAGCTGCAGCAAACTTATCAAATGAAGCTCGCAACAGCACACTTCCCTCTTATAGCCATTTGTAATGTGTGCAGGGACCTACACCAGTCAATACTTGCCTTATTGATTCCCCCCATCTCTCTCTCTCTCTCTCTCTCTCTCTCTCTCTCTTCATTTACCACATTCTTTAAGCATTTCTGAATTTCTAAAGGGTAATTGTTGACACTATTTAAGAAAAAAAAATGCTAAGTGTCAGTAAGTGAAGCACTTACTGTATAAATTGCAATTTTCAATATCTCATAAAAGAACTAGATTACGCATCACAACTGGACTGCCATTTTACTTAATCTTCATTTTCCTTTCTTTATATTTTTTTATAATATTTGTATTTTCATATATGAAGTG
This sequence comes from Paramisgurnus dabryanus, assembly GCF_030506205.2. Taxonomy (NCBI): domain Eukaryota; kingdom Metazoa; phylum Chordata; class Actinopteri; order Cypriniformes; family Cobitidae; genus Paramisgurnus; species Paramisgurnus dabryanus. The sequence goes on along the minus strand of NC_133340.1, from coordinate 42,672,861 downwards.
TATGGCATTTGTCATATATCAATAAAAAGAATACTGAATGTTTAATTTACCTAAAGATGTTTGTGCAACCTTTTTCATAAACTTAAAGGAAACATTTCACAAGACATTTTTAAGATGTTAAATAAATCTTTGTTGTCCCCAGAGTGCATACTGTATGTGAAGTTCTAACTCTTTATTATCATAAAGATAATTTATTATAGCCTGTTAAAATTGCCACTTTGTATAGGTGTGAGCAAAAATGTGCCGTTTTTGGGTGTGTCCTTTTAAATGCAAATGAGCAGTGCAGTGGTTTGATAGTGCAGATTAGGGGTGGTATTATCACCTTCTGACATCACAAGGTGAGACAAATTTTAATGACCTATTTTTCACATGCTTGCAAAGAATTGTTTAACCAAAACTAAGTTACTGTGTTGATCTTTTTCACATTTTCTAGCTTGATAAAAGCCATGGGGATCCAATTATTAAATATGGAAAACGTTTGATTTTCATGATATGTCCCCTTTAAATTGAAGATCAAGTGGGCTATATTTGAGACATTTAATGTTCTATCCTGTATCAGCTTCTAAACCAAATTAATTAATTAAAATAATTTTTGTGTTGAGTGTCTCATGAATAATAATTAACTAGGGTGTTTTATGGTGGATAAATTAGATTAGACACTTTTTGTCTCATGTTAACTGTTTATCACTTTAAAATATAAAACAGGTGTTTACATAGAAAACCTTCAAAAACTATTGCAAAAAATATTTTTCTCCAACCGTATTTTTGTATATTTTAAAGGCTATTAATGTACCTTTAAATTGTGTTTGTCTTACCCTATTGGCAAGAAATAATTTCTTAAAAGTAGCATTGGCAATCATTTAAAAAAAAAAAAATCTATATATATATTTGTTTTAAATCGCATGATATTTTACATCTTATGTTTTGAATTGTTATTGTAGTACTCTTCCTTAAGTTTAGCACTGACAAAATTTCAAAGTGTTATTGAGTATTTTAAACCAACTTCCCCAGTGTTGTAGCCTCTTCAGTATAAAATCCTTTATGGTTTTGTGTGACTTCTATCTCTCTGTTCCCCACAGTGCCCACTGTTGCTAGCAAAATCACATTATCCGCTGAGTGTGTACAGATGCTGTGAACTCAAATCGCATGTGGCAGTGCTGCTGAGCTCGATGTTTCACTTATCTTATCTTCGTGACAGCATTTACATTTGCCATATTGCATTTATCCTTGCTGGGCAAGAGGAGACAACAAATTTAGGATGGAGGCCCAGCGGCGAGCCAATGAGGCAGAATGGAATCAATGTTACTATGAAATGACACTGGAGGAACATGGTTGTACATGATCTGTGTTTCTGGTAGTTCTGTTTTTAATTAGTAGAAAATGGAACACATGGCTTAGTATAATGCAGAAATAAACTAATAAATAATGAGTGATTTGGATAAAAAAAACTAAAATGCTTTTACCATTGTGTTTTTAGGGATAAGGACATAAAATTCACAATTTAACCGTTAGCATTGGATTTTATTTGAAAGCATTACTGTTTTTTTAACTGCTCTCTTGTAATCCTCTGGCTACTGGTTCCTCTAAAAGGAGCTCAATAATCTACAGCTCAGCTGGATGGGATGCAGTTATCATGTCTTATATATAGCAACATGAACTTGCTAAATCTGTATAGTAAGTGTATATAGTACAAACTTATTATAATAATAGATATTAAATAAATGCATTTATTATCTGATATTTTTTCTTCCATGGCCATTACAGTTACCTAAACATGTTATTAGATTGTTGGTCCAGTGTGTTTATGTTGGTTAATTCCAGTCTGGCTGATCTTTTAAGTTTGCCTGAATTCCAAACTTCCTGAAAGTTTCAGGGACACACAGACTGCAACAAATAGAACTTGTAGATGTGGGTTTATTGCACACAATGGACTAATGGAATACTGTAGATGAGCAGGTGATACATTGGACAAACCAGAAAAAGATCAACGGAGAAGCCTCAGAGTGATAATCCAAGTGGGACTAAATCTTGGGTCCAGGACACAGGATGTAAGGGTGTTCTCTTCTTCGTCTAGGGAGGAAGAAGAGACAGGTAAATAGCATGGTTTTAGGAGGGAGACATGGAACACAGGGTAAAAATAATAAAGTGAGGATAACACGGCGAACATCTGCTTGCTGTTTGTACCTTTGAATGGCCCCTTAAAGATGATGTAAGCTGAGTCCCAGACCCTCTCATTTTCCCGGAACCAGTGGTTGGCCTTTACATTTCTTTCACCTGGCCGATAGAAGAGTTTAAAATTGAAACAAAAGAAGAAAACAGAGATTTTTATAGTCAGTGTATACCAGAAATGAGTGACAAGCTTCTTCCAGCCAGTGGCATCATTCTTCGAGGGCCAGCTTAATAGCGATGCCCTGTCGTCAATGTTGTAGTTTTTCTCCACCGGGATAAACTTACGGGAGAAGAAGGTACATATATGAAGCTTGGGAGGCAACCTCTGCTTCTGTGAAAACACAGCTTCTACCCCAGTGGTGGACAGTGATGGGAATAACGGCGTTATAAGTAATTGGCGTTAGTAACTGCGTTATTTTTTTCAATAACGAGTAATCAAATAAATTACTGGTTCCCCCGTTATAACGCCGTTATCGTTACTGACATTAAAATGCGGCGCGTTACTAAAATTGATCTTACTGTAGTGATTTTCAGCCGCGTATGCTCACTCTCTCAGCCAAACATTGTTTTTCTCTTGTGTGTGTTGTGAGAAACATAACGGACGATGATTGGCTTAATTTCCATCGGTAGCCAACCAGAGGCAGAGTTCACAAAAAGGCCCGCCCACACGCGCAGTCGGGGGAGCGAGCAGCAGTGTTAAAAAGTCTGAGCAACTTGGTCACTTTGTCGCTAGATTTAGCAACTTTCTATCACTTTAGCGACTTTATAGGACAAATCTAGCTATCTTTTCTGGCGTGGTTGGAGACTTTTGTTGACTGACATGAAAATACGCGTCGTTTTGTCTTCTCAACGAGCAGCGGTGCTGCTGCTGACTGTGTCCCATCTCAAAGCACAGACATGCAGCCCGGTCATCGCGCATCAATCACTCCGAAAACACCGGCGACAGGGCGATGGCAAGTACAACAAGCTCAAAGGTAGCGGTCGCAAACACGAAGTATAAAGCACTACTTTTCCATTGTTGAGGTGAAAGGCAGGAATGTTTGTGTAATGTGCAACTTATGCCCATGAAGAAAAAGTCTCTCCATGTCTAATGATCTAATAAAGCACCTCACATCGTCACATGCTGCCACAAAATTAGTGATTTCTCTTTAGTATCCATTTTATTAATTTAACATATTTAATTTTGTAAGGGGCATTCAAGTTATTTGAAATATTATTTTTTTTTAAGTAACGCAGTAATTACTTTTCCTGGTAATTAATTACTTTTATAATAATGTAACGGAGTTACTAACTCAGTTACTATTTGTGAGAAGTAATTAGTAACTATAACTAATTACTTTTTTAAAGTAACGTTCCCAACACTGGTGGTGGATGCATCCACCACCTCAACTAAGAAGGGGAGACTGGGATCTGGGTGGTTCAGGAGAGCAGCGATGCTGTAGGTCCTCATTAAAGACAGCGTCGGCTTTAAGTGTCCATGGAGTTTGGGTTTTTGGGCAAGGAGGGAGGACTGATAACTAGACTGTAGTTCTGGCTAAATCTGTGATAAAATTCGGCAAATCCAAGGAAGCTCAAGATGTCATCAATATACAAAAGCACAAAGTGGTGGAGAAACTCCCAGTGCACCTCGTGAAAAAAACATGGAATATGGAATGGGGCGTTAGCGAGACCATAAGGCATGACCAAATATTCAAAATGGCTGGTAGGGGTGATCAAGGAGGTTTTCCATTCATCCCCCTCACATATTCAGATGAGGTCGTATGTGCTGCGGAGGTCCGACTTGGTGAAGTAGACAGCTCGGTGCAGATGTTCTAAAGCTATTGGGACGAGAAGAAGGGGGATAACAGAACTTGACAGTGATATTGTTAAGAGCACAATAATCAATACATGGTCTCAAACCTCCCCCTTTCTTTGTGACAAAGAATAAATTGGATGCAGCAGGGACATAGAAGGTCTGAGATAAGTCTGGTTAAAGGTCACGTTCTTCCTGGTCCCATTTTTTAAACCCAAGTTAGTGTGTAATGTTGCTATAATAGCATAAATAATACCTGTAGAGCAGGTATTGATGATTTATACAGTTTTATTAAATATTAAATACATATTTTAAAAACCCTTTTAGGCGGGTGTCTAGTTCGTTTTTAATATGAGAGACTTGCGGAAAGCAGCAAAACGCGGAACATAGAGTAAACACGGTGCCCAAAAATCTTGCCGTTTTATGGTTAAAGATCCACCGATTCTGGTAATCCACTTCGTGTTTTCTCGCCCGCTCCGCAGCATCTCTGTGTCCACTCTCTGCCTGGAGAGCGAAGACGACAGTTTCCGAGGTTCGTTGCATTAACAGGTAGATTCATTACATTATATCAGTTGTTAAACCGCAGAATTAGTAATTTGTAAGTATGTTTATGTATTTCTTCCGCTAATGATTTGCTGTCAGTGTTCTAAAAGTGCTAACAACTTAGCAAGCAAACAACAAAATATCCACATTCTTATTAACGTTACAATGCTTGTCTAATCGATTTAATGTTCCCGATCAGATCTAAGTTAATATAAACACTAAATTTGTTGTTGGCACACTTTGTAGACAAAAAATAGAAAAAACACCAATGCCTTCACAAAATAACGACAGAGAACGGAAAGAGAGGCTTTTAGCAGCAGTTCAACATTGCAAACATGGATTCAAAGCTCCATCAAGCCAGCAGGTAAATCATATTGAATATAAAGCAGATTGTCACACTTTAATTCTTACTATATTTCCCATTATAATCACTTGTCTAATGCTAGTAATATAACACATAATATTAATAATACTTTATTAAAACCATAATAATAGTACCACCACCCATAGTGCCATTTTTGGTTTGGGCCACTGCCCCATCTAGCATTTTCTAAATGACTGTTCTCATTACAAATATATTCCAAAGAAAAGTGAATGGTTTATAAATAATTTTGGCATTAAGGCAAAAGAAGTTAAATTAAAGCTTTTCAACCTATAAGGCCAGTGGGTTTTGTTCAGATGTAAATTTGTGTGTATAATATACAGTATGAGTGTGACCTTATGAAATGTAGTTTTCACAGAGCTGTGTGTTTCTCTGGTTTTCTTGCTAAACAAACTAATTAATTGGTTTGTTTAGTTAATTTTAACACAATTATCAGCACACTAAGGTTTAAAAAAATTATCCGGCCCGCACTTAATGGCGTTATTTACCATCCGGCCCTCAGCCTAAAATGAGTTTGACACCCCTGCTGTAGAGTGATAAAGCTGAAAGTTCACTGCCAGGCGATATATTTTCTTTAATAGAATTCCCCTTTCAAAGCCTACAGTGAACGGCCGGTTTGGACTACAGCCCTCTACTTCCTGCTTTAATGACGTCAGTAAAACGTTATTTTGACTAACCTTCGCCCACAGGAATACGTCAGTCAGCAGCTTTGGCTCAAACGGCTCTGCTAAGCAAAGCTGCTATCGAATCACAAATTACTAAACAAACTACACAATCAGAGCTCGTTACGTATTTCTGAAGGAGGGCCTTCATAGAAAAAGGAAGACATCAGCCGGTTTTGAGGACAGTGAAAACAGCGCTATACAGATAAGTAAATTGTGTAGAAAATACCAAGTTTTTTTACACGTGATACATGAACACATGTTATATTGCCCACTATAAACACAATCAAAGCTTCAAAAACATAGAGAGACTCCCATATATACTCCTCCATGGCCTCTTGTTTAGGGATGGTGAGGATAGATCTTTTCTTTGGGTACTGGTTCACCCTAAATTAGGTCAATGGCACAGTCCCATGGCTGATGAGGTGGTTACCCTGAAACTCAGAGCAACATTGAGATATATCCGTCGTTTAATTTATAAGACTTTCTATAGGGGTCTAACATAAAGGAACAGTGGAATGTCTTTGCAATGAAAGCATTTGAAAACAGGACTTAAAACAATGTTCTCCCCACATGAGGATTTCTCCAGACTCCCAAGAGAGTACTGGATTGCGTTGGATGAGCCACTGTCTCCTAATATAATGTCAGCAGTTGAGTTGAACCAGAAGACTAATGGTCTCTCAATGCAGACAACCCACTTGTAACTGCAATGGTCCAACTTGATGTATTATGACAGGGGTGTCCAAAGTCGGTCCTGGAGTGCTGGTGTCCTGCAGAGTTTAGCTAAAACTTCCTTCAACACAACTGCCTCAAAGTATCGTGGCTGCGTCCGAAACCGCATACTGTATAGTAGGTACTGAATTAGATGAAGTACCTACTTACTTGCCGTTAAAACAGTAGGTACTGTATAGTATGAATCCTTGTAGTATGAATGAGATTCGGACGTACTACATCCGCCATGTTGCTACATCACGTGACATGCGTCGTCATCACGTCATGTCATTCCAGCGCGAAAACAGCCGCATGATCTTCTTCTTCGTTGGATAACTCCTCTGCCAGGGCATCATGGGATAGTGAAGTGTCCATCGTATGCACACTGCAAAATCTTACCGGAAGTAGTAGGTCATCCGGGTACTTTTCGCATACTGTTTTTCGAATACTATGTATTCGGACATACTACTCGCCTCGCCTACTGCATTTCGCATACTATATAATATGAAGTAGGCGGTTTTGGATGCAGCACTAGTCTGCATAATAAGACCTTGATTAGCTGGATCAGGTGTGTTTGATTAGGGTGGGAATAAAAGACACCGGCCCTCCAGGAGCAGGATTGGACACCCTTGTATTATGAGAACATGGTTAAAAGGCTTTCCAGTTACAGACTTGGCTTGGTATAGTTTTCGATGCTGACCATAGAAATTTGGACTTTATTGCAGAGGTTGCCAGAGATAAAGTTGCCGGCTGACCCAAAATCCAGGAGAGCAGAGACTTTAATAGTTGTATTGGAGAGAGAAATTTAAACTCTTGTCATTACATGGTACATGAAGATGATACAACTCACAGAGGGATGAGGAGGATGAATGGGGGAGTAATTTATGACATGCCCCTGCACACCGTAGTATGGACATAATCCATGGGTCAGCCGGTGATGACGCTCTGTTACAGATAAACATGTAGTCTCCACTTGCACAGGCTCTGGAGACATTGAATGCTCTGGCTGGGGTGAAACGATGTTAGCTGGCTGGGTCTGGTAAGTCTCGATCCAACCCTGCATACAATGCGAGACTCTGATGGCAAGAGGAAGGAACTTTTCTAGTCCCATGGCATCATCATACCAAATGTGACATTTAGTCAATTTTAGATCAAAGCACTGAAAAATCTAAATGTGTATGACTGAAAAACCTAAGGGTGTATATTTGTGTCTGTATGACAGATGTTGTCAGACAGTCCCAGTTAGCCTCTTCTCAGCTCTGCGAAGCCCCTAAAATGACCAATGACCTTTAGTAGAGTGGAGGTCAAGACTGAAACTGACAGGCTTTTCCCTCTCTGTGATCATGCAATCCTGCAGCTACTTTATAAGCGATAAATTGTTGTTTGCATGCCAGGATTTATATCCTCAAACAGAAGGATGGCATAAGTATGTGTGCCCTCATTTTGTATTATTAAGACACTCAAAGCATGTGCTGTATTGTCAATACAGTCTTGGCTGAAGGGGTTAAGGCTTGCCCTTTGGCTATAAATATATTCACAAAAAAATCGTGGCTATTTGTATTTTATTATTTAAACACTCCACTTCTCAATAGCTGTTTAGACAGAAGATAATTGATGCAGTCATGCATAAGTTACATACTTTAAAAAAAAAAACTCTGCCATGTGATTTTTACCATCTGCTTTTTATGTACAAAATGTGTGAAAATTCAGTCTAAAACCTCATAATTGTGAGATTAGGAACATCAAGATACATTTCAGTCATTGATTTCACATTAATATCAATCTTTGACATAAATGTTCCTAACATTAAGTAGGATGATCTTATGTAGAAAACAGTAAATCACAAAATAAATGACTTTATAGGGTTTTCACATTTTTGTAACTACATTATCTTGAAAAAATTGCATAACATATAAATCCTAAGTATCACAGACACCCAGAGGTAATGTTTTATAACCCAGGGTCAAATGCGATACCAACCTGATTTCAAATGATATAGGTGAAACATTGCCAGGGCTAAAATAAAATCTTGGTATGCCTTGAAAAACACATTACATTTAATCCCCTCAGTTAATCTTGAATGCACTGCACATATACCTAAGACATTGAAAATTTTGTCAAATATTGGTGCTTGATAAGTTTCAAATCAGGACTTCTACCTCATTCAACAGGTGTTGTTTTCAGGTCAAAGGAATAAAAAACAGCATGTCTTACCCTGTTTGACATCTGCTGTACCTATTCCCCAGATATTGCAGATATCTATCTCTCATACACCTTGCCCGTCAATCTCTTTTACTGTAGGCCACACACAGGGAAGAGGTGATCCAAGTACATTATGACAGATTGGAATCTCCATCATCCGGTAAATGGTAGTGTGTGTGTGTGTGTGTGTTTGAGAGAGAGAGAGAGAGAGAGAGAGAGAGAGAGAGAGAGAGAGAGAGAGAGAGAGAGAGAGAGAGAGAGAGAGAGAGAGAGAGAGAGAGAGAGAGAGAGAGAGAGAGAGAGAGAGAGAGAGAGAGAGAGAGAGGGAGAATGATATAGTTTTACCCAACACATTAAGTTCATGCCTCAAAGTATTTCATCTCTGCTGTAAACCAACCACCTATACAGGTCTACTGCGTAGATTGTGAATTGCAACCAGCGGCTCAGTCCACAGCTCACCCCCTGCCTTTTCGAACGCAGAGAAGCTACAGTAGCTGCTATACAGGACAATCATGTCAATGTCTGAGAACACGCAGTGACAAAAGGCTCTATACACTCTTAGAAAGGATTTACACATCTTTGTGCATTAAGCTTTAGTTTTAACACATTATGTGTCATTTTGTGTTGATTTTGTGTTCAAATATAACACAATAAGTTGTGTTAAAAGTAACACAAAATGTGTTGTTTCAATAATAACACAGAGATGGATGGATTCTGGGACAACACACTTAGAAACAATTTGATCTGTGTGCTCCTGAGGCACCAGAAATGCGGGAGTGCATCATTTACAAATAATTCAAAGGACCGGATTCAATTATTGCGCTTATACCACAGTTACCACAGACATTGCTAATAGATTGCTTTGGTGGTTATTTTAAGACATTTGATCGAAAAATAATGCATAACCGTGGAACATTTCTTAACCAATCAGAATAAAGCATTCAACAGCTCTGTGGTATAAATATGTATATTGTACATGGCGCTAGCAATGGCCATACTGTATCATGGGTTATTCCCACTGAATGCACGCATGGACGGATGCTTTTACTCCATAATATTTAGTTTTGGATAAAAGTGCCTGTCAAGTTCATAAACATTTAATGTAAATATGTGCAGAGAAAAATTTTCTCCATAGGATATACATTTTTAATCCTGTTAATCTATGCATGTTTGTGGATTAGTTCTACCTTAAACCTCTGAGTCCCTGTGCATTTCCAGCACTATACCCAATAGCACCAGCAATATTGTTTCCTGCTAAAATGGGTGTCTTAAGGCAGGTGTTCAAAGGCACATCTTCAGACCTAATGAGCATTTATTTATGTGAGTGTATGACAGGGAGAGAGTATCTCAAATGAACAGGTTTTGTACATGCTGTGAACAAGATTTTGCTTTTAACAATGGGAATAACTCCTGCTTGTGTAGAAAACAGAACCTGCACTGCAAAAAAATACTTTCTTACGTAGTATTTTTGTCTTCTTTTCAGTAGAAATATCTATTTATTTTTTTTAAATCTAGACGTATTTTCTTGATGAGCAAATGACATAAGAAACAAGCAAAAAATTCTGCCAATGGAACAAGAAATTTTTTCTTGAATTTACTTAAATGTCTTTGATTTTTTTTGGCTTGTTTTAAGTACAAATTCGCTTACATTTGTTATGTTTTGTCTAAAAACTAGACAAATTTTCTTAGGTCATTTGCTCATCAAGAAAATACATCTTGATTTAAGAATTTTTTGATATTTCTACTGTAAACAAGACAAAAATACTAAGTAAGAAAGTCATTTTTTGCAGTGTGGCCTTTAAAATCCCTATCCCTATCATAAAAGTTTTATTAGGATAAAAATGTTTTAAGAAGTTATTATTATATTATATTATGTAGTATAATATAGTTAAAATATAGGCTAGGCATAGTTATATAATACCTAATACAGTTTACTATAGTAAATAGTGCTCTGTTTATTTGTCTGTAACTATCTGAACAGATGTTCTGTTTAAAATAAATATGTATTACAGGGGACATATCATGACAATCAGACTTTTTCCATGTTTAAGTGCTATAATTGGGCCCCCAGTGCTTCTATCAACCTAGAAAATGTGAAAAAGAACAACCCAGTAACTTAGCTTTGGTAAACCATTCTCTGTAAGCATGTGAAAAAAATAGATCATTGAAATTTGTCTCCCCTTGTGATGTCAGAAGGGGATAATACCGCCTCTAAATCTGCACTATCCGACAGCACTGCCATTTAGTACAGATATCAGTTCATTTGCATTTTAAAGGACACACCCAAAATTGCACATTTTTGCTCATACCTACAAAGTGGGAATTTTAACTTTCTATAATAAATTTAATATGAGGTTTGAGCTACAACTTCACATTATGTACTGACACCAAAGATTTATTTTTAAATTTTATTTTAATTTAAAGTCTTATGAAATGTCCCCTTTAATAATTGTTAAATGTGCTGTATAAAACATTTCAAGTGCTGTTTGTAGACTATACTGTTGTATTCTTTGTTCTGTTCTAAAATGTAAGAAACATTAAGAAACTGTGGGAAAATGTATTTAACTAGTTTAACAAAATATGTGCTTAGATTAAAGCCGTTAAATCACTCTTCAGTTCTTGCCACAGCACTTAACAGGGCTCAACTCCAGCCCGTAAAGATGCGGTTCGTCACGTGGTTCTTGCCGGAGCTGCGTCCATAGGGGGCATCCACCGCTCCTCACACACGAGACATTGCATCCGAAGACCTTTCTGCATGGAAAATTCTTAAAAGTGCAACAACATTGACAATACCTTGTTAACTATGCGAGCTTTTAATAAAGCAGATGTCTGGGGTGGATTAAACGGTTCCGAGTATTAAAGCGCACCAGGCGTCGTCTAAAAGTTTACGCGGCGCCGGTATTTTGGTTTGTTTATTTCCTCCGTGTCGGCAGACAGGAGAACATGTTTGCAAGGGGAACAGCGTAATTATTTTTAAGGCATGCGTACTTGTGCCGACTGTATGAATGGCTCGAGTCTGCTTAAACTTAAGCGCGCGTATTTGGCTGAAGTCCCTGGGCGAACAACTGCCTGTCATACAAAACTAAGACATCTGAGGAAAACATCTGTCGATGTTTACTAGACGACAGCTGAATACTAAGAAAAGAAGAGCACAGAGAAAATCCTCGTAGCGTTTACCTGGCGCGCGCAGACCTTCAAAGGACCGAGGTGTGACTGGACTAAAAATCACTGTGAACCTTCACCTTGGACAGCGAGAAAGTGAAGGAAGAGAGTGATGGGATCCGAGATGACATCAAATTGGATCTTATGTTTCTGTCTCCTGTTGCTGTATGTGGCAAGTAAGAATTGTTTTTAAATTACACGAGTTTGTGGGTTCTAGTTGGTTTTGTAGGTTATTATACTGCTTTCGTACAGTGGAAAATATGTAATACAATTATTTTATAGCAGACAATGTGCTGAGTGATGGTTTATTTAGATTAAGTAGGACGCTTTTCTTTTCAGCTTAATGACTTGCCACTGTACCTTAATTTTCCCTACTCTCTCTCTCTCTCTCTCTCTCTCTCTCTCTCTCTCTCTCTCTCTCTCTCTCTCTCTCTCAGATTATTATTAAAACTAAATGTAACTGATGAAGAGACAGACTTTACATTGCCCAAGCATATAAATATATGTACAATATATGATGTAATGAAAATGCTATTTTATGCTGCATAATGTTATACTTTAGTCGTGGTGGTCTTGTTTCAAAGATTCCTTTTTTATGATGGCAGCATTTGACACACCTTGCAGCCAGGTTTGAAATTGTTATCTCTCTTTTTTCTTCTAATGATTCATGGCATCATGAATCATGTGTGTGTTTGTTTTACAGTTAACTGTACAGTTTCATGTTTCTACTGTATGTTCTAGGGACACATATGTGTGTAAACTGTGTATAATAAATATGTATATATATAAATATGAACACATTCATGTATAATTTTAAGAAAAAAAAGTATATATTAAGTATTTATATTTATATATAATATAAATTATACATAAATATACAAATGTATCTACACATGTAAACATTTCTAAAACATATACATGCGTGTGTGTACATTTATTTATACAAAGTTATTATACACAGTTCACACACATATATGATGTAAACAAAAACTTTTATTCTGCTAATGATTAATCGCGATTTCACTAATCTCACTAAAGTTGTGAACTAGAGGTCGACAGATAGTGGATTTTACAGATACCGATAACGATGTTTGTACATACTTGCCAATAACCGATTAATCGACTGATAGTTTTTAAAATGGATACCGGATAAAAAACATCAAAGTGAAACAGTGCTGAAAAGAAATAAAGCAACAGTACTGAACCATGAAAATTTGCTAAATTAAATTAATGTATATATAAACATAATTAATTATATATACAAGTACTGAAGTGCTTGAATACTTTTGTGAAATACTGACATTAAACATTTGGGTTGGAATTATCCACGTGTATTTTTGTGTAACTGTTATTAAGGTACTACTATAAGCGTCCTGTCAGCCTTGACGACAAACTTCGGTTCCGGCAAAACTGATTTATCAGTCTACCTCTATTGTGAACCACTTTAACCTTAGGTTATTTAGAGGGAAACAGGTAAACAGGTACTGTACAGTATTTTTGAGACAGTCTATACAATCTTAAAAATAAAGGTTTATGGATGTTTTTGGTTCTGCCAAGGACAATTTATTCAAAGCAACCATTTTTTTACCTTTTTAGAGTCTAAAGAAGATTTTCCCCCGTAGAAAGGTTCAGTGGATATTAAATGTTCTTTATGGAACCATACAGACAAAAATGGTGGTTCTATGGCAATGTGTATCTTCATCCAAAAGTAGAGGCATTGATATATACAACAGAGGATTATCACGCTGATACGTTAGTACTTCAGTTTTCAGCGATCTTTGTGCATGTCCTCCGGTGGATCGTAATGGCAGTTCTGCTGGTCTAGACTGAACAGAAAAGTTGTTGAAAAAGATACGTAAAGGAACGATGGGGTTGTAGAAATGTAGTAAAGTAAAAGTACAGATCATTTGTTGCAAAATGTAATGAAGTAAAAGTCAAAACTATGCACTAGATTCTACCTAAGTAAAGTACAAATACATGGAAAATTAACTTAAATACAGTAATAAAGTATTTGTACTTCATTAACTTACATTCCACCACTGCTAAACAGGATTTTAGATACCTAACCAAACTGTGCCGGAAGTGGACATGCACAACGTTGACAAGTACCGCCCACAAAACCCTGAAGCGTGATAATCCCTAATTGTGTTTATTTTACAATCTTTGTGATTTTTTGTATTTAAAACCAGAAAGACTAAATACGGTTTCAGCAGCAACATAAACAAACAGCTTTTGTGGACTAAACGCAACTTCCTGTAGACTTCCACATAGAAAGAATAACAACTTTTATAGAAGTATATTTCTGATAACATGAAAAAAAAATGACAAGTAAATTACCTTTGTTCCTATATTCTATCTAACCTTTTCAACCATTACACTGAGCTAACGTTACTGTGTAAAATGAATGTATACAATGTTAGCTACAGGTCCTTGAATTCTGCCAAATCTCTCTGCACAGTGTTTATCCATGCTTGTTGTCTCCCCTCTCTTTAGCAAACCAAAACATTTTATTTTCGGTATTTCGGTATTTATTTTAGAGATCAGTTTAGCCACTAGCCATACTGATTAATAAATACAGACAGGAAGTTCACTTCGGCTCAGGCGTCCGATGAATACAACATATTTATGTAACTACACAGATGATTCAGATAATTATGTAATGGCCACTGAAAAGAATTTATTTACAGTACTTGCATGTGCATATCATTAGGTTGTACATTCAGTAATGCTTGGATAATGCATAATCATAAACCATAAGACAGTAGTAAACAACATTATGCAAAATTGATAGAAGGATATAGAAAACGTCCAAGACTTTCCATTAAGCTTAGAGTATAGAGTACAGTATAAATACAGTCCAGACAGATAAAATCAATTCATGAAATCAATGAAATCAGTTCTGTGTTGTATGTGGTGTGTCTTCATGGAGATGTTTACCTTCTCAGTACTTCACCTCAGGACTGACATGGTAAGAACATATCAGTAATTTGTAGAGTATGTCATTGTGTGCCATGGTTACGGTTGTGTGATGTTGTTGTTATAATGTGGGGCATATCCATTACGTGGATAGGAGCATTATCCATGAGGATAGGAGCACTTAACCCCTACTAACACCCATTAACACCAGGCCAACCATAACAGAACTGCACAACATCACACATTCACACACAATTCAGTTATAGCATGCACATAGATTTAATATCCAATGATGAACTTGCAATAATGAACTACAAAAACACTTACAGTGTAATGTTTAAATTAGGGCTGTCAAAATATTAAAGGTGCTCTAAGCGAATTCACGCGTTTTAGGCCATAAAACATTTTTTGTTTCATACAGTAAACATCTTCTCACTATCTGCTAGCTGCCTGTCCTCCGAACACACTGTTTAAAACACATTCTCTGCAGACTTCCCAGGCTTCGCAAACTGCAACAAAAACAGAGCGGTCAAACCTACCACCACGAAACATAACAAAGTGTTCCAGCCAAAAACAACAAGAAGGATTTGGGAGTGGGGGCTCGGCGCGTTCATGAATCGTTCAGACAACGCGGAAGGGAGGGCAAGGGGAGGAGTTCGCTAAGCTCCGTTTTGTTTCACAACACTTCGAACATCAACAGGAAAGGATGTCACACAGATTCACTTAGAGCACTTTAATCGTGATTAATTGCATCCCAAATAAAAGTTTGCGTTAACATGTACAAAATGTATATATATATATATCTATATATAAGAAATATTTGCATTTATATACTGTATATACATTTAAATAATTTATATTATATAAAAATATAAATACTTCATATATGAATATAACCATTTTTTCTTAAATATATACATGATTGTTTGTGTTTTTATATATAAATAATAATTATACACAGTTTCTCGCTGACGATCGGTAATAGTTGATAAATTAAACTTTTCCCAAAACCTGTCGGGAGTAGGGCAACAACATAATCTCCATTCAAAATGTTTAAAAAACATTTTCCGGTTCCGGTTCTCCACAACAGAGCAAATAGCTTTCTGTGCCTCCATGTCCACTACAAACTACAACCGTACATTCGGCGTTTAGCGTCTACGTCACGGCTCTCAGCACGCCCTCTGTTTGTTGATTTGACGGCCGTCTCGATGTCGGAGGAAAACGGTTTGAATGGGAGGTATCTCAGACTGAGTACAGTAGCGTAATGAAATTTAGCAGAAGTACGAAGTCTGACGTAGTCAGGCTAAAAAAGTCCATTCATCCTTCACAGAGTTAAACTTCCATATTTTAAACTTTATAAACTATAATACCTAGTTTCTGTTAACGACAGCATCTTGGACGGATGCGATTCACTGTTTGAGAAAAATAAAACAATAAATAAATCATAAAAAAATCTTTCATTTAAAGGCAGGGTAACAGATTTGATCCTGAAAAATTTTTTGTTATGCTGGTTAAAAGTCTCCTCACATCCTGATAGCAATCACTGTGTTAAGTTGTTTTAATGTATTTGTAGAAATTTATGTCATCTGTGAAAGGCGTAGGACCAAAAAATGTTCAACAAATCATAGATTTCGGTCCGAACGGACGTTTCCATTTTTGTCCCTCATACGTAAGCGTAATTTGAATGCCCACCGCGCAGCGAGTCCATGCAGACAGCATACGTCATCGGCGCGTTCACGTGCGCTCACCTCCTGGTGTCTGTAAACAATGAGAACAGCAAACTTTTCTGCTGAATTGACAACCAACACAGGAGGCACACAATGAAAGACATCTTTTATAACAACAACAGCAAAAACTGCCTGGATCAGCAAGAGCAAAAACCTAAATTAACATCGGTAACTTTACTGCTTTACCACGAGATGAAACAGCTGCAGGAGGCAAAGGGTCTGAAAGGGTCGTTGCACTGTTTATTTTGGTAAGGTAGGTACGCGATATGTTTGTACTGAGATGGATTCAGATATTCTACTTTGATGAAACATTGTGTTGCTTATGAAATTTGTGTTCGTTTACGGATTAGCGTAACAATATAGTTTCTACGTCTACACAACCGAACGTGTGCTAAACTAATTCTGATGTAAACCAGTTGTTTGGTTATTTTGGAAATGTTATTCACTTTGTACTGCAAAGTTTTCTCACTGCTGAATGAGACATGAGATGTGACCGTCTGATCTGTGCGTGTTCATGTGTTTGGAAAGAGGCGTGACTTTAGATGGCGATTTGACTTGAGGGTGGGATCGGGATTTCATTGCTAGGCGGCTACCGTTAGCATTTTTCAAAATGTGTTACCCTGCCTTTAAATTAAAAAGGTCAACCACACTGAACTAATATAAGTACCCACAGCAGTACCCATAAGGGGTTTTGGCAACTATGTATTTTAATCCGTTGCAACTCATATAGACATTGAGAGAGTGGCAGATAGAATCGATAAAATGGTGATTACATTTTGAGTTAGATGCTGCTGGATCTGATGTAAGAGGTAAGAGGTCAGACACACATACACATTCACAGATAAGATCATTGATTGGCTTTCCAGAGTTATCACCCTTTACAGATGGAGCTTCTATAGGGTTTCTGTATGGCACTCTAGTTACACACACAAACTCAGATGAAGTAAATCTGAACCCTACTTTGCTTAAGGGGACAAGGTATCCAATATGACTAAGACTCAGCATAGACACAAAAGCTCAAAGGTGTGTGAGTGTCTTTCTGTGTGGAACGGATCATACCAATTGAATTTGACACAATGTTGGATTCATGACAGTGTGTTGGTCAGTGTTCTGGTTGGAGATGCAGAGCACAGTCACTAGAGATCTCACTCCACACACAGAGGGTAGCGGTGGGGAAACACATGTGCATTTTGCTACTGTCTGTTTTACCATGTCATTGGCATTGTTTCTGCACATGGTTGGTGGGCTTATGAGTTATGATGGGATGAGATGCAGGGAAAAATTATTCTGACATGTTTGTGTTTTTTGCTTTGCAGTGAAAGCAGATTACATTCAGCTTAAAAGACATGTTTGGCCTTTTCATGTTTTTGCTTAGACCCTTAAGACTGTAAAAAACTGTAGGGGTTCTTCAAGCATAAAGCTTTTCTTTTTTTCTTATTTAGTTTTTTAGTTAGATCACACACTGAAGTTACAGTACTGTATTAATTACATTATTTTAAAGACATTCTATAAGGAATTTGTAAGCAAAGGATATATCTGAGAGGGGCTTGAAAACATTTTTCTGTAGGGAGGCCCAGTGTAAAAGTTTGTGAACCACTGGCTTAAGGTAAAACCAAAACCTTAATTTTCTTTCATAGAATGATTCTGTATCATTTTTAAACTAAAGACAATGGGCACTATTTGTATTTTTTAAACCAGGAAATTTTTTTCTTATAACAAACTAACAATTTTGTGTAAAGCAGTTCAAAATAAAATAAATCTGGTTTATATAAGTCTAACTTTATTATATATACTCAATATTACTGTTGTGCAATTCAACCTTAATGCAATGTTGGGGCATGGGGGGCCCCAGGTCCTTGGACTTTGCTTAGGGCCCCCAAAATGGTTAACACACCACTGAATGTATGTTTGTTTATGCCATCATACTGCTTCCACTATGGATGATGTTGTATGCTTTGGATCATGAGTTGTTTCAAGCCTTCTCCATTCTTTTTTGTTCCTGTCATTTTAGAACAGATTGGGAAATGGTCCAGAACATGTTTGGCTTTTTACACTGCAAAAAATGACTTTCTTACTTAGTATTTTTGTCTTTATTGCAGTAGAAATATCTTTTTTTTTTAAAATCAAGATGTATTTTCTTGATGAGCAAAATAAGTCTAGTTTTTAGACAAAAAATATACAATTCAAGTAAATTTAAACTTAAAACAAGCAAAAATATCTGCCAATGGGGTGAGAAAAAAATCTTTCACCCCATTGGCAGATAATTTTGCTTGTTTTAAGCACAAATTGTATATTTTTGTCTAAAAACTAGACTTATTTTCTTAGGCCATTTTGCTCATCAAGAAAATACATCTTGAATTAAGAATTTTTTGATATTTTTACTGAAAACTTCTTTTTGGTGGATTGACCTTCCAAATGCAGTCCGGTCAACCACATTTTATAGCATTCAAAAAACAATTAAATGCGCTCTAAGCGAATCTTTGATGTCATTTCTTGTTGACGTTCGAAGTGTTGTCAAACAAAACGGAGCGTAGCTAACTCCTCCCCTCCCCCTCCCTTTCGTGCTTTCTGAAATAGTCATGAACGCGCCCAACCCCCACTACCAAATCCTTCTTGTTGTTTATTGGCTGGAACACTTTGTTATGTTTCGTGGTGGTAGGTTTGACCACTTTTTTTGTTACAGTTTGTGGAGCCTGGGCTGTCTACAGAGACTGCGTTTTTACAGTGTGTTCAGGGGACAGGCAGCTAGCAGATAGTGAGGAGGTGTTTACTGTATAAAACAAAAAAAATTTTATGGCCTAAAACGCGTGAATTCGCTTAGAGCACCTCCTTTAATAACATATATTTTCCATAAATACTTCACAAGTAGATGTTGACTTGTGTTCATGCTGCAGAAGGTAGTAAGCCTATTAGCTTTACCGAAGCAAAATCTTCTGTGCCTTTGCTACTACGGTGAGAAACAAATCAGTATGGACAACAACAAGATTAAATCAGATTTTCAGTGGTTTCTTGTGTACGCAGATATTTCTTGAGAGGATGCTGTGTTTACGGACTGTGTTTTTTTTTTTAGGAAAATAAAAGATCAGATAGTGAAAGCTATGGCTTTGTTTGTATGTGGCCTCAATGGCATTACAAAGATAAGAAGAGGCAGGATATAATTTAATATAACTCTAAATGTGTTCAGCTGAAAGCAGTCAAATACATTTGGGATGGCATGACCGTAAGTAAATACTGGGACTACTGTTGTCGTTTTTGAGTGAAATAATCCTAAAAATCACTGAAAGTGTAAACAGAATTGCATGTGCTGTATATATACCAGGAATGTTTGAGCGGGCGTGTTTACTCTTATCATTACTTGGTGTTCAGGAATAATAATAGTATCTATTATACTCACTGTGACAAGGCAGGCCAAATTTCTAAACGCAGACTATGGGTCTTTGATGTGTAAATGTGGGCGGCCATGCGTAAATTAATTTGGGTTTCTGACATCATACATAAGCTGTTTTGGCAGCTTGGTTTCTATCTTTTGGCTAAGGAGGGAACAGTATATTTATGAATGACAGTATGATTTCAAAACTTTCTTTTAAACTGTTCTCTCAAACTTCATGTAGATCTGTGTGTGTGCCGTAGGGTCACTTACCGGTGATGCTGAGGAGAGGCTTGTAGATTTTCTGCTGGGTTCTGAACGCTACAATAAACTTATCCGGCCTGCGGTCAATAAGAGTCAGCAGGTCACTATTGGCATCAAAGTCTCTCTCGCACAGCTCATAAGTGTGGTGAGTTTAACTCATATGCATATAACCACCATGTGTTATAGTATGTAACATATATTTAATAATATAAGCATGATACAATATGAACAAACAGATGTGAGACACATATGTGAATACACTTGTGAAGCTAAAGCTCTAAATAAGAGTGTCTGCTGAAGGTCAAATGTAAATTATTATATACCAATAATTGTACAACGATCACTGCATTTATAATATAGCTTACACACACACACACAATACATGTGAATGTCACAAACAAATGATTGCATTATATTCATGGCACAGCAGCAGCAGCCTGCCCTTGTTGCGAAGATTCACATCGACAGTTACTTTTACATGTGACCTAATCAGGCACAATGCAACAAAGTGAGAAGCGACATTTGGCCTTTTAATTTTGTCACGTGTATCTTTAGCTTTCAGTGAAAAACTCAGTGGTTCAAAATTATCCATATAGCTATATACAGTGATGTGAAAAAGTGTTGGCCCCTTCCTGATTTTTCAAGTTGCATGATTGTAATACTTTAATGTTTCAGATCATGAAACAGTTTTTAAATAAAGGGATAACAAAATCCAAACACACATGACCCTGTGTGAAAAAATGCTTGAAAACCAGCCATGCCTGATTACTGGCACACCTGTTAGCAATCAAGAAATCACTTAAATAGGACCTGTCCGACAAGTTAAGTAGACCAAAAGATCCTAAAATGCTACACATGTTGAAATTCAAATAAATTCAGGAACAAACGAGAAAGTAACTTAATCTAGAAAAATTCAAGACTTCAGCGAACCACAGTGAGAGCCATTATCCACAAATGGCAAAAACATGGAACAGTGATCAACCTTCTCAAGTGTGTCCAGCCTAACTTGCCTCAGTTAAGGTCAGTGTTCATGACTCCACCATAAGAAAGAGACTGGGCAAAAATGGTCTGCATGGGAGAGTTCCAAGATGAAAACTGCTGCTGAGCAAAAAGAACATAAAGGCTTGTCTTAGTTTTGCCAGAAAACCTTTTGATGATCCCCAAGACATTTGGGGAAATACTCTGTGGACTGACAAGACAAAAGTTTGAACTTTTTGGAAGGTGTGTGTCTATCCGGCTATCTGTACGTGACCTCAAGCTGAAGCAAACTTTTTTGCAGCAGGGCAATGATCCAAAACACACCAGCAAGTTCATCTCTGAATGGCTGAAGAAAAACAAAATAAAGTTTGGAGTGGCCTAGTCAAAGACCTGACCTCAATCCTGTGGCATGACCTTTAAAAGGCGGTTCATGCTCGAAAACCCTCCAGTGTGGCTGAATTACAATAATTCTGCAAACATGAGTGAGCCAATATCCCTTCACAGCACTTTAATGCAGGGTTCACACCAGACGCGGTAGAGGCGGCAAGCGGGAGTGATTTACATGTTAAGTCAATGCATAGATGCAATTAGGCATCCTGTGGTGCGGTACGCTCGGCGCGAATTGAGCGTTGCCGTGGGAAACGCACGAGTTGCGGCTTTCACGCGCGAATGAAGTGAGTAAACTCAAATGTTCAAGCGTTCAACTACGCGTGAATATACGTTTTTGCCGCCTCTACCGCGGTTGGTGTGAATGCACCATAACAGACTCATTGCAAGTTATCACAAACATTTGTTTGCAGTTGTTGCTGCTTAGGGTAACCCAACCACTTATTAGGTTTAGGGGGCAAGCACTTTTTCACACCACACCACATTAAATATGTTGAGAATTAATGGTTCTTGTCACTGTCATATCTAATAAAGTAAGAAAGAAAAAAAAAACATATGCAATGTTCTTCTGTTATCTTTACAGAATGAGAGGGAGCAAATTATGACAACAAATGTGTGGCTGACTCAGGTAAGGTTTACCTTTCCACTCATCACATATAACAGATAAATGCCCTAATCACACACATCAATGCAAACAAAGCACTGAGCAGATTCAAGTTCACTAGTCCAGTATATTGTGGTTTAGGTCATATCTGTTGTGTGGTGAGATATCTTTTCAGATTAAGAAATCTTTACAGAATTAAAATAATTTAGCTATACAAAAATTTAGTATATGGTATATGGTGGTACATGCTTTACTAATAAAGATTGTCTTTCACTTATTTTAAACTAATTCTTACTTTCCTGTAGGAGTGGAATGACTACAGACTGATGTGGGACCCAAATGAGTATGAGGGCATCAAAAAACTACGAATACCATCACAGCATATCTGGCTTCCGGATATAGTGCTTTACAACAAGTATGTTACAGATGTGACCATACATTGGAACAAATCCTCCAACCCATACAGTATAGACTGTTTATTAAAACAGTCTATACTGTTTAAAAATAAACAGAGTTACATTTAAACTGTCATTTTGATCCAGGTTTAAATTTTACAGTCAACCTAGATTATATTTAATCCTGTTGCTTCAGTACTTTAAAGGGATAGTTCACACAAAAATCTGTAATCATTTAGTCACTCTCATGTTGTTACAAACCCGCATAAATTTCTTTGTTCTGGGGCCGTATTCACAAAGCATTTTATCTTACCACTAAGAGTACTCCTAAATTGCACTAAAAGATTTTAGCTAGGAGTTTTCTCTTAAAAGTTATTCACAACGCCTTTCAGACCTACTTTTAGTAAGGAAAAATGATAACTCCTAAACTAAGAGTGAGTCTTCGTTGCTACGGATGACGTCAATTCTCATGCACGAGCTGCCTCGCAATGACCACGGTGATTGGTTGTTAGATGACAGGGCTGTCATGCGGAACATAACACAGACGCACCAAATCATGGAATTACAATATCGAAATATGTCTGTGTCCTATACAAAATAATAATAATAGTAATCCCATCGAAATGCATATATAAAAGAAAAGTCGTGAATTAAATTAAATTAAATCAAGCCTAATACAAATGAAAACCGCCAATTGCCTAATAATAAAACGACATTGCATTAACACTTGCTTGATTAATGTACATCCTATTAGCCTAAATAGACTACTTAAAGCAAGGAAATGTTGCCCATATTGAAAATCCTAATGTAATAAATAAATGACGGTGGATTATGAACTCGCCAAAACGGAAAAGAAAGCCCAACTGGATGCAGGATCAGTTACTGCTGCTGTCCCAGTTGGTGCTGGAAAAAAGAAACGTAATAAAAGGGAAATTCGGCACTGAGATATCAAGCAAAACTAAGCGTGAGACATGCGAGACAATGATACGCGGGTCAATGTACAAAACAACCGGCACCCGACCAACGTTTTCAACTAACCCGCCCGCAAGTCGGACCGCAAAAAATCGGCGGGTGACCTCAGACATCCGCTCATTTCGGATCAACCCGCGCATTACTGGGAGAGGATTTGTTGCAGATCAATGCAGCATTCCCGCTTGTGTCGCGGACCCCGGACGACTGCGAGAGGCGGTGGTATGCATTACAATTGCAGTAGAGGGTTGAGATTGCAGCCTTTAAACAGACTAGCATGGCAACAGGTATGCCTATAATATTAAATATTTAATTTCATTATTGTTTCATGTAATTCTAAAAAACTTCCTGCTTGCCATGAATGTAATGAATTATGAAACAAATGTTATAAACAATATGCTTACATTAAAGTGTGCTTTTCAGTATGTGCAATGCTTTTGAGTTGGTGAAACTGTCCATGTTAAGGAGGATCAGCACCTAAGACATTTTAAGATCCTTTGTGAATAGGTCTTAGTGAGTTAGGAGTCCTCTCGACTTCTTTTAAGCTGTCTCAGACTTAGGTGCTACTTTTAGGGCTAAAATGCTTTGTGAATTACTCTTAGTGAAAAAAATTAGGAGTTCTAAATTTAGGAGTGGCACGCCCAGTATTTTTAGGAGTTGCTCCTAAATTCGCCAGTTAGGAGCTACTTTTAGCCTTAAAATTCTTTGTGAATACGGCCCCTGATGAACAGGAAGGAAGATATTTTGATAAATGTTCCGTTAGTGGACCCCATTCACTTCCATAGTAGGAAAAAAGAATACTATGAAAGTAAATGGGGTCCACGAATGCTTTGGTTACAAACATTTCTTGAAATATCATCCTTTGTGTTTATCAGAACAAAGAAATGTATAGAGGTTTGTAACAACATGAGGGCGACTAAATAATGAAAGCATTTTTACTTTTTGGGTAAACTATCCCTTTAAACTCTGTTTTAAAACTCAGGGATTTTCTTTAAAATTGCATTTGAGGAGTTTTAAATAAAAAATTCTGCAATTAAATGTGTTGCTAAATGATCAGAAACAGACACCGTAAGCGTGGTGGCGCTATTAAAAGATGTGTTTATTATAACTTCTCAATAGGTTGAGTTTGGTGGCTCAGTAACATGCTTTGTTGGCTTTGAAGTATCAAGTCCGGGATACCCTTCCTATCCTACAGTACATACAAAGACATCTTTCTTTAAATACACAGGATAGAGGCCAATCATTAAAAAAGATTACCGGTGCTCGTATACTTCGCTTCTCCTTAGGTCAGGGACTGAGGGGCAGTGAATGAACAGACACTGCGGTGCTCCATGACAAATGTGTTGACACATCTTCTTCATTATATTACAATATCTGATAGATTGTTAAATGTTTTTATTTTGAATCAGCCCTTTAGATCCCAATGTATGTAGGCAGTGATTCAAAAAATAAATTTATAATTTTCTTTTTGGACGACAACATCAGCAAGCATTGTTGTTGTTTAAATATATCATTCATCATGGCGGACAAAATAAATCACAGATGAAGGTTTAA
Source organism: Paramisgurnus dabryanus (assembly GCF_030506205.2). NCBI lineage: Eukaryota > Metazoa > Chordata > Actinopteri > Cypriniformes > Cobitidae > Paramisgurnus > Paramisgurnus dabryanus. Next base: position 42,648,077 of record NC_133340.1, on the reverse strand, counting down.
ATACAGGGTAAAGTTTTAATCTAAGATTTGTTAATTAGTCTTTAAATTTAAGTGGTGAAATACAACTCGAATTAAAATAAAATTAAACTGTGATCAACAAACCCGAGATTAGCTCTAAACTTTTGCTTAAAGGGATAGTTCTCCTTAAATGAAAATTCTGTCATCATTTTCTCATCCTCATGTTGTTCTAAACCTGTATGAATTTATTTTTTTCTGATAAACACAAAAGAAGATACCATAATTGAGAAATTATGGTAAACATACAGCAGATAGTGACCATTGACTTCCATAGTAGGAAAAATATTTTGGAAGTATTGTGATAAATAATGAAGAAAATATTTCGATAAATGATGGTAATCACACAGTTGATGGTAATGTTATCATATTTTTTTATTACTACTATGAAAGTCAGTGGTCACTATCTGCTGTGTGTTTACCATTATTTCTCAAAATATCTTCTTTTGTGTTAATCAAAAAAAAAAAAGAACAAAGAAATTCATACAGGTTTAGAACAACATGAGGATGAGTAAATGACGACAGAATTTAAATTTTAAAGTGAACTATCCCTTTAATTTAATCCTTGCTGGTGCAACCCACCCTAAAACTCTGATGTGTTCCATTATAATTTGCATAATGCCTCTGTAAATTTGCACTTAAAGGTTAATAAATACACAATTTTCTTTTTGTTCTTTTCGTTTGGTAATGGCTACACCAATGGCTCCAATATCCGGACAAACAAGATTATAGCAATATAATTACGTGCACATCTTAGGCTAAACCTTTCAAATAACAAGCGTGTGCAACAATTACGAGTCATTTTATAAAGTGGCATTTCAGCACCTAACAAGTGAATAGCAACTCATAAGTAGCACTTAATGCACTGCTGTGTGCGATTATGTTTAACAGTTTAATTTGATTTAGATGAAAGACTGACGAACATTCGGTGGAAACAGGTTTGTGCACATTTATTCAGCAACAAACCCAATAAATTGAGCTCACGTGGTGTTGTGTGCATAGGCTGATAGGAGAAAAGAATCTGTTTTTCTTTTGAAGTATCTCAGAATAGTACTCGGTGAACAGCATCTCGCTTTAAGCAGTAGCTTCCTCGATTAAAGGGGACAGAGAATGAAAAACCATTTTTACCTTGTCTTTGTTGAATAATGGTAGTCTACCCGCATTCAAAAACATACAAAAAGTGCTAGACATGCTAAACATCTCAGTCTCATAGAAATTCCTCTTTTAGAAATGTCAGCCAGAAAACAGCCCAATCTGAAAAACTGATGCTTATGACATCACAGGCATCTCCCTGTCCCTACACTTTAAAATAATTGGCTACATTTTTTGAGTGGCAGCAAAGTCAGCCAATCAGTAATGAGATTGCAAGTTAAGCCAGTAGGGGGAGCCAAATAGGTGCAAAACCACTTGTTTAAAATCCCCCACCCTAATAGAGCTATCTGAGAGAGGTTTTTAGGAAGCTTTTAAGGCATTACAGACCCAAACAAAAAAAAGGTTTACATTACATATAAATAAACCCCCATTTTGACTGTTGTAGCCTGAAGGGTAATAAACTTCAAAACCTAACTATCGGTCACAAAGTGGTTGTTTTTGGCAGGAGGACAGGCTCATAATAAATTGAGATATCTGGCTGACATCATTTTTCTGATCGATACTACACGAGATAGTGATGTGTCGCCTGACATCTGATGATAAAATGTGTTATTCGTAACAGCTCCAAGCATCAGCTTCAAAATTACTTACTTGAACCAGTGTCGAAGTTGTTTTTCAGTTCATTTTAAGGCCATGAGCCTTGTAAACTTTTGGGATTTTTGAAGCTTTAAAGCACGAGTAAGTGTTTAGCGACAAACTCAATAAAACAAGCAAGCTGTCAGTGTTCCAAGATACTGACTAATTATGCAAAAGAGTTGCCAAAAGCGAAAGCAGCCGCCTCCCTTGTTGCTATTTATTCAGGTTGTTCACTTCTGTGCTCTAAAACCTGACAAATAAAGATGTTTCAACAGTTTGATCTGTGCCAGCTGTGTGTTTTCAGTACAGCCAATCTGTGAGGGCCAGTATTTTGGCATCATCTGTCAGACGTTGTTATATAATCTGCATTTGCACATGTTTGCTGCTTAAATTGGGCCAGATGAGTCTTTAATTAGCTCAAGAGGCAAATTCTTATGGTGTACAAAGACACTGGAGCATGTAATTCTTTGCTAAGAGCATTGTATTTCAAACTGCTAATTTTAATTGATAAGCTGTTCGCTAATAATTTTCTTAAAAAAGGGCACAGACAGCAAATCTGGATTAAAGATTTCTTAATAAATGCACTTTAATCACACACATTGTGTAATGAGAAGGCAACTCCTCAGCCTGTTAATATACTTTTGTCATTATAACTTATTTTGTGGGACGATACAGTTTACTCACATGGATTAATTTAAATAATTTTTTCCCATCTTTACAGTGCAGACGGGGTGTATGAAGTCTCATTTTACTGCAATGCAGTCGTCTCCAACACTGGTGACATATTTTGGCTCCCCCCTGCTATCTACAAGAGCGCATGTGCTATTGAAGTTCGCAATTTCCCTTTCGATCAGCAGAACTGCACATTGAAATTTCGTTCTTGGACGTATGATCGCACTGAGCTCGATCTTGTCTTGACTTCTGATTTCGCTAGCCGCGACGACTACACTCCCAGCGGCGAATGGGATATTGTCTCACTTCCTGGTCGGAAAAACGAAGATCCCAATGACATCAAGTACCTGGACGTCACATATGATTTCGTGATCAAGCGCAAACCCCTTTTTTACACAATTAACCTTATCATTCCCTGTGTTCTCATTACCTCTCTAGCAATTTTGGTGTTCTACCTCCCCTCAGACTGTGGTGAAAAAATGACACTTTGCATTTCGGTTCTTCTGGCTCTTACTGTGTTTTTGCTCCTGATCTCCAAGATCGTTCCTCCAACATCTCTGGCCGTTCCATTAATAGGAAAGTATCTGATGTTTACGATGGTTCTGGTCACGTTTTCCATCGTGACAAGTGTTTGTGTGCTCAACGTTCATCATCGTTCTCCGTCGACACACCGTATGCCTGAGTGGGTCAGGTTTGTATTCTTGCATAAACTTCCAACTTTTCTTCTCATGCGACGACCAGGAAGCTCCAACGTGCGGGAAAGGTTTCGACAGAAGCACCAGCAGAAATCATTCTCCTCAGATGGGAAGAACGTAAAGACGGATGGAGGACCATTCTTTGATGATCCCGTGCGTGTGTGTGGGGCGTGGAGGGTCGGTGATCTTCCTGAGGGGTCAGAGTTCAGACAGAGAGTGAGGGTCAGACATGACCAAGATGTGGATGAAGCTATAGAGGGCGTGAGGTTTATTGCTGAACATATGAAGATTGAGGATGATGATGAAGGGGTGAGAAATATTTAGTTATTTTATTAATTTATTGACTGTTGATTTGAAGCACACTGTAAACAAATCTATTTGCACTTAAGATGTAAAATATATCTTTGGTGTCCCCAGAGTATGTATGTGAAGTTTAAGTTCAAAATACAATATAGATAATTTATTATAGCATGTTAAAATTGGCACTTTGTAGTTGTGAGCAAAAATGTGCCTTTTGGGTGTGTCCTTTAAAATGCAAATGAGCTGATGAAATTCAAACACTGATCGCAATGATGGTGGTTTGTTGCAATTGAAACTTAGTTGTGCTGTGAATTATTTTCTCTCTCTCTCTCTCTCTCTCTCTCTCTCTCTCTCTGCACTAAATGGCAGTGCTGTGGTTGGATAAGGGGCGGTATTATTATAGTAAGAGCTCCTTATGACATCACAAGGAGAGCCAAATTTCAATTACCTAATTTTTCACGTGCTTGTAGAGAATGGTTTACCAAAACTAAGTTACTAGGTTGTTCTTATTCAAATATTTTGGGTTGATAGAGGCACTGGGGACCCAATTATAGCACTAAAACATGGAAAAGGTCAGATTTTCATGCCGTGGTCCCTTTAAGTTTAATCAACCAGGATTTAGAAGTCAACTATCTTGATGTGATGAGTTGCTGTAACTTATTAAATCAAGTTGAATTTGCTTTAGCTTTATTTGATCAATACAGTTAAAATGACTTAAAATCTTTGATTCAAATGACTCCAAATCAAAAACATTTTTTGATTTTAAGTGCAAGAAGATTTATTTACTGTGCAGTTTTTAAAAGTTTTATTAGTAAGAAGCAACACTTGGATTAATGGACTAATTGGATTTCTTAAAAGATGCTAAACCCCATAAATATATATTAGTCACTTTTTTAAAGTCGCCATGAAACGGAAGTAGCGATTGCCTTATTTTCCCCGTGGTGACGTATATCCGAATGAAACGGCTTTTGAGATGAAATAAGGCAGGGCTGGATTTGAATTTGTCCATCGAGATCTGATTGGATCGTTTGAAGTTGGGTCGTGTTGCTAATTGCTAATCACTGCGATCTTCTCCCGGACCCCGCCCACCTGCCATACTTTTGACCGGAAGTGAAGAGAGATCGTTTTGAGGAGGGGAGGAGATTTGCATTTTTGATTAAGAGCACACACGAATTTTTAAAAAATAATGAAGCTCACAGATAAGTCATTTGTTAATAATACCACACTATTAAAAATACATATATAGTTTTTCATTTCAATTTCATTGCGACTTTAAGATGTCAAGTAAATCTTTGGTGTCCCCAGAGTACATGTGTGAAGTTCTAGGTCACAATCCCATATAGATAATTTATTATAACATGTTAAAATTGCCACTTTGTAGACACTTAGAGGGTGTGTTTGTGGTTGAATAGTGCAGATTAAGAGGCAGTATTATCCCCTTCTGACATCACGAGGGGAGCCAAATTTGAATGACCTATTTTTTTCACATGCTTGCAGATAATAATTTACCAAAACTAAGTTACTGGGTTGTTCTTTCACATTTTTAGGTTGATAGAAGCATTGGGGACCCAATTATAGCACTTAAACATGGAAAAGTTAGATTTTCATGATATGTCCATTTAAAAGAAAGCTTGGTGGGAAACAGACATACAGTAGCAAGAAGTACAAATAGTATTCAGCTAAGGGTTTCTTACATATAAATGTATTACACTTGTACATATTCTACAATTTTTTATTTTAAATGTAAAATAAACTAATTTTAATTAACACCTCTGTTATTTCAGCTTAACAAGACAAAATCTTTAAGTACCCCTGGTTGGGTTTTGCAGTATGCCATCTCTATGAAACTGCATATGTTTATGTGTTTTATTCTCGTATCTGTCAAGTAGATCATCGAGGATTGGAAATATGTAGCCATGGTGATCGACCGGCTCTTCCTGTGGATTTTTATTCTGGTCTGTGTCACTGGAACTCTTGGACTCTTTGTGCAGCCACTCTTTCAGAGCTACAACACCTCCACGGCCGAGGATGAGTGAGTCACATCTTTCTCTCTTTTTCCCATCTCTTTTATTTATGAGAGAGGAGTGTTTGGAGGTCAGTGCCTTCTGGAGAATTCACATCATGTAACAATAGCTTCACCTTCAATGGGAAAAAGAAAGTCTGTGATCAACTTCGCTAAGTACCGACGCTTTACTTCTGTCTTTCCTTACCTGCCTTTCTCTTCTCTTGTGTCCTTGTTCCTGTCTTTTCTCTTTTGCAGAAATGGGGATTTCTAAAATATCTACTGGGTATTCCCGGACACATACCTGTCTAATCAGTTTTGACAGACATCAGGGTTGTGTGCTTTTCATAAATGAACTGAGAATGCCTTTAGCATTACAATTAAATAATTTAAGGCCAAAAACAGGATGCAGAATTGTAATTTGAATTAAAATAGAATGTATGATAGGATGATATTGACAGAATTACAGTTTTACACTAATTGTGGGAGGAACCTGTTCATTCTGGTCTGTCAATCAACACAAAAGTAACCAATAAGCTACTGTGTTGTAAGGCTGTGCTGTATCATGTAAAAACCACATCACAATACAAATTTTAACCTTATTAAACCAGATGTGCCGTCACCGGCACATTTTACCAAGCTCAATTAATTTTACCGTAACTCTTTAAACATTTGCGCTAGCAGAACAGAGTGGAATGGTCGATTTGAACAGTAAATCACAGAGAGCATTAGATTACATTGCAACAGATTTCAGTGAATGCGGAAATGTCATGAGAACTGTGGTAAAAAAGCCTCCTAAATAAAAACTGTGTAAATCAGTAACAAATTACTTGTATGCATGTACTACAGTATATTTTTTAAATCTAAAGTGTTAGTCTTAAATTGGCTAAAGTAAGATTCTTTTGATCATTATTTTTTAGTATTTCTTAATAAAAACAGTAAATGTTTAGTTAGATTTGACAGTCAAAAAACAACACAAACTTCCGGTTCTGAAGGGTTAAAGCAAAACAGTAAGTATCAACACAAGTTTTATAAATTAAAATCACGAAAAGCCTTGCTTCCACAAAAAAACCCTGACAAACTATGAACGAAGCCCCTATAGGAAAGCCGGCAAGCTAAGCATTAAAACGCTTAACGCTGCTGTACACATGGAAGGAGAACGCGGGCCATTTTTAATGAACAACTTAAAATGTAAACCTTAAATTTTGGCAAAAAAATGAAAAATGTAAACTGTAACTGACTGATGAAACACTGAACCCCTGCAACAGAAGACACTAATTATTATTAATTGGCTGAGGCACTGCACGCTAGCCAAGTTGATTGTTACAATTATTTCAATGGTAGAATCTCCCTGATTAAGTATCACTGCTATGAACAGCAACAGCGTCCCAAACTGCAGACTTCTATCTATATACAGTAGTAGGCGAAAACCAGTATGGCAATGCGAGTAGTTTTCGAAAAAACAGTACTTGAAAAATACTTGGATGACCTACTACTTCCAGCAAGATCCTGGAGTGTTTATTTGATGGACACTTTTTGCTGTCACATGACTCCAAGGGAGAGAAGTTATTAAACGAAGAAAAAGGAGAGTTTTTTTATTAAAAAATGTCAGAAAGCGGTAACACTGCTCTATTCCAATAGATATATTAAACAACTGTCCCATGTGGTTGAATTGCACTTGTTTAACAGCATTCCAGTTAACGACTAACTTTGTTGTTATGACGATGTGTCATGCGATGTATTGGATGTAGTACATCCAAATTCATTCAAACTATCAATATTCATACTATATAGTACCGTACTATAATTGCATTATGCGATTTTGGACGCATGAAATGTTTTACATACATGGGGCCCTATTTTAACGATCTAAGCGCATTGTCTAAAGCGCATATAGCGCACAGTCTAAATGGGCGTGTCCGAATCCACTTTTGCCATTTCAATGATGGGAAAAATGGTTTGTGCCCCAAGCGCAGAGTCTAAAAGGGTTGTTCCTATTCTCGTAATGAGTAATGGGTGTGTTTTGGGCTTAAAGTGCAATCAGCCAATGAGAATCTCAGCTCTCATCCCCTTTAAAAGCCAGTTGCGTTTGCACCATGCCGATTCCCTATTTAGATGGCGGAATCTGTAAACTGAAAAACTAAGCGGAGGAAAAAGACCACCAGTTTAAAGCAACACTATGTAGTTTTTTTTACCTTTAAATAATGTCTCTAAAATAATTTCAGTGATAGAACAACTTTTAACTGGACAAATTGTACTGTTGCCGCAACCTGAGCAGCCTCCTAGCTGCTACAAGCACACTCTGAAAGTGGTGGTGGAGGGTAGGAAACACAACCCCGCCCCTCCCCCTGCCTGCAGAAGAGTGTCTGATACCAGGCACTGTTGCGCTTTTCAACCACATGGGGGAGCTGCAACACTTTGCTTTTAGACCAAATGTAATTTATTATTAAATAAATAAATATAGCATTAAGTAGCAGATTTTTGTGTTTTTTGATTAAAGGGGGGGTTTAATGGTATTTCAAGCATTCTGACTTATTAACACAGTTATAGAGTTGTTTCCTCATGCTAAACGTAGGCAAAGTGTCAAAACAGCAGTTGGGCGTGTTTCAGAGTATTTCTGTGCCGAATGCACTTCGCCAGGGTTCGTACAAGTTTCGGCTAATTTTTTTCGATTACGGTTCTAACTGACGTTTCAGGGGTTTTCGATACGTATCACTTCTTTATATGGGCTTCCGCCGGAAAACTTCCCCCGGAAAACCCCGCCCAGCCGTCAGTCAGCGGGAGACGCTAGAGCTTGCTAACAGCTTATCACGCCACTCAGCCTTGTTTAATTTCAAAAGTCAACAATGGCACAACAAGAAGTGTGTTTTTGGATGTAAGGAGAAGACATCCAGCCTTATGGAAACAATGGATATAGTTTATTATCCGGATTAGCAGCGGAGTTTTGCGTGTGTGTTTGATGCGGTGGATTTTCAGAACCGGGTCATGACGAGTTACACGTGGTTAGTAAGACTTCTGTCTTATGTTGGAAATAGGCGCGTGTATATTATATAAATGACACGAACATGTAGTGAATCATAAGTTAAAACAGTGTTGTATAGTGTTGTATGACTCGTACTCGCTCCTCCCGTGTTATAACTCCTCCTTCTGCATTTTTTCGTACGTTATCGGAAAGATTCGGTAAAGCTAATATTTCTTTTATAAATCTGATTAAACTAAAGACTCTTCAGAGATATAAAGGATGTCATACTACTCTATAGGTACTCCAGATTAATATCAGAAATGCAGAAACAGCGTGTGTTACGTGAGCTTTAACATATACAGCTGTCACTTTAAAAGCTTACAGTAATGGATTCACAAGTCCTAAACCACTTTTATCCTAAACTTTGCACTTTACACATAACCTTTTTATACACATTTATATACGCCAATGAACATATTGACTTAATTATGAGCGTATGTGACTGTCAAAGCCTGAAAGAACACAGCTCTGCATGTGCACATTTGTTCCTGCTGAGATGCTATGGACAGCAGACTTTCTTTGTGTCCCAGCAACTTATTTTAAGGACTACAAAACAATAAATTGTTATACATTATGATGATTGCTTCACCAGATCCTTGCATATGAGACAGCAGGTGCGTCAAGCAGGTTTCACAAGGACTTTTCATGTGTGTATCGTCATGAAAGTAATGCATTATAACTTACCATTAAACTTAGAAATGTAGTAGAGATAATGGTTTTATGTGAACTCAGAAGATGTGATTCCAGACCCCTGTTGTCAGTGATATAAGTATTTGAAATGAAAATGATTTCTTAATGTCTAGTGACATATCAGGGCCATTTTATGATTAATTTATATACATTTCTTACATACTGTTCCTTTAAAGGCAAAAATATTCACCAAGTTGTCTACTCTATAAATAATGAAAGACATTATATTGTATTTATTTTTATGAGACATTTTTAATTTCTGGAAATATTTATACAGAATATGACAAATAATGCAGGATCCCAAAAATGCGTCATTTTGTTGATTTTGCACTCCTTCGCGATCGCGAACAACTGGAGGGACTGACTGGCAGCCGACTCCAGATTGTACAATCAGTATTTTGTCTCTGGTAAGGCCTCAATTAAAGGGATAGTTCGGCCAAAAATGATATTAAACCCATGATTTACTCACCCCCAAGCTGTCCGAGTTGCATATGTCCATCGTTTTTCAGACAAACACATTTTCGGATATTTTATAAAATGTTTTAGATCTTTCAGTTGATTAAATGTAATGTTACGTGGTCCACCCATAGTCCACGACCTTCAAGTCCAAGAAAAGTGGGTCCATCCTTCACAAATTAAATCCAAACGGCTCCAGGATGATAAACAAAGGTCTTCTGAGGGTAATCCGCGCGGTGTTGTTGTAGAAATATCCATATTTAAACTTAAATAAACGAAAATAAATACCTTCCGGTAGCACTGCCATCTTAGTCGCGTCCGCATTCAGGAGAGAGTATTAGTGTAGTGTACGCACTTTTCTTAGTGACGTATGACAAATTCGGAGGGCGGGGGCACAGAGCAGCAGCAGAGTAGCCTCCGTAGGCTGCGTAAGCTCTCATCCTGAATGCGGACGCGACTAAGATGGCGGCGCTACCGGAAGGTATTAATTTTCGTTAATAAGGTTTTAAATATGGATATTTCTACAACAACACTGCGTGGATTACCCTCAGAAGACATTTGTTTATCATCCTGGAGCCGTTTGGATTTAATTTGTGAAGGATGGACGCACTTTTTTTGGACTTGAAGGTCGTGGACTATGGGTGGACCCGGGTAACATTACATTTAATCAACTGAAAGATCTAAAACATTTTATAAAATATCCGAAAATGTGTTTGTCTGAAAAACGATGGACATATGCAACTCAGACAGCTTGGGGTTAAGTAAATCATGGGTTTAATATCATTTTTGGCCGAACTATCCCTTTAAACTTATAAATGTGACCATTTAGTGCATTAGATATGCTGTATTCGCTGCCAAGACGGACAGAAATATGGCGGCGTGCATGGTAAAAGTGAAGTCTTTGGTACCCATGAATACGAAAGATATTTAATATTAACACTGGTGTTGATATAAATGTGGGAGATAGGTCTGAATGGCTGCTACTCCCAGTAAAAAGAGCCAATCATCAATCGGAATCCTCTAGAGCAGTGTTTCTCAAACTTTTTAAGCCCAAGGACCACTTTATCTTCCAATTTTTTTCTGGGGACCACCTAATAGAATCCCACTCTAACATGCCCCCAAAAAACAACAAAATAGGAAGGATAAGCTAAATTTAAGTTTAATATGCAACTGTTTCAAGTCAAAACTAATTTTTTAAACACAAATGATCAGAAATAATTATATTAATTTTATTTCATTTGAAAAAGTAAATGTGAAATGAGTTACAGCTTAATGTGAACAACAAACTGCACATATGAAAAAAGACTGCAATTAAACATACTGTAACAGCCTAGGTCCCACTTAATGTCATTCCAAAGAGCCATTAGTTTAAAACTGAGGTGGTGGGTATATGAAGTCTATGGTTGTAACTATGGTAACAATAAAATGCTGAAAAAAATGTTCCCCTTAATGTCCAAAATCACTGAAATTACAGAGATTTTACACATGAAACAAAAACTAGTACATTACAAAACTAATAGATCTGTGGATTTTAGCTGCTTTCAGTTGACGCTTGATCTTTTCTTTTGACTCATCTTTGGTTTAGCCACCGATCCATTTTTAAGTTATTAAAACAGAATGGCAAGATCTGATATCACAGTTTCACAAGTGCATTAAAAATCTACTTAAATAAGTGACGATTGTATAAACACTTGCCTAGTTTAGGTCATCTTTTGGCAGACCACTGGGGGGTTTTGCCACACTTTGAGAATTACTGCTCTAGGAGAGGGACTTTGCTCATGTGCAGAATAGACAGGTCTTGTTTGTTATGTTCTAACAAGACCTTAGAGGCGTTGCAAATATGGCAGACTGATACTACTTCCCTAAAAGACAATATACAGAATCGTAGTGTGCTGTGGTCATAGCTGTGTTTAATCGTAAATGAAACAGCTATTGACCAAACAGAATGAAGGACTCTAACTAACAATTTTTAAGCATATAAGCAGAAACCTTTGTAGCGCCAGTGATGATTCTTTTGGTATCCCACCTCCAACCCAACTTCTCTATTCTAATTCACCTTATTTTGTCCAGTTGTGTACTTCAGATCAGAACTCAGATCAAGCTAGAGATCAAGCACTGCCTTCATGGAAAGCAGGCAAATTAGTTTACACTTATTTCTAAAACAAGAGAATTCAAATTCCAATTTAACATCCTGTGGGGCATGTTGAAAATTGCATTTCAGTTCAAGCTCATGAACAGAAATGAAGCAAATATAGAAATTCTTAATTTTTGCCCAACCCTGACATACATAAACAGAACCACAAATACACTTTATCTACTTCAATGTTCATCAGCAAAACATGAATCTCTGTGTCACATGACAGATTCTACAGTACACTTTCAAAGCTATACTGTAAAGAGATGGGTTTTTTCAACTAATAGCCTTTAAAATCCACTACTTTATATGTGTCACTGAATACACAACCTTGCAAAAAATGTTATATAACTATATGTTGTTCGTAGTGTTCACTTTTATAATTTTTCATATTTAGCACTATCAAAGACAGTTTACAGGGTTTTAAGAGCAGGATGTTTTTTGGAGACCTTGGTACAAGGACTAAAATGCTTGATTTGCTCTTCTGCTTGCCCTCACCCAAACTGCCCAGACACACAAACTGTAGTTTAATCAATATTGTTTGTTATGTAAGTTTATGTATTTCTACTGTACATGCAGAAGTCTGTCACTTGTTTTCTTTTTAGGTTGCCTAATAAGAAAAGTGTCATGCAATGAATAAAAAACACTTCACTTCATAACATACAGTTTTTAAAATGGGCATTGTATTTATAAGCGTAAAGTTTTTCTTCATTTGATGCTGTACAGTTAGTGGTATTTTTTATTTGAGATTGATATACTTTACTTTGTTTTTATGTCTCACTTCTGTTACGTTTTTTGAGCGTCTTTTTTGCCTAAATAGAGCCAGTGACTAAGTGGAAAATAGAGAAGCCTGTGGGAGCCAGGGAAACCAATACAGCACAGATATTAATGTTACTATATTGTGACAACAGGCGTAAATGTGTTTTAACTGGTGTTATGTAAACGGATATTAAAAATAACTTGGCACAAACTGAAACTCTGCATGACTTTGTCTGCTAGTAAGACTAATGAAACGTAGTCCTGCGTATAAAAGGTCTTGTGATTTTTGTAGCTTCACCTATCCAAGATTCTCCCACTTAGACAGGAATAGGCAGCCAAAGGCAGGGGCGGGTATACGTTGAAAAAATATGACAAAATATCAAAACTCTTTGGTTATCTTTGACCGCAATTCTAAATGGTCTAATCAATTTCAATGGATTATGCTAAGCTATGCTAAAAGTGGTACCACCATACCCGGAGATCAGGTAAATGGATTCCAAAACAGTAAAAATCAAATGTTTAACTAGTGGAGCTGGAAAATAAGCATATTTTCAAAAAAAGTGGAGTGTCCCTTTAATGCGATTATTGCAGGCAAATACTTCAGTCACTTGCTAGTGCTAAACAACAGGATGAATGTAGAGGCCTATTTCTCCCCAATAATACTTTGTTATTTATTTGTATATATAAATTGGACATTTTATGTAGAATGTGAAAATAATTATATCAAGGTTTTGTATTACGGTCATTTAGGATTCGACTGTGTAGAATTACATTTTGTAAAAAGTGGTTTGCTATGCAATTTTATGGTAAACAACTCATTAAGCTTAGGAAATGCACAAGTGCTTCCAATGGTTTCTTGAATGCCAGAGGATTTCTGCCACAAGGCAGTATGCTAGACAAATTACACATCTGAGTAAAAATTGGCACCAGGGTTTTGATCCAATACGACAAAGACTAATGCATGTATGATTCAGGATTCATTTATTACTTTGGTTGTTTATAATTGGATTGAGCTTCTCTTTGGAGTCCTGCTTCCATGGTTACACTGATCTTTTTCTATTCAAGTTATCTCCCCTCTTCTCCCCTCCTTCAATGTGTGTATGTTTGTGTGTCTGTACATAACCACACTATTCATTAACACTTTGTTGTGATTCTGCATTTGTTTAATTGCTCATCTCTCTGTGAGTGGCTTCATGAACACATAAAACACATGAAGCCTAATGGAATGTCCTTTCTCTCTACTCATCTGTACTCATGCAGTCATGACAAGTAATAACCATTTTTCAATGCAGATGTAAAACATTACCACTGTATTGTTTAAATCACTGTCAAGTATTCAAAATATTGTCTGGAAAACTTCTAGAAGTGCTAAAATATTTAATACTTAAGTTGTTCAGGAGGTAATTAGAGCTACATAAGATTAATGTGGTCATAAATTAAAAAGAACCAGAGAAAATCAATGAAATGTGTTTTTTTGCGGATGCATAAGAATGACAAGTCAAGAGAATTTTTTTTTTTGAGGTGTCAATCTTTATTTATTTATTTTTATTTGCACATATATTTCCAGCTGCCCATAGCGATGATGTCGGGTGGAAGATTTAACATGGCAACTTGATCGCATCAGCAAAGACCGTCGCTGTTGTCTGCAATGCTGCTGATCAGCAGAAAAGCCCCTCCATTGCTTATAGCACACGGAGATATCGACATCTTTCATATTTACTGTTCACATACGCACTGCTGCAGTGTACATTTGTGAGAAAGGGGGAATGTGTTTGTTCATATTAGTGCACATCCTGGATTAAATATTTAACATGAATTTTATATGTTTTTATAATATAATTGTTTTTATAATCATTCATTTGAATACACTTTTTCTTGTTTATGGAAAATCTCGATGGTAACATGGGATAAACTTTTTTTGTGTGTGTAAAGGGGAGAGAATTTGGGTTTTGATTCAGCTTTGGAAAAAGCGTTTATTCTCTTTATCCTTTTGTTCAATTACAGTTTTATAATTCTCAACAACTTGAACACTTTGTTTGCAAATTATTATTTCATTATCCACATTTAGCACAAAAACATGAATTATACCATAAGTATCAGGTTTTCATATTTCCTCTGCAGCACAAAACAATGAATTGTGTTTTGTCAATGTCCAAGTTCTTCAGAAGGTGACTTGTTTAACCATCAATGCAAAATTAAGATGTAAACTGAAGTCAATTGACTTACAGTTTTTTACAATCACTTTGCTACTATTTTCAGAACCTTGATGTCATTTTTCACAACTCTAGACACAAAACTCACAACCAAAGATCAAAATGCACATTTTTCAAAACTCTTAACTCTTTTCTCAATTGCTTGGATACAATACACATAAAACTTGGATCATTTGTTCATTCAACCAAAATCACATGTTCAATATGACACAACTTAACATCAAAGTACTACTGTTTCAAAAGGCTATTCACACATCACATTTCAAATAAGTGTCTATTCATTTTCTTACAATGATCTAACTATCAATCAATACAACTGCCCAAAATGATAAGTAACTGTTGCATTATTCGTAATAGTTGTATGGAAACAGACAAAGAATCTTCCATGTTTACTGAAAATCATGAAAGTTTCAAGATAATGAGGTTCATTGTAACCAATAAGCATGGAGCATGAACCAATTATCACTGTACTGTATAGATGCAGGCCCTTGTAATTGCTTGTCCAATTCTGCCAACTTGTTACTGATGATTGAGTGCAGATTGTGAAATGATGTGACCTATGTTGTGATTGTACTGTAGTGTTTTCATCAATACATTACAAACTTTGTTCAATGATTCCAATGTGTCTGTCGTATTCTCTCTACTACTGCAGAACTTTTACAGATATGTATTTGCTCTACATGTACCATAATGAAATCTGTATCACCAATTTTGTTCTACAATACTTAATGATTGTACAAACAATGACTTAGTGAAACTATCAGTTGCTTGTGTGTGGGTGATCTATAGTTATGTTTCCATGGTATTTCACAGTAAATTTGTGTTTTGAAACAATGATTGTGCAAGTGCAAGATGTCTTTAAAGATGTGAATGCACAATGCAATGTTTTGAACACTAGACAGCCTGTGTTACAAGTGATTACCGTTTTGAGTTTTGTATCTAGAGTTGTGAAAAATGACATCAAGGTTCTGAAAATAGTAGCAAAGTGATTGTAAAAAACTGTAAAGACCTGCTGTAAATTTGCTATCAACAATGAAAGTCAAGAGAATGTGTATTTTTTTTATATATAAACAATTAGATTTAAAAACTTAATATGACATGCTTAAAATTAATAGTTAATAATTTTTTTAAGAATATTACATTCCTACATATAAAAATAAAAATGTCACTTTTTAAAATAAATGTACTCCTGATGTTATATGATCATTGTGTAGATTAATCTCTCCTTTGACAAGTTTATAAAACTATTGTCATGACCCCATTTCGTCAATATTTGACGACACTTGACCATTCGTCATATGTTGACGTGAAGGGTATACCTTCAATACTTCAATACTATTACGTCCGTTGCATTCTCTTTCCTATTTTATTACCATTTGCGCGTCGGTTTAGGGTTAGATTTACATAATGACATCCCTACCCAAACCTAACTCTAACCCCAACGCCAGGTGACAACTGTTTCTAACCCCAACGCCAGGTGACAACTGTTTAATTTCGCGTACAATGTTTAATTTCGCGTACACTGTTTAATTTTGCGTAATCTAACCCTAAACCGACGCGCAAATGGTAATAAAATAGGAAAGAGAATGCAACGGACGTAATAGTATTGAAGTCCCCAGTTCGTCAAAAAATGACGCGAAAGGTATACCCTTCACGTCAACATATGACGAATGGTCAAGTGTCGTCAAATATTGACGAAATGGGGTGAGACTGTGTTAGACTGGGAACAGGAGTAAGGACACAAGTGCAAGTTCACGATGAAATAAATAACATTTAGTAACAAATGAGAAACAAAACACGAGTAGCAAACAACGGGCAGGTAAATAACACAGGAACAGGGACGGACTGGGGCTAAAAACAGCCCTGGACTTTTTCCCAAATAGGCCCATCATCCGGCCATTCGCCCCTAGCCGTGCACAACAGACAAGGATGTCCTGATACTATGCCACAATACTGTCAGACTATTAGACAAGGATATTTAATATTTTGTCCATGTCATATTAAACTTTGATGTATAATAAGGCTGTGAAATAATGAAAATAGCTAGGCCTATTAATTTTGTCTGTACAGCTTTCACAAACAACCACCAGGTCTTTGCCAATTCCACAATACTAAACACAAATATGAAAGACAAGGAAAAACTGCACTCTGATGGAAGACAGACAGAAAGTGCAAGCTAGGATTTTTTTGTTAAACTAATATTTAGTCAATTATTTAGCCCCCTTTCTTATTAGCACGTTTAGAGTGGTTGCAATGCATGCCTGATATTTACCCATTTAATTCAATACCTTAGTCTTCATTGTAGCAGAAAATGTGAGCTCACTACAACCTCTCATATACAATAAAGTCAATGAAAGAAATGAAAACCAATGCAATACGATTAATGTCCACCCACAGACTGTTTTTAAACCGGGTTGGATAAATATTTTTTGCTTTGATGTGTGTGATTTTGGTTAGATGACAGTTGGTTGTACAGTAGATTACAGTTTGACAAGAGTTTACAGTTTGACAAAAGCAAAATGTTTTGTTTTATTGCGACTGTATACAAATTTAAGCAAACACTTTGCCGTTTGAATTATGTCCCATATGAACAAAATGACAGAGTATGTATTGTTTTTATGTTTCCACTGTTCAATCGCGCCCGCGCCTCTCTCTCTCACACACACACACGCGCGTGCGCACACACTCACATCACGTCTTTCTCTAACTGTGGGTTCACACCAGCCGCGGAAGTGGCGGCAAAAACGCGCTATTCGCGCGTAGTTGGACGCTTGAACATTTGAGTTCACTCACTTCATTCTCGCGTGAAAGCCGCAGGTGAAATTCTAGTCATTCGAGAAATTCACGCGGAAATCCGCGTCATGGGAGCGGCTTCTGCGACTCCGCGGAGACTACACCACTCCGCTCGCTTCCTGTAATCACGTCACTACTACAGCAAGCTCCTGATTGGTTAACGCGGCGCGGAATTCCGCCAAAGTTCAGATTTTTGAACTCGCGCGTTTCCCGCGGCAACGCTCAATTCGTGCGGAACGCCCCGTGGCTTCCGCGCCATCCGCGCCGCGGCTACCGCGTGTATCAGTGCCTCTGCTGTTGGCTGTTCATATTTATTAGACTTTTTTGCCATCGGCCGGGCGACGGCCCTCCGTTAAACGGCCGTTCTGGACTTTTCCAGAACGCACAGATTGCCAATCCGTCCCTGCACAGGAACAGACATGGAAGTTATGACAATGATCCGGCAGTGAGTGGTATAAATACACAGACTAAGTGATAACAAACAGGTGGGATGAATCAGGTAATTAATTAATGAATGTCTAGGTGATAATAATTTGAACAGACACAAAACATGACACGGACTAACCGTGACAACTATAAAGCAGAAACCCTGGCATTAAAAGGCTTGAGACTTGACTTAGACATGGCCTTAAAAGACTTGAGGCTAAGACATTGCTTTGATAAAAATCTGATTTAATTTAGACCTAGCCTTAAAAAAGACTAGAAACTTGACTTAGACATGACCTTAAAAATGCTGAATTGTCACTGTCAGAAAACTATCGTAGGCTATCTTTGGTTTGGTCGCAAGACCGGGAAAAATTGCAAAGATTGTTTCACAATGACAATGAAAATCGTGCAGTGTATCCCGGGCTTTAGTCCTGGCCCCAAAAGATTTGAGACTTGACGTAGACATGGCTTCAAAGACTTGAGACCTATACATGCAATTGAAAAGCTTGAGACTTAGACATGGCCCCTGAAAGACTACAGACCTGACCTAGACCTTGCCTTGAAAGACTGGAGACTTAGACCTGACCCCAAAAAAACTTGTGACTTGATCTAGACCTGGCCCCAAAATACTTGAGAGTTGACATATACATTGCCCCAAAAGACTTGAGACCTGACCTAGACCTAGCCCCAAAAGACTTGAGGCCTGACTGAGACCTGGCCCCAAAAGACTTGACCTAGACCTGATCCCAAAAGACTTGACATTAACATGGCCTCAAAGACTTCATACTTATACATGCCATTGAAAAGCTTGAGACTTAGCCATGGCCCTGGTAGACTGAAGACTCGAGTTAGACATGGCCGTGAAAGAATTAAAGCAACACTATGTAGTTTCCATGTAAAAATTACTTACAGCTCCCCCATGTGGTTGAAAAGCACAACAGTGCCTGGTATCAGACACTCTTCTGCAGGCAGGGGGAGGGGCGGGGCTGTGTGCTCTACCCTCCACCCCCACTTTCAGAGTGTGCTTGTAGCAGCTAGGAGGCTGCTCAGGTTGCAGCAACAGTACAATTTGTCCAGTTAAAAGTTGTTCTATCACTGAAATAATTTTAGAGACATTATTTAAAGGTAAAAAAAACTACGTAGTGTTGCTTTAAGACTTGACTTAGACATGGCCTTAAAAGATTTGATAGTTGATTTAGACATGCACTGTAAAAAATGATGTGTCAATTTTTTACACATTGTGTGTGTCATGCCATTTAAGGCGTTATTTCATGTTAAAATAAATGAAAAGGACAACACAAGTTGTGGGTAACACTTTATTTTACGACCCGCAAAGTACAGCGTAATTAAACCGAATTTACAGCGTACCTATTTGTAACAACAGGGTAGGTAACCTGTAGGTATAAGGGAATAATATTTTAAGTTTGGGGTAATAAGGGGGTAAGAATATGAAGAATTATAAATTATTTATACTCTTAAGTATTTTATAACAACAGGGTACCTATTGTAATATTACGTGGTATGTATGACTTAAGTTTATGGGGAAATTATGTTTTATTTATTTTTTATTGTGAATTTTTCATATTGACTACTGAATGTTGTATACAGTCAATGTCTACGAGCCACATCGGCAAATAAATATAACAGCACATCACTTTTATTTTAGTAGCCTATATTACTTGCTTTTAATAACAAAAGTCCAGCTGATTTAATGTGGTTATCTTTTTTTAAGGTAAGTACAATACAAATAGCAACTTATTCCCTATTTACCAGGAAACTCCTACATTTGCGGACATATTTGAAGTGGTGCTTTGCAATTTATTTACTGTAAACACAAGTATTTTAGCCAAATATAATTTATGCAATGGCAAACCAGAATGAAACAACAGCAGATATCAGCTCCCGCTAAAGCAAAAGACGGACTACATGCGTAGGCTACTGGGCAGGTGTAGAGCGCGCGGCTGTCTGCAGGAGGTTTGCTGGAACGCGATCCTGAGGTGAAATTTCTTTAAGAGGTTTTAAAAACGTTCTACACTGTGGAGTACGGCTGCGAGTGATGTTAGCAGGATCCGCATGCTGGATAAGGTGACTGGTTTTGTTAATACATGACCCCTGCATTTCAAACAATGTTTTTCAAGAAAGTTGCTAGCTAACGGTAGCAGGTTAGCTAGCACATAAGTAAGCCTAAAGTTATTTACGTAACTGGCTCAGAAAACTCTGTTTCTGTCAAGGCACAGTGAAGAAACATTTACTGAAGGCTTTCATTTATGTTTTTTATATGTAATGCAGAACAGCATTTGTGAGACGACATCAACTCATCATCCGAGTGGACAAGAACACCAACAGAGGAAGCCAAGCCGCAAAAACAATGAAAAATTGTCAAGTTATGTGATAATAAACATTAAGTGTTGGCTTAATTATAGTGTTTTAAAGATGTTTTGAAATATGTTGTTTTAAAATAAAGATAACAATATTCTGTATGTTTATGGTATTTACCCTATAACAAGAGGTGAACAAAGCACCACTTTAGTTTACAGCCCGCAAATATGTGAGTTACCTGGTACATACACAGAACAATCGGGGAATAAGCCCCACTTTAGTTTACAGCCCGCAAATATGAGAGTTACCTGGTACATACACAGAACAATCGGGGAATAAGCCCCACTTCAATTTACAGCCCGCAAATATAAGAGTTACCTGGTAACTCCTGTATACATATACAGATCAAAGAGGTACAAGGTGCTATTATTTTTATTGTGTGTTATATTTTATTTGCCGACGTGGCTTGTAGACATCAACTGTAGGCTATACAAAACACTTCATCAGGTAAGTAGCAAATATGAAAAAAAAAAAAAATATTACACATAGACCATATTACCCATAGACGTAAGTCATACATACCACGTAATATTACAATAGGTACCCTGTAGTTATGAAATACTTAGAGAATAATTTTCCATATATTCTTACCCCCTTATTACCCCAAACTTAAAATATTGTTCCCTTATAACTACAAGTACGTACTGTAGAGGTACTCTGTTGTTACAAATAGGTACGCTGTAAATTCGGTTTAATTACGCGGTACTTTGCGGGTCGTAAAATAAAGTGTTACCCTTTTAGCGGTAATGAGCATGTAACGAAGTATTTTTTTAAACCAACAAACTCATTTAAATTTCAGCAATTGTAACTGTGTTACTTGATTTAAAAAAAAAATTTGTTACATGCTCACTACCACTAAAAGTAGTGGAATTACAGTAATGGAATTACTTTGTAACGCGTTACTTCCAAAATTGTTTTTAACTTGTGTTGTCCCTTTCATTTATTTTAACATGAAATAACACCTTAAATGGCATGACACACACAATGTGTAAAAAATGAACACATCATTTTTTGCAGTGTGGCATTAAAAATTTGAGACGTTACTTAGACATGGCCCCAAAAGACTTGTGACTTGACTTAGACCTGATCCCAAAAGACTTGTGACTTGACTTAGACATGGCTCTGAAAGACTTGAGAATTAGACACGGCATTAAAAGATTTGAGACTTGATTTAGACATGGCATTAAAAAATGTGAGACTTTACCTAGGCATGGCCCTGAAAGACTTAAGACTTGACTTAGACATGGCATTAAAAAATTTGAGACTTGACCTAGACCTGTCCCCAAAAGACTTGAGACGTGACTTAGACCTGATCCCAAAAGCCTTGTGACTTGACCTAAACCTGGCCCCAAAAGACTTGATACTTATACATGTAATTGAATAGCTTGAGACTTAGACATGGCCCTAAAAGACTTGAGACTTGATTTGGACTCCACCTCAGTCAACCAAACCAGTCTTCTACAACATAACCACACAGCCCTCTGTCTGTTGTTTTGCTGGAACACCTTCTATCTTAAACTGAGAGAGAACAAAAAACAGAGAACATGCAAATAAAGAAAACTGAAAATACAATAGCTACACAGAGGTAGAATAACTGTTGTTTGAATACAAGCCACACACATAATTTCATTAGCTTGGGAACCTCTCTCAGATATCGCTCATTAAATATTGTCTTAAGGTCGCACGTCCCCAAAGGCTTATGAAGAGGCTAGCTGTGCTTGCCTTTGATCATTCTTGCTGCCACTGAAGATTAAAATAACAGTTATTGCAAACACTAACCAAACACAGCAGTCATTTTATTCCAGATGTATGTAGCACACTCTCTCAAACTCTGTCTGTTCTATAGTTAAAATTCAAAAGGTCAAATAATGTCAGGTTTAGTATAATTTCTGAATTTTTTGCTAAATTTGAGTTCATGTCAAAACTTTTATTTTATTCTAGAACAAATGCGTTCCGTAGAAAACACAGTTTTTAAGCTTACTAAAGCATGCAAAATATTTACACATGTAATTTAACAAAGTGACAGCTTGTTTGGGAGTGACGCACATGGAAAAATTCTGTAATATTTCTTCACTTTACACATCACATCTCAGTTTAATCTCAAGCATTTTCTTCACTGACGCTGTTGTCTCCATAGTAACCAAGTCCACACACGTTTAAACTAGAGGACAAATTGTTAGTCAGAATGAAAATGACACTTAACTTAAGAAACAGTAAAATGGTTTATTTCACTATTCATGTACTCTCTTCATTTACATTTTCACTATTCATCACCAGTGTATTGCTTGTATCAGAATCAAGGTATGCACTATTAATTCTCCCCAGCACATTCCTTAACCTTATTCAAGGTAAACACTGATCGATCTACATTTTATATCCTATAAGATCCTTTCTGTTCCTTATGTTCTGAGAATGTTTGTTTTATTTCTCTTTCAAAGCTAGTGCATTCAATGTACAGTATACATTTGATTTAACCTATTCTTATGAAATGCGTATGAATTGCACGCAGTGTAAAAAAGTTGTGCAATACATACGCCAAATTCCAATTTTGGTTGCATAATGATACACCATTCCTTCTTCTTCAATTAATACAGCGCATCTTTTTGTTTCATTTTATGTATTGGTTTCTAATTTTTTTCTGTTTTTTAAACCATTGTCGCTTGGGTTTGGGGTTAGATTTGGGATATGCTTTAGGATGTCATTTAATATGTAGGTTCCCTTTCAGTCGGTCACTACGACGTCACGTCGTGACCGACGAATTGGGAACCGCTCCGCGGGTGACCTATCTACTTCGAGAAACTATAAAAACGCCAATGAACTTGGCATGCAGGTATTTGCATAATGCCGGCGCCGCCCCGCCAGGTGCGTATATAAGCCGCAGGTGCACAATACCAAATTAGCTTTATTGCTTCGAAGCCGGCAGACATCTGCTCTCGAGAAGCTGTTTAAACTGATCTTCGTAGATCCTGTCTCTAAAGAGGGAAAAGAAAAATCTCAGCTTGCTGAAGCTGGTTGGGCAAAGACACCTCAGCGGAGGCTCGCAGTGTTTTCTCCACCCTTCTCTCTCTCTCTGTCTCTTTAATTTAGGACTTGAGTTCGAGTGAGTGCGTTTGCCTCTCCCTGTGTGTTTCACCAGCTCGCACAAAAGAGTGATTTCCCTAAAAGAGCAGCACGTTTGAGCTTTGTGTCTTTTTAAAGACAGCCACTCATTCGTGTCACGGTTGGGTGCGTCTTTTTAAAGATGGCATTCCGCCCGTGCTCCGTTTCTGGATGCGGTGTGTTCATCGCTCCCCGGGATGGCCACGAGCGCTGTGTTTCGTGTCTGGGGCTCCAGCACGCTGAGGCAGCGTTGCGTGATAGTTCATGCTCCATCTGCGAGGGCATGACTATGGCGGATTTGCGGAGACGGGTGTCGTTTCTCCGGGAACGGCCCCCGCCTTCCAAGCCTGGTACTGCTAAGAGCGCAGTTGCTAGGCTTGCGAAGGATGATCTCCGTATAACGGTGCTGGGTCGGTCTGCTGGTTCGTCCAGTGGCTCCCAGCGCCCTGATCCGTTGCCAGCGGAGGTCCCGATGGAGACGAGTGGCCCGTGTTCTACGGTGTCCTCGCGCTCTGTCGAGCCTCCACCGGAGACTTTGTCCACCGTAGCATCGGAGGGGGGGCTGTCAATCTCGGACGCCGATCCAGACCCACTCCCTCCTTCGGGAAGGGTTGCGGGCCCTGCGTTCGACCCCGAGATGGCAGCCATGCTCGCTCGGGCGGCGGCGGCGGTCGGCTTGGAGTGGACTGAACCTCCCCCACCCGAACCGTCCCGCCTCGACGATTGGTACTTCGGGGGTGCCAGGGCTTCCCAGCCCTCGCCCCCGGTGCCTTTCTTCCCCGAGGTCCATGAAGAGCTGACGCGGTCGTGGAAAACCCCGTTTTCCTCCCGGAACCGGCCGTTTCAGCCTTCACCTCTCACCTCCCTCGAGGGTGGAGATGCCAGGGGGTACACTGGTATCCCGTCAGTGGAGCGGCCGGTCGCGATCCAGTTGTGTCCGGCCGGTGTCGCTTCCTCCTGGCGGGACCAGCCTACTCTCCCCTCACGGGCCTGTAAGCATTCGTCCGCTCTAACCGGCGCTGCTTACAAAGCCTGTGGGGAGGCAGCTTCAGCCCTGCATGCCATGGCATTGCTGCAGGTTCACCAGGCTAAGGCTCTGAGGGACCTGCACGCGGGGGGTCACGATTCGGCGGAGTTCTCCGAGCTCCGTGCGGCTACTGACCTGGCGCTTCGTGCGACCAAGGTCACCGCACGTGCCGTCGGTCGTGCGATGTCCACCCTGGTGGTCCAGGAACGCCATCTCTGGCTGTGCCTGGCGGACATGAAGGATGCTGACAAAACCCGGCTCCTGAATGCTCCGGTTTCCCAGGCCGGCCTGTTCGGCGAGACGGTCGAGGAGTTTGCCCAGCAATTCTCCGCGGCCAAGAAGCA
This sequence comes from Paramisgurnus dabryanus, assembly GCF_030506205.2. NCBI lineage: Eukaryota > Metazoa > Chordata > Actinopteri > Cypriniformes > Cobitidae > Paramisgurnus > Paramisgurnus dabryanus. The sequence continues at coordinate 42,623,323 of NC_133340.1, read as the reverse complement.
GACTGAGGCCATCGCTCAGATCATGCCACGTCGGAAGCGTCCTGCGCCTGCCCCGTCCACGTCGGCACCTCAGCCTGCTCCTCGCCGAGGGCGTCCTGCGGCGGCCGCCTCCGTTCCTCCCCGGGGCTCTTCTAAGAAGCGAGGAACCGGTCGTCAGCAGCCCGCTCAGCCCGCTTCAAAGGGTGGAAAAAGAAATTCGAAGCGGCCCTGAGACGGGCGACCTAGAGATGGAGGGGATCGCTCTTCGGGAGATGGTGAAGGCACCACTCCCCCCACCGGAGGAGGGCCGGTTGGGGAATCTTTTGTTTCATTTTTCTGTTCCGCCGACTTTTCAGTCGGCACCCACAATTCCACAAAAAGAGCGAATTCCACTTCCATCTCTAGGTCTTCAGATGAGCGCCGGAGACACGAGCGGGCTCATAACCCCCCCTCGTTCTCCGACTCATCAGAGGAGTACGAGAGCAACGCACGGGCTCATAACCCCTCCGCGCTCTCTGTCTTCTCAGGGGAGAGAAGACAATCATGGGCTCATAACCCATCATCTTCCTCCCCCTTCGCCAGAGGGTGCATCGAGTGGCGTGAGGTGTCTTCAGCAGAGCCTCCCTTACTCACCCACCCAGCAGCGGACTCAGGTGAGTGTTATCATGCACAACACTGCTGTCGGTGCGGCCAATACGCACACACCGGCGATCACCTCCGTTGCGCCCGCCGCGGGTACACCGATCGTGCCTTTAGTCCCTCTCGCACGGTGTCTGGGGGCGTGGGAACAGCTTCCCAGCCCGTCGCGTTGGCTTTTACGCACGATTCGTCTCGGCTATGCGATCCAATTTGCCCGGCGTCCCCCCAAATTCTCCGGCGTTCGTTTCACTACGGTGAGAGCTGCCGATGCGCACGTCCTCCGTGCGGAGATCGCTGTCTTATTGGCGAAAGACGCGATCGAGCCGGTCCCTCCAGCCGAGATGAGGTCGGGGTTTTACAGCCCTTACTTTATTGTACCCAAGAAAAGCGGCGGCTTGCGACCGATCCTGGACCTGCGTTCGCTGAACCGTGCACTTCACAGAATGCCGTTCAAGATGCTGACGCCCAAGCGCATATTTCCATGCATTCGTCCAAACGATTGGTTCGCATCCATCGACCTGAAGGACGCGTACTTCCACGTATCGATTCTCCCCCGGCACAGGCCGTTTCTCCGCTTTGCGTTCGAGGGGCGAGCATACCAGTACAAAGTCCTCCCATTCGGGCTCTCTCTGTCTCCCCGTGTATTCACCAAAGTAGTGGAGGGGGCTTTAAAACCCCTGAGAGAGAAAGGTGTGCGCATTCTCGCGTATTTAGACGATTGGCTCATAATAGCTCAAACACGTCAGACGCTGTGCGATCACAGAGATTTAACTCTAAAACACCTCGCTCGTTTGGGTCTTCGGGTCAACTGGGAAAAGAGCAAGCTTTGCCCCGTGCAGAGAATCTCTTTTCTCGGGATGGAACTGGACTCGATCGATTTGACAGCTCGTCTAACAGAAGCGCGTGTACAGTCGATTCTGACTTGCCTGAATACATTCAAGAGCAAGAGCGCGGTCCCGCTGAAACAATTTCAGAAGCTCCTGGGGCATATGGCAGCAGCCGCAGCTGTAACTCCGCTCGGACTGCTTCATATGCGACCGCTTCAGCATTGGCTTCACGATCGAGTCCCGAGGAGAGCGTGGCTGCGCGGCATTCACCGTGTTATCATTACACCTGCGTGTCGTCGCACTTTCACTCCGTGGTCAGACCGTGCGTTTCTCCGAGCCGGTGTGCCTCTGAGACAGGTCTCCAGGCATGCAATAGTATGCACAGATGCTTCGGACACGGGGTGGGGGGCCACGTACGATGGGCTTGCGGCTTCGGGGGTCTGGACGGCACCCCAGCTGCATTGGCACATAAATTGCCGAGAAATGTGGGCTGTATATCTTGCGCTCGTCCGTTTCAGCAACGAGTTACAGGGCAAAGATGTATTAGTTCGCACAGACAACACTGCGACCGTGGCGTACATCAATCGTCAAGGCGGTTTACGCTCGCGTCACCTGTCGCATCTCGCCCGTCATCTCCTCACTTGGAGTCAGAAGAATTTGAGGTCTCTTCGTGCCATTTACATCCCGGGCGCGCTCAATGTAGAGGCGGATGCGCTCTCTCGGGCTGCGCGTCCCGGCGAATGGCGACTCCACCCCATTGCGGTTCAGCAGATTTGGAGACGTTTCGGCAAAGCGCAGATAGATCTGTTTGCTTCCCCAGAGACGACCCATTGTCGCCTGTTCTATTAACTAGCCGACGACTCGCTCGGCGTGGATGCATTGGCACACAGCTGGCCGCGAAACATGCGCAAATACGCGTTCCCTCCGGTGAGCCTCATTGCGCAAACCCTATGCAAAATCCGGGAGGACGAGGAGAGCGTGCTGTTGGTGGCACCGTATTGGACAACCAGGAGTTGGTTTCCAGAACTCTCTCTCCTCGCGACAGCCCCTCCGTGGAAGATTCCCCTGAGGAAGGACCTTCTTTCTCAACAAGAGGGCACATTATGGCACCCGCGCCCCGACCTGTGGAACCTCCATGTGTGGTCTCTGGACGGGGCACGGAGGATTTGAGTGATTTACCGCAAGAGGTATCTAACACTATTGCTGCAGCGCGAGCGCCGTCTACGAGACAGGCTTACGCGCTTAAATGGAACCTGTTTGTCGACTGGTGTTCTTCCCAAAGTGAAAACCCCCGAGAATGCCCGATTAGTGTTGTGCTTTTATATCTCCAGCGTCGTTTGGAGAATAGGCTGTCACCATCCACTATTAAGGTCGATATCGCTGCGATATCAGCTCACCATTCACCCGTAAACGGTAGAACAGTGGGTCAGCACGACCTGGTCATTAGATTTCTCAGAGGCGCTCGAAGACTGAATCCTTCGCGTCCTCCCTCTATTCCTCCGTGGGACCTGTCCTTGGTGCTGAAATCACTCCAGGAAGCCCCATTTGAGCCTCTGCATAGTGTGAGTGTTAAATTTCTTACAATGAAAACATTAACTCTCCTTGCTTTGGCTTCTGTTAAGAGGATAGGGGATATTCATGCATTTTCGGTCGACGAATCGTGCCTTCAGTTCGGGCCGGCTGCATCCAGCGTAACACTGAGACCCCGGCCCGGCTTTGTGCCCAAAGTTCCCACCACTCCTTTCAGAGATCAAGTGGTGAACCTCCAAGCGCTGCCTTTGGAGGAGGCAGACCCAGCCACGGCTTTGTTATGCCCTGTTCGTGCACTACGTGTGTATATAGACAGGACGCAAAGCTTTAGGACCTCAGATCAGCTCTTTGTTTGTTACGGTGGTCAGCAGAAAGGAAAAGCTGTCACCAAGCAGAGGATGTCCCATTGGATTGTGGATACTATAGCCCTTGCATATCAAAAGCAGAATGTGCCTTGTCCGTTTAATTTACGTGCCCACTCTACACGCAGTGTGGCATCATCTTGGGCACTGGCTCGCGGTTCCTCGCTAACAGATATTTGTAGAGCTGCAGGCTGGGCGACACCTAATACGTTCACAAGATTCTATAGTGTTCGTGTCGAACCGGTTTCCACTCGGGTTCTTTCTACTAACTAGTTAAGAATGCCGAGGGTCGGCTCGTGTGTCGGCTTGGAGCCTCTATTTTGGTGCTGCACATCTGCACCAATATGGAAGGCCAATGGGGCAAAAACGTCAAAAAAACTGTTTTTGCCTCTCCTCCACCGCCCTGATAGCTGGTGTTGCGGAGCATCCGCTGTCAACCTATCACTGATGTATTCTCTGTAAACCTGTGTAGGCTAGGCGTCCACATTTGTCCCCTACGTGGGGTTCATTTGTGTGTATACTCCGTGGGGTACTAATCCTCCACGTTTTCCTTAGCAGAGCCTGCTCTGCATCTCTCTGCATACTATGTTTTGTTCAGAGACTTTTTATGAGCAACCTATCGGTTGTTTCATATTTTTATGTCATCCATTCAACCTTCTTAGGGGATGGCTTCCGCAGTGTTCTAGCTCCGCTCAGTTTAGACGCTTCCCCAGTTCGCTGCTTCACTATCGTGGGTTAAGGAACAGGTAGTGACCGGCCTTCTGCATTTCGCCTTAGGTTCCGCCCCCTATGTGGAGGGCGGAGGGCTTTTACAGACACTGGAAGGGTTCAGCTGCAGTGGCGTTTTGGTAGGGATTCCCAATTCGTCGGTCACGACGTGACGTCGTAGTGACCGACTGAAAGGGAACGTCTCGGTTACGTATGTAACCCTCGTTCCCTGAAGGAAGGGAACGGAGACGTCACGTCCCGTCGCCACAGTTTGCTGTTCCATTGCTGTTTTTCAGGCCGGGCACTGTTGCTCGGCTTCTCAGCAATAATATAGCTAATTTGGTATTGTGCACCTGCGGCTTATATACGCACCTGGCGGGGCGGCGCCGGCATTATGCAAATACCTGCATGCCAAGTTCATTGGCGTTTTTATAGTTTCTCGAAGTAGATAGGTCACCCGCGGAGCGGTTCCCAATTCGTCGGTCACGACGTGACGTCTCCGTTCCCTTCCTTCAGGGAACGAGGGTTACATACGTAACCGAGACGTTTCTCCACGTTTTTTCTATTTTTAAACCATTGTCGTTTGCAGTTGGGGTTAGAATTCACAACATGTATGTAGTCCGTCATGTGTGTGGTTCGTAGTTTCAAAATATGTGTTCTGTGCATCGAGAGATTCTGTGTGCATCAAGTGTCTTTTCAAAATAAGTGCCTGCTGCAGATGCATCTAAAGGGTTTATGATAAAAGAGACGCTCGCGTTTGCCAGATACTCGCATAAGCTCATGCGTAATCAGAGTTTACTGTTAAGGGAGTGTCTTGCGTGTATTTTGTGAACGTGAGCGTATCTTTTATCATAAACTGTTTTGACGCTTGTGCAGCAGGCACTTATTTTGACAAAACACGTGATGCACATAGTTCACATGACGCATCAAACACACACAAGCAACACACACCAAACACAAATTTTTAATTTGCCCCCCTTGGATGAGCAGTCACACTGGTCAGAGGTTTATAGAAAGGGTAGACACTTTGTAAGGATAAAAGAAGGAGAATTCATCATGACCTGAGTTGACCAGTTCACTTTTAGGTTCGGCACGTCCAGAGAAAATGATACAAAATGAATATTGCAAATTTAAGAAATATTAAAGCTTGGTAATCAAAATTTGAGTCATGTGAGTATAACATTATAGAAATTGTACAAGGCTATATGAAAACACTAAATGTGAGGTATGAGGGAACAGATTGCTAAGAAGATATGCTGATCTCTGCTAAATAAACCATTATTGGATTCTGGGCATGTTTTTGAAAAGCTGTTGATAAAGCCAGGCAACCCAGTCAGTGTGTGGAGGAAGAGGCTTTACTTTAAATATTCTGTACCACCCATAAATCTTTATGGTAAATATGCTCTCTCCAATAGCTATTGGCAAAAATAGATGTAGGCTAGAGGGAAGTAAACATTTATTTCCTTACTGTCACTGCCAGTAACATTCTCCTTGCCTGGTGCACATCGTGTTAGGTTAAGGGATGGTGAGACTTCAGGCCATAGACTCTGAGTCCTTTTATTATGTGTCTGCTAGATTGTGTGCTCTCTCTGTGTGTCTCAATAAATGTTGTTACCCACTATTGCTACTACTGTAAGTGCACTACTTTCATAAGTGATTTGTTATTCAAAAATAGTTTGGGTTTTAGGTCTTGAGGTGGTGAGGGGACTAAACTTTACATGTTCCTGTAAGCATCTTAAACTAATGGGATTTGAGGGGCTAACTCTTACCATCCAGCCCCCAACCCCTCTCCTCTGAAGGGTTCTTTGAGCAAACCCAAACCATGAAAACCATGAAAACATTTTTTGAGGCAATTTTCTAAATTGTCTCTTTGTGGAGGGAAATGCTTTGAACCAATAACTTTAAAACCCAAATAAAACAGAACAGAAACAGCCAGTACCTGGTGCATGTTTTGAGCCACACAAAACAAATCATTATTTTTACCACTTGGATTTTTGGATCAAAGATGCTTATCTGTTATGGTGGTCTTTGCCTTGTGTGTTATGGTTTTCTACCCAACACGGCTTGTGGCATATATTTATAATGGACGAGCATGCTTCCAGATTTTCCAGCCGATGAATAAAAGCACTCAGGTATGAATAGGTATAGTAGAAATGTGGTTTAAATTATTAACAAGGCCATAAAAGTACTATTTGGGGATGCAACCTTTATTCCTATTTTTAATATGCACAGAAAGATGGCATTCGTGTTTTAAAGAGAGGAAAAGCTTTTAAGGAAGTGTTTGGGAGATGGGATGGTGGAAGTCGAAAGCAGAACACACTGAGATTTGAGAAAGAGAGAGAAAAGAGTGAAACATTAATGGATCTGTGAGTCACTACGTCTTGCTTTTAGGCACCCATGAATTAAAGATGGAAGAGAAGAGAGGAAAAGAGGACAGTGAGAAATCATAGTGCAATATTAACGTTCCAATGCTGATTTACGACGGACATATCTCCCTTGACCTATTCACTCCGTTTCCTGCGTCATAACAGAGCAGATGGACTGTGTGTTCTTTTACCTTCATTTTACTCTTAAACCAAGAAAATGTTAAATTTACTTTGCATGTAATGCAGATCTGAGAGTTTTTGTTATTTTGTCTTTGTTATTTCACAAAGTTCATCTACTGGTTTGCAGGTGTGGAAATGAAGTTACACTGATGATGTGTGAATGCTTGTGCATTCAAATGAGAAGAAAACACATTGTCCCATTCATCCCTGCTGTAGATATTTTACATGCCTCCTACAGAACCTGCATTAAAAGACTTAAAAATACTGTGGCAGATCAGTTTAATTAAGAAAAGTTATATTTATCTTATGCAGACAGGTGGCCTGCAGGGCCCTTGCAGCCACAAGCAACTGGCTTTTTTATGGAGATTTGTGACCAGCTTCTTAAAGTCTTATCTTGAACTGAACAGAGAAACCAGAAAGTGTCTTAAATCAACATTAAATACCCAGGTTTTCCTCATTTATTAATGCATTAATAGCAAACCACAAGTACCATTTATTTTCAAAGTGTTGCATTTATACTATTTTTTATATGTGAAAAAAGGCCTCTGGGAAGGTCTGCTCAGCCACAACTCAGTTTAAGACTAAAGGTCTGACCTATTTTGATATGCCACATGCCGTTTTAGAATAGTACAATTAGGCTAATTGGACAGAATAACTACACTGTAACTACACTGTAAAAAGTAGAACAAGTTTGATGATTAAGTTTTTTCAACTTAACTTTTCTCACTTTAAGTGAAAGATTTAAGTTAAGAACATTTAATTATTTTAGGTGTTACAATTGAAGTCATTTTTTCCTAAAAGTTGAAAATGTAAGTTTATAAAACTACATTTTTATAGTTTTTTAAGTAGAGGAGCTTTCATTTTTTACAGTGTAAACCTATAAAAAAGCACAATGTGACATGTTCCTCAAGAGCATTCCTTCGGTTATCTGTTGTAATAAGAATCCATAAAAAAAAATATTTTTAGTCATGACAAAACGTGGTAGTGCAAAATTTCAAATGGCAAAACTGCTGCTACACGCACACACTTCTTCACTTACGTTACCCACTTACCTGTTTAATAAAAGCGATAGGTGCCACATTTACAGACCAAATTTGTGTTTACAAAGCTGTACCATAACTGTTAGGGCATGGCATTTGAAATGTCTGGTTTGAATCCCAGGGACAGCATAAACTGATGTGATGATATTGTTTGCCTTGAATGCACTGTAAGTGGTTTTGTATAAAACCTGCCAAATAGTTACATTTAAATCTAAACATGGGCATAAATATTAAAAAGCAAGAACAGAGAAAGCACCATATTCCACACGTTGGGCACAAATCAAGTAATGCTTTAGCACCATGGACAGCGGCAGTATCACAGCCATAAAAAGTTCCTTTTTTTAGCCCAAAATATTGTAGCAATATTGACTAGCCTGAATGGATACACCTTTTTTTAGCCCAAAATATTGTAGAAATATTGAATGGTCTGAATGGGTACACATACTGATCACATAAATTCTGTTTCAGAACCATGGACAGCGTCAGAGACCCTTTGCTGTTAAGACGTTTGAGACTTTTGGGGACTTTCTATGATGTTATATATGGTATATTGCCAAATATGCTGCAGACAAATAGGCTATCGTTTTAACAGTGTATCTATTTATATTATAAGGGCACTTTTATTAAAGGTGCCGTAGAATGTAAAACTATTTACCTAGGCATACATGGATAATAAGAGTTCTCTATATGGTAATGACATACTGTATCGTGAGCCTCAAACACATAGTTTCCTCTTCTTATGTAGACCTCGTGCATGCAAAAGATCACTGGAAAACAGCAAATCTCAACATAACACTGTCTGTGATGTTATACGCCCCAAAATTAAGTTACACATTAAATTAGTTATAATGTGTAAAATGTTGCTAAAACAAAGTTGTGACTGCTGAATTAGGGCTGTATGCTAGTTAGTGCTATATGCTAGCGTTTAGGCTAAAGTTGTACTATTGACGTTACAGTTGTGGTTTGCAGGTCCATGCTGAAAAACACAAACTTACCACTCAGAAACGTCAATTTCCAATCTCTGAATAGTTATTTGTTCCTCAAAATCTATATATTCATCTAATACGGGCTCAAACATAAGGTCTGTTTGCACACACACAAAGCTACTGAAATATGCCACTCTGAGAGACAGCCAATCACTGCGGACCTCAACATTATTATTCATGATCCTTTCAAATAAGTTGTAATAGACAATTTCATTCTGAGGACAAAACATGTAAAACCATCTCTGGAATTTTTTTTCCATTTCTGAGTGGCCTGAGGCCCGGATTAAGTGGATCTGAACCAAAAGTATTTGATAAAACATATGTGCTGAGAGCATTCAGTAATATCATTATCTTATCTTTGACCGAGGTTGCGTTTAGCTGCTTTTGCATCTGAGCTCCTCATATTCTCTGTACCGGATAACACTTCTAAAACTATTACTTCTGTGAAGTCAGATGTCACCATTTCCCTCATTTAAATAATTCCTGCCAAAGGCATACACAAAAGGGGGGAGGCCTGGTGGGGTTGCCTTAGAGAAGATGAAGAAGAGTTGCTTTAGTACTGCGCTTTTGCCATGTCGAAGGACACACTGTTTTTCCACCCGTTCTAAACCCCCTTTGTTCCACCTCACCATGACAGATGAATATAAGAAATGAGTATTCTATGTGCACCCCGAAAAACTAAATAAAGACAAGATAAGGACATAATAGGAACTCCTTAACACAAATTGAATTCATTAAAAGTTACCTAGTGGAAATTACCAAGTAACCAAACCCTAGAAGTTGCATAAAGTCTGACTCCAAATGTCTCCAAATTGCAGCACCTGCTCCACCTAGTGTACACATGCATGCAGGCAAATACAGACAGGTTGAATAAACCCAGGTGTAACTCATAATGTAAAAACTAGTAAGTATTATATTATTATTATAATTAGATGTTCATAATGTAATCATTTTCTCAAAACTTAATAAAATCTTAAGCTCATAATGTAATAAAATTGTTAATAAATTACAACTTATAATGTAAACACAGATTATTTTAGAAAATAATTTTAAACAAACTTTACAATATAATTATTACTTTTCAATATAAAAAGACGAATGTTCCACCGTGACCATGTTTTTCGATTCATGCCATTAGAGTCCATACATTTAAAGCCATACGTGACGTTATTTTGCCAGTTACGAATTTCCACAAACTTAAAAAATACTTTTAAAAAATTTCCCAAATCCTTACAGTCTCACCCTTTCATTTTGTAGGTTTATTTTTAATGTTATTAATTTTTGTTTCCTGCTTTCACATTTTTTTGCTAGGGTACATGGGGTGGTTGCTAGGCTATTGCTATGCATTTGCTAGGGTACCTGGGGTTGTTGACAGGGTGTTGCTATGTGGTTACTAGGCTGAGTGAATTGGTATGCACCAATGATTACAGTTCAAACAACGAAGGAAACAAGAACATCTACAGGTCTTTAAGATGTTCTAAAACATAGATATCGGTCTTGCTAAATGGTTGCTGGGGTACTCTGTTTGGTTGCTAGGGAGAGAATTGTCATCCATCAATGATTATGCTAAGTGAAACAAGCCCACCCCCATGTTTCTATGATGTAATAATAGTGCATAAATGCAAGCACCACTAATAAATATGCGATGTTTAAAAAACCTGTTACATTTACGATGATGACAATATTTCGGTGAGGTTATAATGTAATACATTTCTCATAATGTAATAAAATTATTACTCAAGGTTTTTTTACGCTTTGAGAAAATTATTACACTATGAACATTTTATTACAATAATAATGTAATAATTACATTAGTTATTACATTATGTGCAGTTATTACATTATGAGTTGTCTGTTTTTTGCCTCTTTGGTCATATACATGTGAAACATCAAAATGTCCCCATTATCACAACAACAGCTGCTGAAACACTTGTCTCCCTCTGGCATGCACATGTGTGCATATGTTTGAATGGGATTTCACACAAATAAAAAAGACCTTGCTTTTTCAGCTTTCTTAAATTTGTTTGTCCTTTCATTAATATAAAAGTGATGTTAATTTCTGCTATTCTCATTCATAAATACTGTTTAATGACATCAGACAAGTTTATAATTGAGGCTAAATTTAATCTAAAAATTCACCTAAACTCTATGCTTTCAAAACTCCACACTAAAATGTATGTACTTGTTATATACTTGTTCAAAATTAAATTAAGTAAATATGCAAATGATGCTACATTTTCATTATGTTTCATTATCTGTAGTTTCAAAGGTTATTTGGTAACATGTTGAAATAATTATTTTGTGATGGAGGACCAATGCATTAACCATAAAACATGGTTACTACTTTTTTTTTTTTTTAAATAAAACATGGTTAATTTAAAAAAATTAGAGTATACTTAGTGTTTTGTATTTTTATTAATTTATTTACATGTGTTTAACATAGTTGCCTTATGTAAAGTGCTAAGGTTGGTGTATAGCAGAGTACATTAGAGTATTATGAACGAAAACGACCTATATGGTTGGTAATTGTGTGTTTATGACACTCACTTAAAGACGCGCGTGTTGGGAAAAGATGCACGAGCCCAGGGGGAGGGACAAAGTCAACTCTACCACGCGCGCCTCTCCGTTCGCTGAAGCACAACTCACAACCGGGATCCACAAACAAGCTCTTCCCGATTTTTCTCAACTCTTTCAAGAATTTGTACCTTTTCCGGGGGAGACGAACTCCTGATCCTGCGACGCTCGATGCATTCTGCTGGCAGAGTCACTTTCTATCTTTTTGTTATTGTCATAGTAACGCAAGGTAGGTCAGTCATTGCAGTAACTTCGGATTTCATTTACTTGCTTGTGTCTCTCGTGCCGTACGAAATTAAATGTATTTTATACATTTTTACTCACAAAAAGCTGTCAAAGTTTTTAGGCATACATTTGACTTCGTGGTTTTGGTTGTGCAATCTTGTAAGTGGGGTATTCGTACATTTAACGTTAAATAGTGTTTTGATTTGTAAGCTGGAGTTATTTTATTTTGTAAATCCAATGAATGTATGTTACTGCCAGTTCTAATACCCTCATTATTTTAATAGTTATATATGCACCCATATTTTTGCGTGGTTAAATTAATATTTGCACATGGAACGCGAAATTTCGGGCGTTTGTACACTGTGTTGCTATATAGACACTATTTAAAATAACATCAGAAAGATGTTTAATTGTTCTACAAGGACTTTAATCGACCGAAAGTGAGTTGTAGCACTGTACGTTGTCGTAATGCGGGTTCGTCAAAATTACGCTTTTGCGTCATATTGTTGAAATATTACAGCAGTCATTTGACCTATATGAACACTTCATTTTAGCAAGACCGCAAAGTTTACCAACTTTGCAGCTTGTTGGCTTATCTCTGATAAACATGTGCTGCGTCCTATACGCATATTAATATTTGCCCTAAAATTTGCCTATGTACTTTAGATCAACTACAACTCATTTTATTCAAGCTTTTCTTTATTCATTATTTCTCAGGTTTGTTTATTATATAATTTAGTGTAGCGTCACTAAACTCCTCCCTCTCTCAGCGAGTTGTGCTATTTGAGTCTGCGCCACAAAATTTGACCGGAAATAGTACACAAGACCATCCACTTGTATACAAATGTTGAAGAAACGAATCTCATGCAGCCATGTTTGTTTGTAAATTTTGATATTTTCAATAAAAAAAACAAAAAAAAAAAGAATTAAAAAAAAAACAAAAAAAAAAAACAAGACCATCCACTTTAAAACAAATAATTTCAACATGGGACATACTGTACTAATTTTAATTTTGAATTCTATTTAGGACAAAATATGCACTTTGAGACTTAAGAGTTCCTGCTATTTAGTGTTCCCATACCTCAATTGGTAGAGCATTAGATTAGCATACCGCAGGTCAAGGGGTTTATTCCCAGAGAACACACATACTGATAAAATGTATACCAGTTTAAGTCACTTTGGATAAAAGTGTCTTTTAAAATGTATACAGTAAATTGAAATGCATACACTCTAAAAAAAAATGCTGGGATTTTTTTATTTTCATTTGGTCAAAAAGGGACGAATATGGGTTATAATATAACCCATGCTGGGTTGTTTCAACCCAAAATACTGTTTTCTTTAACCCATTGTAGGGTCAAATATAAACATTTTGAGGGTTAATTTCAACCCAGCTGCTGGACTCATCCCTATTTGACCCAACGCTGGGTTGAAAATAACCCAGCATTTTTTAGAGTGTATGCATTTAAATAATAAATAAAAGGTTCACATGCTATTTCAATCAAGTCACTAGTGAGTCACACACAGATGGGGACTTATTTTTTTTTACAGTAGGACACAAGTGGGTATTCTTCTGTTGATTCTTCCTATACTTTAATTCTTTTCTGCCATCATGAGCCCATAGTATTAGAGTTTTAGAAAAGAAAAGCTGTCTCGTAGCAAACTTGTGTTCCATTTCAGCAGGATGCCATTATTGCCTGCAACATGCTTCGAATGCTGACTGATCATAAACCTAGCGTATGAACTAAAGAGAATAAATTTAGGGTATGGATACATGCATGTATCCATCCAGATGAGACACTTTTAAGACGTTTTTTAGTGAACAATACCTTTGTTAACACCAATTATTAAATAGCACAATCTTCAACTTATTGGGTACATATCAGGAAAATCAGACTTTTTCCATGTTTAAGTGCTATACAGTAATTGGGTCCCAAGTGCTTCTAGAAAATGTGAAAATGAACAACCCAGTAACTTTGTTTTGGTAAACCATTTTCTGCAAGCATGTTAAAAATAGCTCATTGACATTTTGCTCCCTTTGTGATGTCAGAAGGGGATAATAACACCCCTTTAACCTGCACTATCCATCCATGGCACTGCCATTTAATGCAGAGATTAGCTCATTTGCATTAAAGGACACAACCAAAATGTGTTGTTTTAACACATTCATTTTAATAGTGTACACATTGCCTTTTGCTTAATTTATAACCTTTAATGGTACAGTATACAGATGTGTAACTTGTGAACTTTTTTTATTTGAACACAGAATCAACACAAAATAACACACAATGTGTTAAATAGGATAACACAAAACAATGTGTTAAAAATTAACACATCCTTTCATAGTGTGTAGGTATTAAACTCTTATTTTTTATAAAAAAAAAAGTGATCTAGTCTATGAAAAGCTAGTTTTTTTTTTAAAGATTAGCTGTTTTCTACATAAAATCATCCTACATTATGCAAAGAACATTCTGTGAAAATATAATCTTGATAACTTTAATATTGTTTAAGACCATGTCAAAGATTGAAATCAGTGAGCGAAATCAAACTTTGATGCTCTTAATCTCATAATTAGATTATGAAACGTTAGCCAAGATTTTTAGAGTCACAAATGTTGCATTTCAGGATCTCTTCATTTAATTTTCTTCTACCAACACAATACTTACAAAAACTTTTAAAACAGTAAAATTAATTGTAAGATGCTGGAATGTTTTGTCCATATCACGTATTGAAATGTGACATGCATGAAACAAAAAAAATCCCTTGTGTAAGGATAACCACTGATGTTAGATCGGGCAGATTCTCAGATCTCTGCAGAGAAACATTGGATTGCACTCGTATCCGCTCAAGTGCTCTTTTTACTGCTTCACATCTGTGTTTTGGAGAGAAATCAATGAAGTTCCAGCAGAGAGAAAGAAGTAGGAGGTAAACCTCTCTGCCCCAAAAGACAAGAAGAAGAATAAAAAGAAACTGAACTTTCTTTACCTTGAACATGGGTGTAAATACACTTCAGTGTGTTACCTATTCTTTTCCTCTTTTCTTTCGTATCCCGTATATGCTACCTCTATTTCTCATGCCTTCCTCAGGCTGACTATGTGTGTCAAGGGTCTGCGAGCCCAAGCAGTTGCTCAATTCGATATGTTCCAGTGTGATATGAAGTAATGCTCCAATTCATATGCAGGAGGATTTGGCAGATGATGAAATCATGATACAAGATGATTGCCCCAAGTGTCCCTTGAGACCATCAGAAAATGCACTGCTTACAAATCAGTTGGCAAGGCTGGAAATTTGCCATCTTCCAGGTGGCCGAATGTTACTGCTTCTGGCGTTTGTGACATTGGTCACACACAAAGATGCATACCCGCATGTCCTCTGTACTCTTTGTTCCAGATAGAACCTACACACACATACACACGACATGCATGATGACGCATGTCCTGAAAATGTCTCATACACACACAGTCTGCTGTGGGGAACAGATGTGTGTGTCTCTTGCTGCAGGGTGAATTCTCTGGGCAACTGAAACAGCTCACCTGTCTGATTCTATCTGTAATGCTTTTCCTCCACTGACGGAGAAACACTCTTAGTGTCCCTCTCACGTTGAGCAAGAGCAACGAGGAGTTGACACTTTCTCAATCTTATTGGTTTTAGACAAGGGCATGTGTACTTAAAAGCAAGAGTGACTATCATATGGCTTTAAAATAACATATTCCATCGAATTGATCTGTGTTCATTATCATTGCTACCTCACTGCAGAGGATTTTATTGATCTTACAACCATCTTTTCTGGAAATGTTTAGCAAGAGGCAGGATAGGATTTTGTCTCATTTTCATGCAGTGTTAATATATTTTTAATAACATTTCACGGTGCTGGTGCTTTTAACCAAACCCTCAAAGCTGATTTGTAGAGGTTGATTTGTTTTCTTTGAACATGCTTTATGGGCATTTTATGGGCCCCCACTGTATAAAGTCTCTAATAGATGATGAAGTGTGCATTAAGTACACACGTAATCTCAACGTTTTTATTTCTAGGAAACTAATTTTGGTAAAGAGGGAATAAATTCCATCACAATTTTTTTTGCATGTAATTGCAATTTTAATGGGCTTCAGTGCTGAATCCATTGGAGCAAGTCAAATGTGTTGGGCTTAACCATTATGAACTGTAATTTCAACCTAAGAGCTGCAGCTATTTTTGATCAAACCCTCAGTTTCAGGCTCAGTTGTCATCGTGTCCGCTGACGTTTCCCCTTGCAATTATGCAAATGGTTCAGGAGTGGAACTATAAAAGTAATGCTTTGGTGAGATTTTTTTAATATTCTCTAACCACTGGTATTTTAATTGAACATGGCACTCACCTTGATACGTATTTAGCAAGAATGTAGGAAAAAAGACTTGCAAATATAGTTGTATTTTAAATATTCATCACATTGTCTGATTATACAATCTGTGAATTATTAGAAATCACCAAGGATGCTGGACTTTGTTAAAAAACCTTTCTAGTTGTGGAAGATAATTTTTTTCATCAGGGCCATGGCCTAAAAGTTTTATGGTCCGTGTGAACGGTGTGCCAATTTAATTTAAAAGGGTTATCTTAAGCTTGATGGGGTTTCAAAAGTAACTAAACTTAAATACTATGCTTTATATCTGTATTTAAAGTCCATTTAATTACTGGAAGTAGGGCCTTGTTATCCTTGGCTAATCCTATTAAGAGGAGAGGCCATTGGAGAGTTAACTACTTGAAGCAATTAGTAAGGGAAATTAAAACAATGGACATGCACACATGGGACATGAAACACTGAAACCACCAGTGTTTCCAGTTTACAGCAGTTAAACGTACTAATTGTAAGGCTTGCTATGTTCTCTTTTACAATAGCGATCACTGCAAAGGTTAACAAAACTTTAATATGAAAGCTACTCTGTAAAAAATATGCAGCATGAAGTTAAAATAACATGGTTTTGCAAGTCAATTCAACCTACTATTTTAAATTTTGGCTTAAAAAATTTGACATAACTTATAAAATCAAGTTGAAATTGTTTAACTTAATTTTTAAGTTAGAGTAACATAGAAATATATGTTAATTTGACAAAAATGCTGCAAATTGTTTACAGTGTTAAGAGGGTCGCACACGGCATGCGCAGCTCATCGCCGCGCAATGCCGCGTTGTGTCTAGGACAACTCAGAGATATCGAAAACCAGGGGTGCACATTAAATAGCACAAGATTAGTCAGATAGCATCTATCGCAAAATGCGAAATATACGTTAGCAGCCAATGTTTATCGTTAATGATTTGGGATATATAAGATGTTATTTAATGTTAAACTATGGGAGTGGCGCTCTGTGGCACGACAGGGTTTAGAGCAACTTCCTGAGTCGTAGCTGGGTAGCGCCTGTCCGCGCTGGTGTGCGTATATTCATAGAAAACAATGTGTTCCATTCTTTAAGAATGGTAGAGCGCTGAGCTGCGCTTCCAGTGTGCGACCCCCTTAAAGGGATAGTTCGGCCAAAAATGATATTAAACCCATGATTTACTCACCCCCAAGCTGTCCGAGTTGCATATGTCCATCGTTTTTCGGACAAACACATTTTCTGATATTTTATAAAATGTTTTAGATCTTTCAGTTGATTAAATGTAATGTTACGGGGTCCACGACCTTCAAGTCCAAAAAAAGTGCATCCATCCTTCACAAAATAAATCCAAACGGCTCCAGGATGATAAACAAAGGTCTTCTGAGGGTAATCCGCGCGGTGTTGTTGTAGAAATATCCATATTTAAAACTTTATTAACGAAAATAAATAGCGTCTGGTAGCGCCGCCATCTTATTCACGTCCGCATTCAGGAGAGAGTATTAGCGTAGTGTACGCACTTTTCTTAGTGACGTATGACAAATTCAGAGGGCGGGGGCACAGAGCAGCAGCAGAGTAGCCTCCATAGGCTGCGTAAGCTCTCATCCTGAATGCGGATGCGACTAAGATGGCGGCGCTACCGGAAGGTATTTATTTTCGTTATTAAAGTTTTAAATATGGATATTTCTACAACAACACCACACGGATTACCCTCAGAAGACCTTTGTTTATCATCCTGGAGCCGTTTGGATTTAATTTGTGAAGGATGGACGCACATTTTTTGGACTTGAAGGTCGTGGACCCCATAACATTACATTTAATCAACTGAAAGATCTAAAACATTTTATAAAATATCCGATGGACATATGCAACTCGGACAGCTTGGGGGTAAGTAAATCATGGGTTTAATATAATTTTTGGCCGAACTATCCCTTTAAGACATGTTTCACATTTGTGGATCTATACACAATATTTCCGGTAGTTGCTAAACTGATCTCTTGAACAAATGCCTCGTCGAAAATAACAAATGTTTTGGTTTCCTAGGTAACCTATGTGTTGATTTTTTGCTTGTTATATAAATAAGCTACGTTTAAAGAACTTAGTTGTTATTTATTCTTAGCAGAGTTTACCGGAAGTTACGTGCGGACCACCACAGCCGCTTGTTTATGTTGTTACTGCTGAAACCGTCTATACACCAGTAACTTTTTATCTAAGGCCTGTGTTTATAAAATATGCTTAATGATCTTAATTCATCTAAGGTCTAGTCCAGGCTTTACATAAGTCTTGTCTGTGAAACCAGGCCATAGACAGCTATAAATGTGATACAGTGTAAGATTCCAACTTTTTTAATTCTGGTATGTTACACTTAATATATAATACATAACATATGACATAACTGCACACGTCTTTGCTCACTCATTTGTAGGTTTCTTTGGATAAAATGATCTGCTTAATACATGAATGTAGATGTAATTTAAAGCTAAAGTATGAGACTTAAAAATAGCATTTTAAAAGAAATGGTATTTCTGAAATTTTCTTACATGAACACGACAATTAGATGATGTTCAAAGGAATGCATAGAAATATAGATTTCAGTATGTGCCTTCTATAATAGTTTGTAGCCATGCACCTGTTCTTGACTTCTTGCCTTAATGTTCTTTAGTGCATCATTTTAAAGTGGCTCCATTTTACACTTGGCTACATCTGGTCTCCTTGGTAATAGTTGATAATGACCTCTAACCTTAAAAGCTATGCTTTGTGCACTTACAGTGCCTGGCAGGACATTTGCACTTACCCTGAGGAACTTGCTAAAAGCAATGGAGTACACTCGCATTCTTAAAGAAACACACACTCAAAATACAACTTTATTTATTTTAAAACATAACTTTACTTTATTATAATTAAAATGAAGACTATTAGCTAAAAGAGTATAATAACACTTGTTAATAATGCCAGATCGCTGACACATAGCCTTTACACTATGTACTTTATGTAATATGCTTGTATGTGCCTCTGTCACTGCACAGTTCTTACTTGGGCATCCATTGTATAATTGGTCTCTCCCAGTGCATACCAAAATAGATTTCTATGCTATCTATACTCTTGTGTGTGCATCTGTCTTTGTTTTTGTGTGTTTGTGTAGATTGTTTCTCATCTAAGGGAGAAGACAGGCTGTTTCGTCGCTTATTCAGAAGGTATAACCAGTTCATTCGGCCGGTGGAAAATGTGTCCGATCCTGTCACTGTGGAGTTTGAGGTCTCCATCTCGCAGCTTGTTAAAGTGGTAAGATAAACCAATACCTCAGAAACACATGACCTGATTTTTCCACAAATTGTGTTTAAACAGTGGTGCAATCCCTTATTAAAACGATTATCATTCTGATTTAAGATCAGTGTTTATCGAAAGAAGATACTCTGTAAACTGTGTAATTTTATAATAGACTAAAGTTCCAAACACAGCTGGAATGTCTATATCAAACAATTATAGCTATAGGGCTGTGACTGATACAAGCAATTCTTGCTAGGCTTCTGAATTTTACAGTCCTGCATCCTATAAAGATATCATTATACTGTTAATAGTTTATAGAATTGTTTATTGACCACTGTATATAAAGGTAAATATATAATTAATTTAATCTGCTTCAACTTTTTTAGCTGCCTGACTCATATATATGGGTTGCACCGTGAACACAAAATTATTGGCATTAATGGCATAAAGTGTTCTGATTACTTTGTTACTTTGATATCGTGGGGACATTTTCTGCATTATAATCCATTCTGAAATTGCTTACAGCTTTGTATCGGTCAAATTTTGTTAAAATGGAAAAAGAAAAATAGCTTTGCTGGATGTGTCTGATGAGAAAAATGTTGCAACACTTTCTATGAAGTCCATATTTATAATGTAATGAGTTCTGATTGTGTAGTTTGTTTAGTGTGTGTGATTCGATAGCAGCTTATCTTGCCGTTAGCTTAGCTTGCCGTTAGCTTAGCTGGTGACTGATGTATTCCTGTGGGTGGAGGTTAATCAAAAAACTGTTCTACTGACGTCATTAAAGCAGGAAGTAGAGGGCTGTAGTCCAAACCGGCCGTTCTCTGTAGGCTTTGAAAGGCGAATTCTGTTAAAGAAAAGATATCGTCTGGCAGTGAACTTTGAGCTTTATCATTCTACAGGTATTATTTATGCTATTATAGCAATATTACACATTAACTAGGGTTTAAACGTGACCTTTAAAATGTTGATTTTGGTCGAAAGAAGTTATTAAGAGCATTAAGACGAAAATGCACACAGATGCGCAAGAATGCAACCACGATATATATATATATATATATATATATATATATATATATATATATATATATATATATATATATATATATATATATATATATATACACACAGAATAACAGTTTTAAATATATCTGTTTTGACAAGTATAGATTTAACCTGTTATATCTTAAAGGTGCAAAAGAGGATGTTTGTTTTATACATTTTTGCAATATTACTTGAAACTGTCTTTACTTAACGATAAAAGACTATTTATTAGGTGCACTGAAAGTAATAATATTAATATACATCATCTGTGCACAAGATCAAAAAATCAGCCAATTGCTCATGCGGTCATCGCATCAGCGATTGGCCCTCTGGCTTGTCAATCACTGCCAGTAACTTTACACAGGCGATGCATGCGCATAGCGCATAAAACTCCATCTTAAGTTTCGGTTTGTTTTCATTGTCGATCCTGCTTTCCTCCTCGAATTTGCACCATGGAAGAGAAAAAACCTGAAGGAGGACGCAAAAGAAAGACTTGTTTAAAGGCGCTGGGAATAGGAGAAAATTGTCAGAAGAATGTAACCAGAGTCGTTATTGGAGAAACATTTAAACGCTGGAGAGCAATGAAGGAACATTGCTAAACGCCCGAAACGTTCGTTGTTGGCGATTAAACGCTATTTTGCAATTTGAACTGTGAGTGCTGTCTTTTTCTTACACTATTTGACTTAAATTTTCTAACAATTTGAGTGCCCCAGCCTTCAAGCAAAAACCTCCAAAATAAAAGTGTTGACTAACTTTCATATCAAATACTATTCAATCGGAATAATGACATATTGGCATCATATTTACATCTGAAACGGCATGTTTTGTTTATTTACGTTTTGTTTAATGACTTGTTTAATTGTGTTGTTGTGCACAACAACTGCATCCTATAAAATTAATGTCATTTTAAATCCATAAAGTATATAAACAACAAAAATGACATAAGCTATAGCCACGTGATTAAGTTTAATGTTCATAATGATTAAAAAAAATGTTTAGATAAAATTATTAGAGGAACGGATTTTTGCATAAAATTTTACCTCATATGTGAGTATGTGTGATTCCGCGCCCCCGTGAACTCTGGCAAACTTTTGCGTTGTACCAAGATGAATCTAGAAATCTCTACTAATATAATGTCGAGACGGTCACATTTTAAACCCTACATTTTCTACACAGAGGAGGTTAACTGCACATTACCGTACTGGAAATGATGACTTGTGAGCGTTTCTTACACGTTTGAATTCCTCAGAAAGCAAAATGTAACAGCAAAGAGATTGTGAGCGCGCTCAGACGCTGATAACATCTGCGACTGCGCTGACTGCAGCCCTGCCGCCAGAATAAAGTAATGTAACACGATCAAAACACTATCAAAATGGCAAAAATCTCTGAAAAGTGACAAGGATGCAGCACAGAATGAATAATATTTTGCATATTAAACAGATTAAAAGATAAGTAACAGATTAATGGATGCTTCTTTGATTTTAAGGTTGCATGCAAAAGCCATTTGGCTCAAAAAACCGAGGGGGCACGTGCCCCCTCAGTTTGTATGGGCATGATGCCTCTGACAGTGATTATTCTTTCTTTGTGGAATAATTATTGTTGTACTGTTATTCAGGTATATTGACGTTGTTCTTGTACTGTAGTTGTAAGGCAGTGACCAGTCTGCTACATGCTAGTTGAAATGGGAGTAGCGTCGACTGATCTAACGTTTTAACGCCTTATGTGTTTATTATCAAATAATTTCACATAATGAATCCACTGACGCGACACAGCATATATGCCGGTGGTAAACTCGTGTTCAAATATTCGTGCACGAGTTTTGGAAGGCGTTCCCTAGAAATGAGCTATGCAGGAGGGAGGCTGTTCTTACGCATGTGCTCATTTAAAAAACTCAGTAACCGTTTTTGGATTCTCAGTCGGCGAAAGAAAATCCTCTTTTGCGCCTTTAAGTGAATGTTTGCCTTAAAATGCATTAAGAAAGCCTTTACAATACATGTTAAAAACAGGCTTCATAGAAAGTGTTACCGACCATTCTATGCTGTTGTTGTTTGTTTGGGGTTTTGATTCATTTATTGTGGTCACAAAGAGCAATTAGAGTTAAAAGCCTTTGCAGGAAGCCAAACAGACTCTATGTTTTTCTGGGCGTCAGTCGAATCAGCACTTCTCTTTTTAAAACTCGGATTAAGTTTCCACTTTACCAAGGGAAAGCTTTATTATCACCGCACCTTTATTCATTCTTCACCTGAGAGATTAACAAACCATAACACATCACTCGAAAGAACAGAATCCAAGATAATAGATTATACTCACTCTCAATTGATCACTTTTCTTTCTGTTTATATAGTTGAATATACTATAAATTAGAAACAAGCTGATAACCGATTACATTTTTGATATAGGACTTTAATCCACTCCATGTTTTTAACTTCACGGCACAATTCGAACATCACTTTGTCTTCAGACAAAAACAGAATAGATTTTATTGTTGGAGCTCCATTCAGACTAACAGAGGATGTTTGTCTTCCTTTCTGATTTTCTCTCTCTGTTTCTGTGATTATCCCAATCTCTTCCTCTCTACAGGATGAAGTCAATCAGATCATGGAGACCAATTTATGGCTAAGACATGTGAGTATGCAGCACAGAGACTTTGTGCATGTGTACAGTACTTGTGAACAGTCGAACAGTTGACACATCTCATCCTAACAAGAAAATGTGTATACATACAGCAGGACAGTTGATACAGCAGAATGGAGTAGGTGGAAACTGGAAATGATGGAAGAAAAATGTTATGTAAAATAAAAACAAAAAGATAGCACAAGAGTTATTTAAGAAAAAAATGAAAAGAGATGTGAAAGAGATTGGTATCAATTAGCTTTTTTGATTTGCAGTTAAAATCAGAATATGATAATAGTTTTTTTCTGAACAGAGATTTAAGATTTTCTTTATATTATTTGTTTATTGTTTTTGTCATTTAAATGTGAACAAGCAAGTCTAATATATGCATATTTTACTTTTTACTTTTAACAGTTCCCAGCAAACAAAAAAACAAACAAAACAATGTCTAATAATTGTCCAAACACAGCCCAGACATCTAGCCTAAAACTGTCGGTAAAAATTTAAAAGCAAATAAATAAATAAATGAAACCAAACTCTTTTAATTACTGTTGACTTTGCTTACATGATAAAATATAATACATCCCGCAAGTTATTTTAAACAAAAACGACATAAAAATCCATTTTGGATAGAAGTGGGTTACTCATAGCCGGATTATATCGGACCTGTAGTTAACCTAGACAGTGAAATGACAACTAATGCTGGCTGGGTAAAGATTGACGGGATACAAATGACAATCAATACACACTTTAAATCATAAGTCACTTTAACACAGTGCCACATGTACACACATGTTTTTCGTTCCTTGAAGGAGGCAGAATGTTGTGGGAGCCAGCTGAATAATTACACTAAGATATTTTTAAACAGAGCTGATGACGAATCACAAAATTTCATGCATGCAGATGTTTTCAGTGCGTCAGTATACTAGTGAATATCACTCAAGTCTGATGTGTATTTATATATTTTCATCTTAAAGGCTGTTAGAAAAATGTTTAGGATTTGATATTAGTATGATGTACATGTTTTTGGTGTATAGGGGAGAGTGGGGCACAACCTAACGCTTTTTGGTTTTGGCTCAATCATTCAAAAAATATTTGAGTTTGATTAATTCTATTTTTACACAAGCAACACACACATCTCTGCTACAAATGACCATTTGAAGTTTGTTTCTAGTCCTTACCATTCTTGGACAATTACACCAAACGTGACAGAAGTGCAAACGTTACAACTTACCCCATAGGTGGGGTTAATTGTAACAGGCAGGGGGATAGTTGTAACGCTTGTTAAAAATTAAGTTTGCAGGCAAACATTTCAATACTATTTTGTCTATATACTGTACCTGAAGTGGATAAGATATATCTATAATAGACAGGTATCCACACTGTATTTATTCATTCAGCCCTTTTCTAACAATAGTTCAATTAGTAGATACAAATGTCTAAATATGTGAGAAAAAGCAGCACAATTATGACAAAACGTTTTTTAATATGTGACCCAGTCTGTAATAACCATACTACAGTTTCAATATCAAATTCTGAGATAATCAGCATCAAAGTCTGATTTTAGCCATTCATTTCTAATGATTTCAATCTTTGACGTGACCTTATTCAATCAATATTAAAGATATGAACAAAAAAATAAATTTGACACACGATTTTTGATAAGACAGGCACATTTATTTTGTTGGCAGCCAGCAATCATTCATGTGTAGCCTATTTAAAACAACGGCATATAATAATATATAATAATATATATTATTGCATATATAATAATGCTAACGTTAGCGGTTTACACAGCGTTACAATTAACCCGGCTGGGTCAAAATATTTGCTAAGAGCTGCAGACATATTTAAAACTGATTCTATGTTTTAGTCAACAAGACACTGATTAATATGACAACGCATTGGATTTGGTATCTTACACACCCAACTAAGAAACCAAAAAAACATACAATGAAAAAATGTACTTACATGCCACCAAAACACTCGTTTATCAATAACTCTTAGGAAAATCATTATACATTTCCAATAATTTGCGGGAGATCGTCTTTTGGCAGCGTGAAAAAAATACCTGAAAAACAAAATTGTCAACCTTGTGCAACAATGTAAACAGTCCGTGTTACAACTTACCCCGGTTTAGTTTTTGCCCTGCCCCTAGTATTATTGTTGTGTCAGGCCAAACCTTTTGGATGACTTTTATTAACGTTGATAAATACATCAGTTGCTGATTTGAAAGAAAAAAGAAAGAAAAGGGGTTGCTGGAGCATGTGTAGTAACTTCTAGATCAAAGATATTTAAGAGTGCAATCATTATAAATAGACATTGAATTATTTTTAAATCATTTAAAATTGTATATGATGATATGAGTTGGTTTAATTGTTGTAGATATGGAATGACTACAAGCTGAAGTGGTCACCACCGGAATTCGATGGAATTGAGTTCATCAGAGTCCCATCAAATAAAATCTGGAGGCCAGACATTGTACTTTACAACAAGTGAGTCAAGACTTAATCTTCAACTGTGAATTTAAGATATGAAAATATATAAATAGAACTTATGAATGCATCACAGGTTTTAACATCCACGCATGCATTTTTCCTGACACAGCGCTGTTGGAGATTTCTTAGTGGAAGACAAAACAAAAGCCCTTTTGAAATTTGATGGAACGATCACTTGGGTCCCTCCGGCAATCTTTAAATCATCCTGCCCTATGGATATCACATACTTCCCGTTTGACTATCAGAACTGCTCTATGAAGTTCGGTTCCTGGACTTACGACAAGGCCAAGATTGACCTGGTGCTCATTGGCTCAAAGGTCAATCTGAAAGACTTCTGGGAAAGTGGGGAGTGGGAGATCATAGATGCACCCGGTTATAAACATGACATCAAGTACAACTGCTGCGAGGAGATCTACCCAGACATAACCTACAGCTTCTACATTCGCAGATTGCCCCTATTCTACACCATTAACCTTATCATCCCCTGCCTCCTCATCTCATTCCTGACCGTGCTCGTCTTCTACCTTCCATCAGACTGTGGCGAGAAAGTGACGTTGTGCATATCTGTGCTGCTGTCTCTTACTGTGTTTCTCCTTGTCATTACGGAAACCATTCCATCGACCTCACTTGTGATCCCTCTGATTGGCGAGTACCTTCTCTTCACCATGATTTTCGTTACTCTCTCTATCGTCATCACCGTATTTGTGCTAAACGTCCACTATCGCACCCCAATGACTCACACCATGCCCGTTTGGGTCCGATCTGTCTTCCTTCATGCTTTACCACGTATAATGTTTATGCGCCGGCCTCTTGACCTGTCAGAGTTTTCTGGAAAAGGAGGACTAGAAAGTGGGGGCACAACTGGGAGTGGAACAGGAAAAGGAGGAGATGGAAAGAAGAGGAAAAATAGTGGATCCCAACAGGGAGCGATGAACTCTTTGGAGTTTGGAGAGGGCAAAGCTGCAATAGAGGGAAAGAAAGGAGGATGTCCATGTCACCCAATGAAAGAGGCACCCGAGGGGGATTGTGGGAAAGTGAGCCGTCAGTTGAGCCCGCAGGCCATTAACACAGTTGTGGCTTTTTCAGTGGTCTCACCAGAGATCAAACAGGCTATTGAGAGTGTGAAATACATCGCTGAAAACATGAGGAGCCGCAACAAAGCAAAAGAGGTAAAGAATTTCTGTACAGTCAGTACAACCCATGGACTTTTGCATTTATACATACAGTAAGCATGCTGCCAAAATTCTATTTCTTCCTGTGCTTTTTAGTGCTGGATTTTGTCCAGCTGTATGTGTATACCCTGGCAAGCTCACAGGGATTGACGGTGTCAATTCAAAATGCCTCTCGGCATCTCATTCATCACATATAGGGAGTCAAGATGGGCAGGATTCTCTCTTGTCAATGGTGATGACATACACGTCATAACTGGGATGGGGAGCTTTGTGCAATTGAGGTGCAGGCTGCAATCCACAACAATTATCTAGAATTGCTGGTGGTCTTTCATGTCAGCTCTACAGTAAGACATCATCTTGTTCTGATCAAAAGCAACACAATGAATGTCATGAGCCTTGTTTGAACAGGATTAGGTTTATGCAAAGAGGTAAATAAATATATATATATGCATCCTATAAAATAGCCGTATACAAAACACATTAACAGGAAATCTGCAAAAAGTCAGAGATAAAAAAAAAGAAGGAATATTAAAAGCCAGTGTGTTTTAAAGGTGCAGTGTGTAACTTTTAGAAGGATCTCTCGACAGAAATGCAAAATTATATACAAAACTATATTATCAGGGGTGTATAAAGACCTTTCATAATGAACTGTTATGTTTTTATTACCTTAGAATGAGACGTTTTTATCTACATACACCGAGGGTCCCCTTACGTGGAAGTCGCCATTTTGTGCCGCCATGTTTCTACTCAAGCACTTTACAGATAAATTTATTTACTAAGTTGTCTCAGACGATGACATGTTTTTCCGGTGGCAGCTACCATAGCTTCTCTATGCTTTTCAGAAGTGAAGGGTGAGCAGTGGACTGAGCTGTTGGTTGCAATTTGCAACCTTAGCAGTAGATGCCGCTAAAATTTACATACTGCACCTTTAAGTCTGGTTTTAAAAAATGAAAATAGATGGCAAAAATGGCAAAGGCATGATCACCACGATACTTGAACCTAGACCTGGGGACTGTAAGGGCGCACTCATATTATACCTAAAGCCCGATTTATAGTCGTGCGTAGGTTGTACGCTGTAGCTCTGCGTAGGCTGACGTGCACCTCGCAAACATTTTAACAGCGCGTCAGATCTACGCAGACCGCAAGCGCTGTGATTGGTCCACCAGAATCCCTCCCGTCAGGTAAAAAAAACTGCGTCATAGGTATTTCCGTTTGTGACGGTGAAAACAAAGATGAGCCAAGTTGAGGAGTGATTTAACTCAAACTGCAACAAAAGTCGTTGTTTATTTACTTCCATCATTGCTGGTCTTCTCAAATTATACACAACAAGTTGCTGTTTCTTCTTCGTTTGTGGGTTAACTTGCTAAGCTTCTTCTTCTTTGCGTTCGCGCTGCTACTGTGGTTACACGAGTGGTTACTGCCTACCAGCGGTCTGCGCGTGTGTTTGCACGCCGACGCGGAGGACGACGCAAAAGTATAAATGAAAACCGACGCGGATCCTACGCCATCACGGCTACGCCGTAAGACCTACGCACACCTACAACGAGCCCTTTACCCAACCAAACCATGTCCAAGCGCGATTGTCCCCCTCACTACTTCCCCAGATTCATGCACTCACACTGTACTTTGAGCGATCCGAGCCCGGGCAAACTTTCGTCCTTAGGATGTGATTGTTTTGAAGAAAACAGGAAGTAAAGCACTCTCTTAACATTGAAGCCCACCATAATGTTAAGTCTCTGTTTTTTTAAGTGTAGTGCGCCCGATTCCACCTATGCAAGCTGGCCAGGGCTCGACTAACCAAACCGGGAACGGTACAGACTGATCACACTAGTCAAACGAACCAGGCTTTGGGGGTCAAATGTGCTCGGGCGCGGTTTGGTTGGGATAATGTGAGCGCGCCCTAAGTAATGCAAGATTTTATGGTAAATGGTAAATGGACTGCATTTATATAGCGCTTTTATAGACCCATGGCCATCCAAAGTGCTTTAAAGTTTGCCTCACATTCACCCATTCACTCACTCATTCATTCACCGACGGCGGTGTCAGCCATGCAAGGCGCCATCCAGCTCGTCGGGTTCTTGAGGGAGTATATGGCAACAAGAGTTCAGTCAAATACCGGGAAGCTAGGCTATTAAGTGCTTCAATCAATCCTATATTTGATAAGGAGCAAGTGCAGTGAGCACAAAATGGCTGAAGCATGCTCATATTTGCACTTCCCTGTTAAAAGTTTAGCGGCGGCATTCTGTCCTAACCCTGCATACAATAAGTTGCAATAATTCAGGCAATATGTCACAAATGTGTAAATTGCGATTTTGAATGAGTTTATAGATATAAAGGGCTTAATTTCGGCTGGAAGATGATAGAAAAGAATAAACAATGACGTTTGTGAAAAGTCATTGAATTGGCCACGAGTGACTAATATCTCTAGTTACGTTTACATGAAAACCTTTTGAAATCATTCTGTGTGATAAATCCTATCATAGAGTTAACATGAACATTTAATAATGTGATAGGATTGATGTGTGTGTGTGTTTTATGGCACAAGCTTCAAATAAGATTTCATCATTTGACATGCGCCCATTTCACAAATAGTTTCCTGCAGTTTCAATATATACATAACATGCCATCCTCCTAAAATCATTGTACATCTATTTCAGGTCATAATTATTAAATGA
Organism: Paramisgurnus dabryanus; assembly: GCF_030506205.2. Lineage (NCBI taxonomy): Eukaryota > Metazoa > Chordata > Actinopteri > Cypriniformes > Cobitidae > Paramisgurnus > Paramisgurnus dabryanus. The sequence continues at coordinate 42,594,296 of NC_133340.1, read as the reverse complement.
CAAGCACACAGAGCTTTGTGTCATGCTGATTTTTTTAAGCAGCAGCATAAACACCCATTCACGTGTACGTAAAAAGCTTGTTTGACTTCATGCAGTGCTGCCTAGACCGTCGGCGAGAGCGAGTCCAAACACACGTGTCAGAGTATTAATCATGAACTGACCGGACAACGCTGTCTCGTATAACTTTATAGAGTATTGGAAGGAGATTAGGAAACTTAAAGAATGACAAGACAATCACTTCATGTGATCTGCTACAATAGCACAAGCCTGCGTTCTTTGCGGCATACGTAATTTACGCCAAATCTATGTCATCGCACATGCGCATATGCTCCACCCTCCAGTCCAGTAGGTGGCGGAAATGCACCTGTAAGTGGGTTTGCCAACCGCCATTAAAAAGAAGAATGCACATGAACAGAGCATCCCAGTTTCAGTTATCAATCCGGATAACAAAAGGTATAAACCACCCTGTAAACCGATTATATTTTAATCGGTTTGGCTCTTTTATTCCGATTGAGGTGTTTACATGGAGGACTGAACATTTAAACTGATTACAATTTTCCATGTAAACACAGCTAATGTCTCTCAAGTTCTCAGAGGGTCTGAAGAGTTTTTATTTTACATGCCGCAGCAACCTGCTGCAGAATCCACTTGTTGTGAGGATTAGCAGGAACAGATGAACCCAAACGCAAACGATGTCGGGGGAAAACAGAAAACACTTTATTTTTACAAAAAACAAAAACCCACAAGGGGGTACAAAACATGAAACATGAAACTCTGACAGATTACACTAAACCAGGGGTTCCCAAACTTTTTTTCCTGCGCACCCCCTTCTATGTCCCAAACGGGTTGGCGCACCCCCAATCCCCATTTAAAAAAAAATCCAAAAAAGCTTTATTTTCTCACCATAAATACTCATGTTTAATCATGCGCAAATAACCAAGGGCCAGTTGCACTAGCCGGACGTTAAGAAGTTGGGTGTAATAGTCCTACGTCGGGCTTAGCTACGTCCAACATTGTGAAAAATATTTACGCCTATTGCACCATCTGAAACTACGCTCAGCAGAGATGATGCGCGCCCCCGTGTATGTGTTTAACCACTGTGATATTTAGACGCCATTCGAGTTTACTATGGTAAAAAAACGTACACTTACTGCCGTCAGCTAATAGATGACATATGAGAGGTTTCCTCATGTTTACCAGTGCGTCACGTGCAGACCCATCAAACACATTGACGAAAGCCTTTACTGTTCGCACAAAAGGTGTATAATAGTTTGCAGATTCATTATAACAGCTCAAGTTTCAAACAAAATTAAATGAAAGCTTTTAATAAGTTCTCTACAGTAAGTATTTATGTATTTTATTATATAATTCATTGGCGGTCTCTTTACCATGCATGAAAACACATTGCTCGCGTATCCTGTGCCCATGTCTCGTCACATTTCGTTATTTCTATTTTTGCCATAAAAAATGTCTCTCTCTCTTGGTCCCTCTCCTCCTTCGTGACTAACAACTTTATCATAAGACGTCCCACACTTGACAGTTTCTCTGATTTCAGCCAGTTAAGCATATTTATAATATATATGGAATGAATGAAACGAGTTGGCACGCATATAGCGGCTGCAGTGCATAACAGAAGAGCAGTGCGTAGAAAAAGACAGCAGCTGTCTTCTACGTTTCTATCAAAAACTAATAAATTATAGTTTTTTATTTAAAATAAAAGCGATTACAAAGGAAATGTTTACTGTTCATTTTTTTATTTATTTATTGTATGGAAAAATCCCACTTAAAGAAACAGACCGCCATTAAATTTTTCCTCTCGCGCACCCCCTGGTGGCAGCTCGCGTACCCCTGGGGGTGCGCGTACCACACTTTGGGAATCCCTGCACTAAACTTTGACTAGGTAACAAGACTTGAGCCTACACGAGGAACAGAACACAACACAATACAAAATGATCCTGCACAGAACTAAAGATACACTGACATAAAATAGAAGAAATCAAACAAGATAACGAGCGGGAACAGGTGATGGGAGAAAACCAATGATTACTAATAAGCAGGAGAACGAGGGGGCGGGGTCACAAGACAAGACACCGGAGGCACATGCCAAACACAAAAACAAGGCATGAACCTCCACACAAGGCCAGGGACTGTCAGAACTCTGCCACCATGACAAAATGCAAATATAACAAGACTTCAAGGCAGAGTCCTGACACTTGTAATGTAATTGCTATGCAATGATGTTTCTGCAGTTGAGAGAGCCAAAGCCCTCTCTATGAGAAGTGTTATTAATTTAAAAGTGTTTATTTGAATACTGTCATCAGAGGATATGGCATTTTGCATATTCCAACATATTAACACAAACACTGTTCCATCAAGGACACTTATCCTTTGTGTCAGGAAGCATTCAGTGGTGCTTTCCCTTCAATGTGCATTGACTGCATTTATACATCTGACTGGCGTTTTTATTCAGAACAACATACATGCAGTCAAGCTATACATGTAATCAGTATGTGTGCTCTCTGGGTTACAAATCCAAAACCTTTGCTGTGCTAACACAATGCTCTGCCAGTTGAACTACAGATTAACAGCTGGTTATTTTGGATACACTTTGTGGCCTTGTGTAGAATAGCATCAGTTTGTTTGATCTGGCTTGTGGGTCAGCACCATCTGGATTGTGGAGGCTCCTAGCTATCATAACAGGAGAGATGTATGCACATTTAGCTCATGGCATGGCTGCTCAATGGGCACTGTTTAAAGGGGTTTCTGTGGATATTTGTTCTCCGTTATTGTTTCCAGTCCTACTTGAATCTACTCCGATGTAGATTTTATGTACAACCCCAAATCAGAAAAAGTTGGGACACTGCAGAAATTGTGAGTAAAAGAGGAATGGAATAATTTACAAATCTCAAAAACGAATATTTTATTCACAATAGAATATCTATAACATATTAAATGTAGAAAGTCAGACATTTTGAAATGTCATGCCAAATATTGTCTTATTTTGGATTTCATGAGAGCTACACATTCCAAAAAAAAGTTGGGATAGGTAGCAATAAGAGGCCGGAAAAGTTAAATGTACATATAAGGAACAGCTGGAGGAGGACCAATGTTAAGGAATAGGAATGTTGTCCCATTCTTGTCTAAAACAGGCTTCTAGTTGCTCAACTGTCTTAGATCTTCTTTGTCGCATCTTCCTCTTTATGATGCGGCGAATGTTTTCTGTGGGTGATAGATCTGGACTGTAGGCTGGCCATTTCAGTACTCAGATCCTTCTTCTACGCAGCCATGATGTTGTAATTGATGCTGTATGTGGTCTGGCATTGTCATGTTGGAAAATGCAAGGTCTTCCCTGAAAGAGACGACGTCTGAATGGGATCATATGTTGCTCTAAAACTTGGATAAACCTTTCAGCATTGATGGTGCCTTTCCAGATGTGTAAGCTGCCCATGCCACACGCACTCATGCCACCCCAAACCATCAGAGATGCAGGTTTCTGAAATGAGTGCTAATAACAACTTGGGATATCCTTGTCCTCTTTAGTCCGGTTGAAATGGCGTCCCAGTTTTCCAAAGAGAACTTCAAATTTTGATTCGTCTGACCCCAGAACAGTTTTCCACTTTGCCAAAGTCCATTTTAAATGAGCCTTGGCCCGGAGAAAACGCCTGCGCTTCTGGGTCATGTTTAGATATGGCTTCTTTTTTGACCTATAGAGTTTTAGCTGGCAACGGCTAATGACACGGTGGATTGTGTTCACCGACAATGTTTTCTGGAAGTATTCCAGAGCCCATGTTATGATTTCCATTACAGTAGAATTCCTGTATGTGATGCAGTGCCATCTAAGGGCCCGAAGATCACAGGCATCAAGTATGGTTTTCCAGCCTTGACCCTTTCGCACAGAGATTGTTCCAGATTCTCTGAATCTTTGGATGATTTTATGCACTGTAGAGGATGATAACTTCAAACTCTTTGCAATTTTTCTATGAGAAACTCAGAAAACTATTTTTCGCCGCAGCATTGGGGGAATTGGTGATTCTCTGCCCATCTTGACTTCTGAGAGACACTGCCACTCTTACAGGCTTTTTTATACCCAATCATGTTACCAATTGACCTAATAAGTTGCAAATAAGTCCATACGCTGTTCCTTATATGTACATTTAAATTTTCTGGTCTCTTATTGCTACCTGTCCCAACTTTTTTTCGAATGTGTAACTCTCATGAAATCCAAAATGAGCCAATATTTGGCATGACATTTCAAAATATCTTACTTTCAACATTTGATATGTTATTTATATTCTATTGTAAGTACAATATAAGTTTATGAGATTAGTAAATTATTCCATTCCTTTTTTACTCACAATTTCTACAGTGTCCCAACTTTTTCTGATTTGGGGTTGTAGAAAACATAAAAGGTTGTTTATTACCTTAAGTCACATTGCTATTCATATAGTTACATTTATGTTAATTCATATTTCTATGACTGAAAAAAAAAGAATTAACCGTAAAAATTATCGAAATATTTGATAGTTTCATTTATCGTCTTTACCCAGTTGTTCATTAAAGGGTGGTGGTCATTTGGACCCTGAAAGGGTCTAATTGTAACTCCTGTGAGGCTGTAAAATGGATTCTCTCACTGGATTGTAGAGGTTTTAGCAATTTTACAGCAGGGGTGTGTAACGGCTCGAAAGAGCACACACACAACTCATTGAATGGCTCATTTATGGCCACTGTTTGATAGGGTTTATGTGCTTATTTATTAATGGACAGTTAAAGGAAAACACCACTGTTTTTTAATATTTTAGTATGATCTTACCTTAACTTAGATGAATTAATACATACCTATCTTTTTTTCAATGCGTGAACTTAATCTTTGTACAGCGCGTTGTGAATGCGTTAGCATTTAACCTAGCCCCAATCATTCCTAAGAATCCAAACAGGGATGAAATTACAAATCACCAAACACTTCCATGTTTTCCCTATTTAGAGACTGTTGCATGAGTTACACAAGTAAGTATGGTGGCACAAAATAAAATGTGCCGATTTTTTAAGCAAAAAAAAATGAGAATTATATTTTATGATGGAAGAGCACTTAGTTTGCAGCACTTTGACCTTGCTGCGCAGTACATCGTCATTCCTGAATACTTCCCCTCTTGCTCAAACTTCCGTCGATATTACTGCGCCCGGGGTCAAGTGCTCTTCCACCATACAATATAGTTCTCATTTTTTATCCGCTTAAAAAAATCGCCATGTTTTATTTTGTGCCACCATACTTACTCGTAACTACTCACATAACACTCTTTAATTAGAGAAAACGTGAAAGTGTTTGGTGGCTTCTAAATTCATCCCTGTTTGGATCCTAAGGAATGAATGGTGCTAGACTAAATGCTAACACATTCACGACGTGCTGTACAAAGCTTAAGTGCACGCATTGAATAAAGATATGTATGTATTAATATGTCTAAGTTGAGGTAAAAACTAGTAAAATATGAAAAAACGTGGTGTTTTCCTTTGAAATGAGAATGCTGAAAACCTCAAAAACCTTCTCAGATTCCACCATCATGCCATGCTAATGGTTGACTTATGTCCTCACAAGTCAGGTCATTGATCAGAGACTGCAAGCTTGTGCAGCTTACAGGAAGAACTCAGCTTCACTCAGTGGAAGCGTTTGAGTGCTTCACTGACAATAAGTGCTTCAGATCCCTCAGCGGAGGCATCCTACTTTGATATGGAAAGTCTCACCATTTCATCTTTCATCTTTACTGTGTGGCTCAGAGCCTTGCTACCAAATCACATTAGCATTGTAATGTATCCAAATATGTGAGGAGAGAATGTTTTGTATAGCTCCACTTTTTGTAGCACAGCCTTAATTTAGATTCTCCCAACGTCGCTTTCGCAACGCTTTCTGGAAAGACTGCAGTTTTGCTTTTCACGTCACTCATTGTTCATCTGTATTCGTCATTTTCCCCTTCATTTACCTTGATTTCATGTCTTATTTTCTTTCTTGTTACATCTGACCTTTCTTTTCATCACTTATTAACCTTTCCTCTCTCCTCTTTCTTCTGTTTATTGTGTGCTCTTTCTCTCTTAGGTGGAGGATGATTGGAAGTATGTTGCCATGGTGATTGACCGCATCTTCCTTTGGGTCTTTGTGCTGGTGTGTGTGCTGGGAACCATGGGTCTTTTCCTGCAACCTCTCATTGGCTTTTTCTCTTAATTGTCACAGAAACTTAAGCTGCAATCAATTAGAGGCACTGAATATCTGTTTTTACAGTCACTGGCATACTGTGTCATATTTATTTAACATCACGTGTGTTCTGTCATCACGGAAATGCTGTATACCGGTGTCCTTGTGTAAATGCCAATCAGATGTTCTGTTCTCTTTCCAAATAACCCATTAAAGACGGTTTCAGCAGTAACAACATAAACAAACGGCCCTTTTAGAGTATTTTATTTCTGATAACAAGCTAAATAAATAACAAGTATATATCTTAGTTCAAATCATAGCTAAAGCTTATCAAAAACTACACTGCGCTACTGTTAGTGTGTAAAATAAATGTATACGACGCCTGATGAAACCGTCTATAGAGACTAAGAGAAGTCACTCTCTGCTTCTTAACAAGCAGTGACTTTGAAGTTTCTAATCACCATCCAGTATAGAGCACAATTTCCATCAATAGTCTATTGAGTGACAAATCAGACTGATTGGTGTTCTGGTTTGATTATAATGGTGTGATACTTAACATATTTTACCACAAAAAAATGGTACAACATGCACTCTGTGTCTGTGTCAGACAGTAGCCTCTTTCACACATTAATTCTGGTAAATTACCATGAATTTACCAGAATGAATTTACCAGTAAATACAAAAATGTGCTTTTCACACACGCAATGACGTTGCTTCTTTTTACCAGTAAGACATCATTCACACATCAGTATCAAAATACTGGTAAACTCGGAGAGAAAGCGGAAGTTACCTGTGGGACGCGGCCGGCGAGCTCCGTGTCGTATTTGTAAACAATGGCGGGTTATGACTTAATAGACCCCTTCACGGTTCACGTCACAGGCAGTTTCCACTGCGCATGTTGGGGTCAGAAAAGTCATTACAGCAGATTGAGTTGGGTATTATTCGGTATCGTCAAAAATGCCTACTTACGTTGTGGGCTGTGAAAATCGCACCAGGTCTTCCGTTAAGTTTTCGCGATTCATGCACAATCTCAAAAACAAAAAAATACAACATATCTGCGTCTGCAAGCAATTAACGTGCAGACTGGGACAATGCAAATATCAAAGAGGCTTGTGTTTGTAGTGCTCACTTCATTTGAGGTAAGTCATAATTTTTCAGCCGTGTTAGATTAAATTATAACGCCTAAATGGTATGAACAGTTTGACCCCATGCTGCGCGCGCACCCGATCGTCATTCAATGTTTACAAACCTTGAAGGGGTCTATATCGTCGGTCCGTATTTTGTTGTTTTCGCATCTGTGGCAAACGGTCGCAAAGTTGCTCGTGACCAAACAACATTGCGTTAGGCGGCATCAAACGGAACCTGCGTTTGCACATACGGCTTCAAAGAGGGTGTGCTAAGGATGTCGGCAATTTGGCAAATAGATGGTAAGCTGTTTTAAACAACTTTGAAGGAATGTGGATGTTAACTTCAGGTGTGCTCGACTTTTAAGCAGCATGTGTGTGTAAACGGCCGTAAACAGTATAAAAACGTTTTGATTGGCCCGATTTGTCAGAGCGGTCTCACGTCGTCCGTTCTAAATGCCGGTAATTCTACATTTTTCATTCACACATGGCGCTTACCGGTAAATTACTGGTAATCTTACAACCTGTCTTACTGGTAAATTGGGAGCACTGATTTACCGGAAAGGTTCTGTTCACACATAACATGTTAACTGCAATTTACCAGTAAATTACCAGTAAAGACTGTATGTGTGAAAGGGACTATTGATGGTGTTTTCCCCCAGTGGAAATCAAGCTTAAGATAAAAATGTATTGTATGGACCTTGTTTACCAAATTTGTGGAGGATAAACAGCTATTGGTTATTATCGCAATAAAAATAGTCTAGATTGTGGGTGAACTATAAAAACATTGAGTTGTAGCATGGCTACGTTCCAGGACAAAGATGACTAATCAGGTTTCATATATGCCAAATAATTTGCGTTTAATTCATCTGTTTTTTCAATCAGTTTCATCCCCTGATATACATGGAGAATATTTTACAATTTTAATTATTATTTTAAAGCAGATGTATTATTTGAGTCTAAATCCTTAACAGTTTTAGTGCATGCTATTAAAATGACTCACTTTCTGTCACACTTTCTCTGGCTCCATCAGACACATAATCCCATTTCCCGTAATATCACCATTTCAATTTTTTCCCACTTCAACTTGTCAGCTTGAGGCCCTTTTGTAACACGTTTTTTAACAGATGTCCTTCAAATAAAAATGTTTCTCTGTTGTTGATCTCTCTGTCTTACTGCCTGTGTGTTTAACTCGGCAAGTACTCGGTGTGTATGTGTCGTGCTTGTGTGCTTATCATGGCTTGACTCTTCTAGCAGGGGTTGAAAACGTCTTTGGTTTTAGTGGTATTAGTAACAGCTTTTGATTATCATTTCCTAAATGTAAAAGTAAATGTTTTGTGACTTAATTCCAACAGAGTCAGAATGGTGTGCCACTTTTTATGTGAATGCCAGTACTTTTGACAGTAAATGCCACATGTAATGTATTGCAGGTCAATCTGGAGAGGGAAATTGTGTAATACAGTTAAACTCGAGTACAGCTGTTAACCAACTGATAAGCTCTGAGCTTTCAAAACATTGGTTGTGACAGAGCAGATAAAGTTATTTATTTTCTGGATATTGCCTTACTTATAATAATACAGATTGTTGTAGCATCTTTGATATGAACTTTCATTTGAATGTGGCTCCTATGTATGCATTTAAATAGAAAAAAAAGGGGTTTGCCTACACTTTTGAATTTTCACAAATTCCTGTTTTCGTGTGATTATCACGTATTGGTTACTCAACTGCTTTTTCCTATTTTTAAACCATTGTCGCTTCGGTTTGGTGCTTGCATTAGAATGTCACTTTATACAATTTTTTCTGATAAATTTTTTTATAGACCCCTTCAAGGTTTGTAAACATTGAATGACTATCGGGTGCACGCGCAGCATGGGGTCAAACTGTTCATACCATCCAGGCTTTATAATTTAATCCAACAGGGCTGAAAAATGATGACTTACCTGAAATGAAGTGAGCACTACAAACACAAGCCTCTTTGATATTTGCATTGTCCCAGTTTGCACGTTAGTTGCTTGCAGATGCAGATGTTGTATTTTTTTGTTTTTGAGATTCTGCATGAATTGCGAAAACTTAACGGAAGACCTGGTGCGATTTTCACAGCCCACGACGTAAGTAGGCATTTTTGACGATACCGAATAATACGCAACTCAATCTGCTGTAATGACTTTTCTGACCCCGACATGCGCAGTGGGAACCGCCTGTGACGTGAACCGTGAAGGGGTCTATATGTCGCCTGGCGTTAGAGTTAGAGTTGGGTTTGGGTAGGGATGTCACTTTATGTAAATCTAACCCTAAACCGAAGCGACATCGGTAAGAAAATAGGACAAAACAGTTGAGTAACCAGTACGTGATAATCACATGAAAACAGGAATTTGTTATACGATCAAAAAAAAAAAACGCGGAAATTTGTGATAATATCTTGAAAAAAAGAATAAAAAAATATGTGACTATATAACGAAATTTTGTTAGACTGGGCTGGTTTTAAAGATATCAGTTTTTATGAAAGTTACAAAAAAGGGCAATTTAAAGGGGAAATATCATGAAAGTCTGACTTTTTCCATGTTTAAGTGCTATAATTGGGTGCCCAGTGCTTCTATCAACCTAGAAAATGTGAAAAAGTAAAACCTAGTAACTTTGTTTTGATAAACCATTCTCTGCAAGCCTAAAAAAATAGGTCATTGAAATATGGCTTCCCTTGTGATGTCAGAAGGGGATAATACCGCCCCTTAGTCTGCACTATCCAACCACAGCACTGCTATTTAGTGCAGAGATCAGCTCATTTGCATTTTAAAGGACATACCCAAACACGGCACATTATTGCTCACCTACAAAGTGGCAATTTTAACATGCTATAATAAATTATCTATGTATATGGTTTTAGCCAAAACTTCACATACGCACTCTGGGGACAGAAAAAATGTATTTGACATCTTAAAAAAGTGAAATTACCTTTTAAAAAAATAATCAGCTAAATAAAATAAAGAAAATGACTGTGGAAGTGTTTGCATTAGCGTATGGATGTGCATAAGATGAACAAATAGAGGGGAAGTCAGCTCTTGTGGATGAGATGGGACCACTCAGAATATTCCCTTGATTACACGTTAAAGCGGACTGTTTACATCCTATGCCAACTGAATGATGCTCATACCTGGCATATATAATGAAGTGCTGACAAACAAACCACATAAAAGTGGAATATACTTTATAGATGCTCAGCATGTTTATTTGTTTAATACTCAGATTGCTTTATCATTAGAAAGGTAACATGGATTATCTTTGTTATCTATGAGTTTTCGGTTTGTGTATATTCAGTCAACTGGATGAACAAGAGGTTCATTTTCTTGGAGCTTATTTGCAATCTCTTCCTTACCCTGTAAATCCTTTTGAAATGTGTGGATGGGAATTGTGTGGATGTTGTTCCATATCTATAATTGACATTTGTTTGTGCATTTGCATGTTTTTGCATTTGTATTACTCCTGCTTTGTTCTTTTTTCAGTTTGCATGTTTATCAAATGAAATGTGTGTGCTGTAAGATTTGTGCATAAAAATCAGCTTCAAAAGACATGCATTTACCTTTCTTGCAATCCTTTCTATAGTCTTTATATTGCCATCCTATTTTGCTTTTTACATTTTAAATTTAAAACTGGTCATGGTTACCTCAGAGCACCAAGTCTTTATCATATCTGTATTAGTTGGGTGATATTGTGCTGTTGATATTATCCAATTTATTATCGTAGTGATTGTTTATAAGCTCTTTGTTTCTGTGTGGTGAGGTCTCTACGGTGCCCCCATGTCACTGTATGTGGAATCTAAAGCTTTTGCCACACCAAGAGCAACCTGTAATTTAATACTAAAGCCTCCTTCTCCAGTCTGTATTCTGTGCTTTTTATCTAGTGTTTTCAAAAACACAGACGCTGGTTTAAAAGGAAACAAGCTTAGCTGTAACACCTCAACCAGCTACCAGGATACAAAATTTGTTTAGATAAGCTCCAGGGTTCATTCTGAGTTTGTCCTTGACATGTGACCCATATTGAACTAGGGTTTTATTGCCTTTGTGAGTGTTGTTTTAGAAACGATTTACTTTGTTTGCTTTGACACTGAAACATGTGTCATGTAAGTCTGGGTAGGCATTCAGGACCAAGGACAGCAGCTAGTAAACCAAAACACTTTTGTTGAGTAATCCCGGCTATTCATAATCTTTTTTATTAATGTCAAACTCAAGGGTATGATAACATCAAATAAAGTCTGGTTCTCTGTGGGTTGACATTACTTGTAATACTGTTGCTTGCAAGCATTGCTGAAAATTTTTTTGCTAAATAAAAATGTACATTGCATTTTAACTGAACTGCGAATTGGACGTATATGATGTATTCCAATAACATGTGGTAATTCGCAAATTTTAAGAGTTTAAAATTAGCAGGTAGGCATTTTCTTCTCAGTTCTTATTCTGTTTTCAACAAACTGTTTTGCCTGTTTTGATCCGGCATGCGGTTTCCTAAGCTTTACTGACTGACTTGGGTTTTATCTTGCTACAGCTGAACTTTCAAGCACATCACTTCATTTCAAACTTGACAACACTGTACACAGATCTATTTCTGTGTGTGTGTTTGTGTGTGTGTGTGTGTGTACCTGGTAATTATCACGTTGTGGGGACCAATTGTCCCCACAAAGATAGGAATACCAGTGTTTTTGTGACCTTGTGGGGACATTTTGATGTCCCCATGAGGAAACAAGCTTATAAATCAAACAAGATGATGTTTATTGAAAATCTAAGATACAAGAAAGTTTTCTGTGATGGTTGGGGTTAGGTAATGGGGCAGGTAAGGGGAATAGAATATACAGTTTGTATGGTATAAAATGCATTATGTCTATGGAATGTCCCCACAAAACATGGAAACCAGAATGTGTGTGTGTGTGTGTGTGTGTGTGTGTGTGTGTGTGTGTGTGTGTGTGTGTGTGTGTGTGTGTGTGTGTGTGTGTGTGTGTGTGTGTGTGTGTGTGTGTAACTGGTAATTATCACGTTGTGGGGACCAATTGTCCCCACAAAGATAGGAATACCAGTGTTTTTGTGACCTTGTGGGGACATTTTGATGTCCCCATGAGGAAACAAGCTTATAAATCAAACAAGATGATGTTTATTGAAAATCTAAGGTACAAGAAATGTTTTTGTGATGGTTGGGGTTAGGGAATGGGGCAGGTAAGGGGAATAGAATATACAGTTTGTATGGTATAAAATGCATTACGTCTATGGAATGTCCCCACAAAACATGGAAACCAGAATGTGTGTGTGTGTGTGTGTGCGCGCGCGTGCGTGCGTGCGTGTGTGTTGGTCCACATCCAGTATAAAGAATGCATAAAACCCAAACATTTGAATGTCACCTATTCACTGCCCAAGGGAGCTTTTTGCACTGACTTTGTCTTTTGCTGTTGTTTCTTTTCTATTTTCTACAAGCCATAATAACCAAAGCTGCATGAGTGTTTGTTGTTTCCAAATTCACATATGGCTGTAATAAAATGAAGGAGTAGTAAGCTTTTGAATGTCTAATGGATTTCTCAGAAGGGGAATGTTTTCCAGATAAATCAATAGTGCTTATCCTGAAAGCAGAGTGCAAGGTATATATCGCATATTGTATATATATAAATAATATTTTAAAAACACAAAAAAGGAATATGATGTTGAAACAATATACAAGGACCCAGGTGTGATTTTGGAGGGAGGTTTCATCTGTTGGAGCCTCTTGTTTGCTCTGTGTAATGGTTTCACACTCTAGCACACACACACACACACACACGCACATGCACACACAAACAAACAAATATCAGTCACATATGTCATGCATTACGCCACTGAATAAGCCGCGTCACCCACTGTTTAGGTTAGAAAGAAACTGTTTATAAGCTCTAATGGACAAACAGTTTAAGAGAAAATTAGGGCTGTCAAGTAAAATACGAATAGATATTAATTTGTCAAAATTATCAGTCTTTTATTTACAATCTTTTATGTATTTTGTTTTGCTGAAGATGGCGTGCCAAGTGGAAGTTACATTTTCAAAAGCTTGTCTTGAGACCTCTGCAAGAACGTGACCTGTATAATCAAATCTCATTAAGCTAAATGCCCTCTGTAAGGGCTATTTGGGGAAGCAGTGGACAAGATAAATATTTTATTAAGTGTATTATTACATTTTTTTTAATAAATGTTTATATCTAAATTAAATAGCTGCAGTCAGAAACAGAGGATCTATATGTAAGGAATCTCAGGTTTTGGAAGGAGAACAAAACTGCAATTGTTTCCGGGTTTCGGACACAATATCTCTGAGAGTGTTGCTAGAGTACGAATATATTGAATTGCAATATGTCGCGTTTAAGTATTAACACTAAATCAAAACTAAACAACAGATATGTAAATGAAAATGTTTAATAACAGTACTGACTTACTGTAAAGCAACAATTGAAATAGTTACACTATAAATGCATTAAAATGGTAAATAGTACATGTACACTTAACTGTTTCCAATGTATGTGAGATATTACCTGATAGTATAGAGAACAGAGAAAGAAAGAAAGAAAGTTTAGAAGAAAGAGATTCACACTTGAGAACTGGAATCTCGGCCTAATGGCCTAAACCCAAGAACTCAGGTGAAGAAGAAAAGCAAAGGGAAAAAGGCCAATGCAAAATGCAAAAAGCCCAGAGCTCATGAAAACCAAGACCTTTATCCTCTTGACCATGTGACTAAACCTAAGATGATACATTCAAACTGACCAACAGAAGACCACCTTTAACCCCCACTGTATGAACGACTTTGCCAATAGTCAATGAGCACAGGAATACAAATGGTACTGGATAGAAATGGGGGTTGTGACGGAATAATAGATTCCTATATTTTCAATCTTACATATACATGATGCAAACTTATGTATACATTCTCACACAATAGTCAAGGCAGTCAAGCCAACTGGAAGTAAAACGTAGAGGCTTTCACTTAATAATTCATTCTAGTGTGTAGAGCTTCGGTTAGACTGTACTTGTCAGAGACTCAGAGCCACACAGAAGCTTTTATGTTACTTACAGTACACTCTTAATAATAAAGGGTTTTCACAGTTATGCCATAAAATAACTATTTTTGGTTCCACAAAGAAACTTTTAAGTCAAAGGTTCTTAATTAAAAAATTATTTCTTTCTTACCTTTTTACAGTCTGTAGAGCCTCACTACAAAGAACCTTTTGTGCACCAGAAAGGTGCTGTAGATGTTAACTTTGGATGGTAACATTTTCCATTGAGTTTGCTATCATATATTAGAAGTGTGCGAACTATACATTGACTATACATTGACCCACCCCAATTGTCTAGGGGGATCAGATTTTTAGCTGACCAAGATTTTCTAGTTTATGTCATGCAGATGTGTGCTTCAGTGAACCAAGTTAAAACTTAATTGCTATTGCTATTAAAGATGCTATTGATGTTATAGCTCCAGTAAAGGTCAGGGTGATCACTGGCAGACGTAAAGCACCTGAAGAAACACAACAGCAGGACAACGCATGAAATGAACATGCAGAAAAGCTGAACGTGTGTGGCGGGAAACAATTTTTTTAAAGCGGATAAAAATGAGGACTATATTGTATAACGAGGGGCACTTAGTTTGCAACATTTCGACTTCGATGAGCAGGAATATCACCACTCTTGACTACTACCCCCCTGGCACATACTTACGGCAATATTACTGCGCCCGAAGTCGAAGTGCTGTAAACTAAGTTCTCTTCCGCCATACAATATAGTTCTCATTTTTATCCACTTAAAATATCGCCATGTTTTATTTTGTGCCTGTTTTTTTTTAATTCATCCGTGTTTGGATCCTAAGGAATGAATGGGGCTAGGCTAAATGCTAACACATTCACGATGCGCTGTATAAAGATTAAGTGCACGCATTGATAAAAGAACGGGATGTATTAATTTGTCTAAGTTGAGGTAAGAACATAGGAAAATATTGAAAAATGGTGGTGTTTTCCTTTGAAATATTATAAATAATTAGCCCAAACTTGCATGCATTATTTTATTCATTCAGCTTTCATTTCAGGTGTTAAAATACAGTAGGTAATGTTCATCGTGGATTTTATCTCTGTTCTCCCTCACTTATATAATCTGGCTTCTTCAACTCCCTGACATTATAATTAGTTTTATAGCAGCTTGATTCATTTACACCCAAGTCACCCCAGGACAGTATATAATTATTTCACTTTCAACATTTCATTATGATGTACTGTGTGAAAAATGTATGCATAGGAAACAGTTAAATTTAGATTAAAAGTTAAGACAAAGTCTCCTGCAAACACTTACAGTGTCTTCCTCTTTATCTCAATCAGCCGATGTAGTGCGCAAATGTGTATTTAGCCTCCAGGGCGGACTCATGCAGTGACAATATTATGACCTATTTTAGGGGTGCTCATATATATATATATATATATATATATATATATATATATATATATATATATATATATATATATATATATATATATATATATATATATATATATATATATATATATATACAGATACAGGGCAATGCAAAGTATTTTTCACTAAGATTACTTGATGTAAAAAAGAACCCTTACAGTTTGTATTGACACTTTTCAGAGGGGGATCAAGCCTTCTTTACGAGGTAAGACCCCCCAAACCACCTTTAATTTGCACCCTGTATTGATCTGCACATTTATCCTAAGGCAACTTACAATACAGTGAGGGTGTAGATTATTATTTTTTAATCAGTAATTGTATTTTCCGTGATTCAAACCCATGACTGGTGGTGCTGCTTGATCAGCTGAGCTACAGGGTCATGTAAATGAAACCCAATATTTATGAAATCTTTTATTTAAGTACCTCACTCTTGACCTAGAACTATATGGGCTCTATCATACACCCGGCGCAATGCGTGACATACATGTATCTTGCTAGTTTCAGCCCAGCGCAGTTGCTTATTACACACATCGACAGCACACAAACGCTTTTAAATATAAAATATTAAAGGATTAAAATGTAAAAGATTATTATTGAGTCTCTTGGACATTAATGAGGACTGATTACGAGACGTTAGAAGGTGTAATAACTGCTTCACCTGTAGCCAGGTAAGAAATTAAATGTTTTGCTTTAAACAAATGCAAATAATGCATTTATTTTTAAAAACTTTTTAAATGCTAACCCACTGATTTAGTGTATATGATGACTTTGTACCTCTGGATATGGGAAGATGAGAACCTTTTTTAAGTTATTCTTTTCAAAATACTCGCGGCGCTGTCCGAGTGCTGAAACATTTTGGCTCTCCACATGTTTGTAAATTCTTTATCTCATGTTTGTTACAAATAAAGTATTTTTCTTGCATATTTGTAAATTATTTTTTGAGATTACACTGATCATGTAGGCTATCCATACCTTTAAAACAATTAAAAGGCCTGCTAATTTTACTTCCATGACTGAAATAAAACGACATTAAAAGAAAACTAAAGGTTTTAATATAAAAATAATAATTTCTATACAAATAAAAAACATCAACGTTAAACTAGTGGTCTTCTTCCTCCACTTAGTTTTCAGTTTACAAATTCCAACATCTAAATAGGGAATCGGTATGGCGTGAGCGCAACTGGCTTTTAAAGGGGATGAGAGATGAAACTCTCATTGGTTTATTGCACGTTAAGCCCAAAACACACCTATTACTCATTACGAGAATAGGAACAACCCTATAAGACAGTGTGCCGTCATTAAATTAGCAAAAGTGGATTTGGACACGCCCGAAGTGCACTTGTGCCATGCGATTTAGACCATGTGCTTAGATCGTTAAAATAGAAGGGCCCAAAACTAACTTTTTTGCCACACCTACCAAAGGCAATATTTGGAGATTATACAAATAGAGAAAGGAAAGTTATTCTTCAGAAAGAATGCAGTATCTGCTCAGGTAAACCAATCGGATTATGGCATAAGTACCGTGAGAGTGATTTATAAGCACTGTTCTGGATACTTTAATGTCATACTCTGTCGAACACACATGCCTAATTAATAAAAATGTCCCTGGCCACATGGAGATGGACACAGTTTTATATACTCACCATGTCACCAATGCTGATGTTTACTTTATTTTGGCACTTGGTGAGTGTTAATTTTAGGCCCTGTTTAATTGTGAATTAATGATATGTCATCAGTGACTTGATATGCTGTCATTATAATCAGCAGCCTTTTCATTTTTCAATTTGTGCATTAGAATCAATGAGTGCTGCATCAGGTGTAAATCTAAACTCAATGTTTTATATATATATATATATATATATATATATATATATATATATAAAATAAAAAAACATTGAGTTTATAAAATATATTTTACAGTAATATGCAGTAAACCTCCATTGTTTAGAAAATGAATGGTTTAAAATGTGACTCGACGTAATAATATTAGTATATTTTTTATTTATCTTAATACATTCGCTAAAAAAGTTCGCCAGAGTTCACAGGGGCACGAAATCACATGCTCACATATGAGGTCAAATTAAGTGCAAAAATGCCCTCCTCTAATAGTTTTATATGAAAAATTTTATTAGTATTGAACGTTAAAATCAATCTCATGACTTTTGTTTATGTTTATGTTATGTAAATTCATTTTTCCGTGCCTTGAGCACGAATGTCTTTTTTGTGTCACTTTTTTGTGTCCAAATTTATAGGAATAGTTTTTCATGTCCGTGGCACGACTTTCTTTTTCGTGGCATTTTATGTATTGTTTTCTCATAGTTTTTTTCCTATTTTCTTACCATTGTTGCTTGGGGTTGGGGTTAGAATCACTTTCTTTTAAATTTTTAGACATCCTAACCTAAACCCCAACTCTAACCCTAACTCCAGGTGAGAATAGTTTTAAAAGCAGAAGAAAAACATGTAGAAACCAATACATAAAAGTACATCCTAACCCAAACCCCAAATCTAACACCAACCCAAGCGACAATGATTTAAAAATAGGAAAAAAAAGAGAAAACAATACATAAAATGACACAAAAAAAGAAAGTTGTGCCACGGACACGAGAAACTATTTATAGAAATTTGTGCAAGTGTCACGAAAAGGCATTCATGCTTAAGGCACGTAAGAAGAAAGCTAAATTTTGTGCCATGGACAAGAATAAATTAATCAAATTTTGCATGAATCTAACACGACTTTGCATGAGATCATGTTTGTCTATAAATGTGCCATCTATCATTCTTTCTGTATTTATCTGATCCTCTGCCTACTGTTAAATCAGTTTAGCTCTGCTCAGGCAGTAAGCTGTGTAATGCTCCTCCACAGTCGGAGTGCTTTTATCTGGCCATTGAGCGTTTCGTTCATTAACAGCACGCTAGCGATGAGTCACATCGACCTTGTGTGCCCTCTGACAAACTAACAGCTTTTTAAATGGCACTTATGCAGTTACAGAGGCTCAGTATGGTGCTCTTATAATTATACAGCCTTAACGTTACTGCTTACTATGTGTTCATATATGAATGCATCTAAATTACCTTTGATTGGAGAAAGAGCTTCTCTAGTGCTTTATTATATGACTGCAGTACTGCAGGTCAGTCTGTTTAATGGTTCCGTTGTATGTGTGATTGGTATTGTACTAAATGTGTCATAAAAGCCTGAGTAATAGAGCCATAATTTTGGCATGCCAAAGACATTAGAGAGACAACAGAGAGACGTTAATGTTAAAGCTGTCATGCACATTTAGATGACAAAACAGGGATGCCCAAAAACGTGAATGGGTTGATGACTGACCTTGGAAAGGAGCTTTGGGAGTTGTGAAACATTGTGGAAAAATTTGTGCTGCAAAAAAATAATATTTATGATTGAGATATTTAAGTAGCCAGATTCAAGAATGTATACCACTGTATAAAAGAAGATAAACTAACATCAATGGATAATGATACATGAACATGCCTTTATTTTGTGGATCTTTAATGTAAATGCCTGAAGCTTTGTATCAAAGAGCTCTAGACGTACTGTACATACCAAGAAATAAAACAAATGTAAGCATATTTATCTGTCTTACCTGTGCCCTCAAACAGTCAAACAAAATCAGGACTGGGTACGCTGTGGTCGGTATGCTAATGCTAAGTGAAAGAATGAATTCTTTGCATTTCTATTCTAACAGAGACACATAAAGGCAAAATGAACAAATGGGATTAAGTTCATTATGTAAACAAATAATTTATTTGTTGGCACATACAAGATCTGAGTTAAATTGTCTGAGGAGTTCCTGCAAATCATACAGCTCATGTCTATATATACTAAACAGTCCTACTGCTATTGATGGTTGAATCAAAGAATTATTGACGTTTAGTGAAGTTCAGCTCAGCTCCCCCTCACATACTCATATACACAAATCTCCTTAGAGACGTTATGCAGATTTCCTTCTTGCCCACATGTAATGAAAACTTTCTAACCCTTTACCTCACACATTACACGTCAGCTGTGTGTGTGTTGGTTTGTAAGTGGTTTATGGAGACATGAATAGTGTATAATGTCATGTTTACTTAAACATGGTTTATGGGAACACAGGAAGTGTCCCGTAAACTGAAGTGCTTAAAACATACAAAATGGTACTTTTTCCATTAAAGGCTACCAACAGGTTTTGTGATGTTGGGGTAGGGGACTGGGGTAGGTTAGGGGAATAAAATATATACAGTTTGTACAGTATAAAATGCATTGCATGGAATTGTCCCTGTAAACCGTGTGCGTGCGCGCGCGCGTGTGTGTGTGTGTGTGTGTGTGTGTGTGTGTGTGCGTGCGTGCGTGCGTGCGTGCGTGTGTGTGTGTGTGTGTGTGCACGCACAAGTTACGGCAAAAGTAAACTATTACAATTCTTATTTTTATGAATTACAAATTCTATGCTAAAATGTTGGTCATTATTTACCTTTATGACTTACCAAACTCATATAACCTTTTCCTTCTGTGGAAAACAAGATGTTTTAATGCATCATTAGTTCAGGCCTTTCTCAAAAATATTCTCTTTTGTTCTGCATGGGAAAGAAAGTCACTCAAATTTGTTATTCAGTATTAGCACTTGAAACAAGATGTAGTCGAAAACTACTACTGTGAAATTACACTGTCAGAAAATGGTCCTGTGGTAAAAAATCATCCCTAGCTGTCACATGGGTGGTACCTTTTCAAAACGTATACCTTTGGATGCAAAGAATTGTGTTGAAGCATTGAAATCTTTATTTAGCATTGTCTTCTCTTCCGGTTCTGTTGTAAATGGCCTGATGTCACATGACTGTAGTGATGCGGCTGACCTGACCTGTAAAGTTTTTTTTCAAACTTTTTTCCACTTTTTTGGAAAATATTCTCATTTTCCAGCTTCCTAAACATTTGATTCTTACTGTTTTGGAATTCATTCAGCCGATCTTCGGGTCTGGCAGTAGCATTTTTAGCATAGCTTAGCACAATACATTGCATCTGATTAGACCATTAAACATTAACAAATGGTTCAAGTTAAATGAACAAGTCTTTAATCTTTACAGAATAAAAATATAAAATAACAGCCTCACGCAAAGCATTCTGGGAACCAACATTTGAAGGGGAAAATGTTTTTAAAAGGTTGATAAGGGATTTCTGGTTCTCAAAATGCTTTGCATGAGGCTGCTATTTTATGGTTTTATTCTGTAAAGATTAAGACTTGTTAATGTTTAATGTTCATTTAACTTTGAACAAATTGTTTCAGGTAAGTACAAACATTTAAATCTTCAGTAAGTTACTGGCAAACAGCTGCGTAACTACAGCAAAACATTTTAAAGGGCTTTTAAAGGATACTGTCGCAGTGATGGCTAGGGACCATTTTTGACATTTATTTCCTGACAGTGTATGTTGTCTTTGCTGTAATATTTTGTGAAGTATCATTTTACATCAATGACAGTCTTTTAAATATGTACTAGTTTTGCACACCAATGCAGTTTAAAGGTGATTTTTCCTCTTCACTGAGATCATTAGTTAAATTCCTCCCTTGATCATTGCTATGGCAATAAATGGCAATAAGGCATTTAATAATGCTTCAGTACTTAATTATATTGAGATCAGGGCATTGACTTTGTCATGGTTGGACATTTGCCTTTTCTCTTGGACAGCTTGTTAATAGACTTTAATAGACTCTCTGATGATAAAATAATTCAGTACAGTATGATGCTTCAACCTTCACACTTTGCTGCACGTATGGCTTTCTCAGACATATGCACATCAGAAAAAGGTACAAAATTTTGGAACAGATATGTAACTTTGAGGTACCAGTGTGTATCCTTAAGGATCCATGCACCATTTAGGAACAAAAGTGTACTTTTTGAAAAGGTACCACCCCAGTGACATCTTTTGTACCTTCTTGTACCTTAATTCTGAGAGTGTAGATGAACATTTGAAACAACATCTTATATTAAAACTTTAACAAGCCTTTGTCTAAGCACGAAACATAATGTGCAACTGCAAGGTTATTATTAAACCTTGTGACCAAAGAACAGATGATCGGTTGTGTGGTTTTTTCAGAATTATGGCTTCTCTTGTGACAACCTATATTTACATTTATCATTTAGCAGACAATTTGATCCAAAGTGACATATACAGAGCATTTAATATGATTTACTGCTGCACCTGTTCCCTGATCTCTGCTACGAAATGTAGCTCCTTTAAAACAATCATTGAGGTTTGTAGTATCTTGTTTCTCAAATTTTTTATTTGATAGTTTAAAGAATGACCTTCCAGACAGGGTTTGTTTGGTTGCACAAACGATTTCCAACAGTTGCATCAACTGTCTCGTTGGGACTTCCATACACTTGGAAATCGTTTGTACCCCTTTTATCAGTTCATGCATAGTTGTACTTTTTCTCTCTCTATATGTCTTTAAAATTGGTTTTTGCTTTGAATTGCCTTGACATCTAGCTTTGTGTCTTCTTTACTACCCCAGTTGAATGAATAGCAAATACTAATGCAAGTAATGCGTTTATTTCATCATGAATAATTTATTAGTTTCAGAGCTTTGAAATACTAAACCTAAGTTTAAATGAAGTATCTGTAGTTTTGTAAAGATACAGATTAAGTAAATTTTATTACTATAAAGTGTAACATACTTCAAACTCATTCAGTGACCTCAAACTATTACTTACATAATCCTATAGTGTTCTGCTAGACATATTTAGTGTCTGACTTGTTACATCAGTAGATATCCTCAGTGGATAAAGCAACAATTATAGATGCACTGTGAGGCTGCATTTTGCCTACAGCTGCTTCCTGTCAAAAAAACACATCAATGAGACAAATTCAGCAAACACTATTATTCTAAATACTGGCCTGTTCTTGCACCAACGCAGTTTTAATCTCTGAGTAAGAGCACCTTTATGTCTATGCACCCTGGTGAAAGGCCATACGTGAGTGTCCGCTACACAGGACACTACTCGTGGTGTGGTGTCTCATTAATACACCAAACCGCTGTGCTATGTGCCTTCCAGCAACTAGAGCAGAAAATCATCCTCATCACACAATACAGATTATAAGACTCTCCATAGACTGTGATTGTACATGGTAAGCAAACAGTCTGTATTTTTATTTCACTTTTTATGCGTGTATGCTGAAAAACAACCTATAGGACAACTTTAGTCTTGCTGATTGTATAATATTAAAAAGTTTAATAATAAAAAAAAAGTAATTTTTGTATGATGTGTTCAGTCCAATATTTACCCAGCATTGCTGGGCCAGCAAAATAACCCAGCAGAATGTGTTTAATAATTGAAATGTTGTTTTCAGTGCCAAACTGTAATATCCTCAAAAAAACAGGTCAGATGGGTGAGGGCATGAATTCAGTTGTACCTGCTTTACTTCCTCTCTTTAAATTTGTAACTTTAAATTAAAATTAGCAAATCACCAAAATAAAATCAAATAAATTAAACTACATACCCTCCCCCCAATACACATATTTTCTCTTAACTCTTTTGGCATCTTAAACACCTTTAAGTAACAAAAATGTGAAATACTGTGTTTTAAGAATGCTTTTTGTTAGTTGGCATTGTTAAACCCTTTTAATTTGTGATTTTGCAGTTTTTTACTTAAACAGCAGTTTCACTCCACATCCAACAGTTAGATGTTTCCAGAAATCTCACACAAACACATGCACACACTCAACACTTGTCTTTGATCCTACAAGGTATAGGTGCTAGTGTGCTTGCTTACTGCTTACTCATCCTCCCTTGAGAACAGAGTAAAAAGCAGATACTTTTCTCTTACATAAAGGTTTTATTTAAAATACTTACATAAACCCCTATCAAAGTTGAAATTTGTTGAAAGATGTGACCTTGCTTAAAGTACGTGTTTATGAATCATTCGCAATAAATATGTGGCAACATAATAAACATAACTAAGGTTTCCATGAACATCAATAAAAATCAGTGGCAGCCGGTGACTTCTTTTTTCGAGGGCACACAATGTGAAGTTCGTCACATCATGTATGTAGCTCGTCATGTGTGTGGTTCGTAATTTTTAAATATGTTTTTGGCACGTTGATCCTATGTGCATCACGTGTCTTGTCAAAATAAGTGCCTGCTGCAGACGCGTCTAAAGAGTTTATGACGTTCACAAAAATACCTGCAAGACACTCCCTTAACAGTAAACTCTATCATAAACAGTTTTGACGCGTGTGCAGCAGGCACCTATTTTGAAAAAACATGTGATGCACATGGTTCACATGACGCAACAAACACATATTTTGAATTTGAGCCACTCGGAAAAGCAGTCACGAGCCGCCACTTATAAAAATATACGAATATATAATATGTGTAGCAGAATCTAGAAACACCAGCATGACACCAGCCAGAGATAATATTTATCTTGTCAGAATACACACTCACAAACTGATATCCCCCCATCCCACCTGGCCTTTGTATAAACACACATACAAACACACACACAGTTGGCTTAGCATCCAAACACCTGCTGCACATAAACAGAAATAAACACACATGCATGCTGCTAAAACCCAGGTATTCTCTTCACGACAAAAAAATGCATTTCTTAAATCTTTTAATGTTGGTCCCTTTTTATAATGTACATTTCTGCAGTAAGAATGTGATCTATTGCATCAATATTCAGTGTAAAGTAATATATTAATTCTGATTGGCCATGGTGGGGTTCAGAGGTTTTTTATTTTCAGATAACAACTGCCTGAAACTGATGCTCATCCAGGTAATGCGAGTCATCTTGACAGGTACAGTTTATTACAAAGAAATTCAATATAAATATGCATAATTAATATGAGGTTATATTTACAAATGATTTAACCAAATTGCATGTTTATCTTTTAAAGTTTGTGTTTTGACTCAGGGCTTTGGGGTCCATCATTATTCTGCCATAACATGCTCATACACAACACAACCACTGTGTGTGGGTGTGTGTGTGTGTGTGTGTGTGTGTGTGTGTGTGTGTGTGTGTGTGTGTGTGTGTGTGTGTGTGTGTGTGTGTGTGTGTGTGTACCTGGTAATTATCACGTTGTGGGGACCAATTGTCCCCACAAAGATAGGAATACCAGTGTTTTTGTGACCTTGTGGGGACATTTTGATGTCCCCATGAGGAAACAAGCTTATAAATCTAACAAGATGATGTTTATTGAAAATCTAAGGTACAAGAAAGGTTTTTGTGATGGTTGGGGTTAGGGAATGGGGCAGGTAAGGGGAATAGAATATACAGTTTGTATGGTATAAAATGCATTACGTCTATGGAATGTCCCCACAAAACATGGAAACCAGAATGTGTGTGTGTGTGTGTGTGTGTGTGTGTGTGTGTGTGTGTGTGACTGTTTATGTCCACTTGCTGCATCACGCTGCTGCAGCAGATGCATGCACACATGCTCACTCTAGGATATCTAATGCATTATGACAGGGTTTCTCGCATCAATTCTCATGACCTCCGTTTTCCATCAACCGGCCTCCAACAGTTGAGTTTTCATTGAAACGTCGCATAAACATCTATTTTGGATGCAAACATAAGCTTTACTTGCTACTCTCGTTTTGGTGTCTCTTCTCGCTTCTAATCTTGTTGTGCAAGTTCACACAAGGTTGTCTTGAAAGCAAACATCTGCTGCCCTGCAGACCGAAATTATAAAAAACCCAACTTTGATAATATTATGTTTAATTGGCCGTGCAGAAATTAGATAATGTGCTTAGAGAACAACTTGCCGAGTTGTGCACTAACTACATTTTTTGGAAAGCATCATTAGGCTTGAAACATAGGCAAAAAAACTTATAATTATGTAATAACTGGGTTGTTTAATCATGACATCAATTTGCCGGATAACTTGTTTCCTCTAGGATTTTCGATGACGCTTTACACTTTTTGTAAAAGGGACACTCCACTTTTTTTTGAAAATGGCTCATTTTTAAACACCTGATTTTTACCATTTTGGAATCCATTCAGCCGATCATCGGGTCTTGTGGTACCACTTTTAGCATAGCTTAGCATAATCCATTGAATCCGATTAGACCATTAGTAGTTACATCGTGTACTAAGATTGACAGAAAATTAAAACTTGGGATTTTCTAGGCCGATATGGCTAGGAACTATGCTCTCATTCTGGCGTAGTAATCGGACTTTGCTGCCGTACCATGGCTGCAACAAGTGCAATGATATTACGCAGCGCACAAAATGAGTCCCTTTGGTAACTTTTAATAGCAGGGGACTATTTTCGGGCACTGCGTAATATCATTAAAAAATTGGTCTAATCAGATTCAATGGATTATGCTATATATATATATATATATATATATATATATATATATATATATATTAAATATATATTAAATATATATTAATATTATATTTAAAATATTAAATCCATATAGAATATTAAAAAAGAAATATATATACACACATGTAAATATTTCTTAAATACATACATGAATGTGTGTGTATTTATATATGCATAATAATCACACAGCACACACTCATATATTATGCCAAAAATCATTTGCATTTAAGATTTGAGTGTTATATAACATGATCACATGATTTTTACATGATTTGTGTTTTTGTATGTAATATTGCATGTATAATTGTATGATCTTGTTTTTGGGGGTGCCAATAGGGGTTTTGCCTATAGGCCGTCAAAATGGTTAGAAACAGTCCTGCTCCAGAGAGATTGCCCATGAAAATACTCATTCTTTTTTGCATTTAGGTCTGCAAACTAAACATCCCTGAAAAGTCATAAATATATAAATATTCTACTAAGAGCTTTCATTACAGCATTGTGCTGATCAACTTCTATATACTGATGCTACAAATCTGAATGCTAGGAAATGTGAGAGAAAACGTGAACTATTAGCAGCTTACACATTTGTGTCTCTATTATCTTTCTCTCCCTCACCATGCTGCACTTCTCTTAACTGTGTGTCAGCATTTTCCAGAAGAGATGCTGAACTGCTGTCTCAGCTGGAGCGCTGGTCAGTCTGTCTGTGTGCAACAGTTTGTGGTGCTGTCCAGCACACTATAAATATTTTCAACTAATGAATCGGACGGAGAACCAGGAACATTGTTTTAGGCTCTGTGACAGGGAGCGCCCACTAATCACATCTTTACAATACTGGATGCATGGAGGTTAGGGGTCTCCCTTATAATTCTATCCCGGGGCCCATTAATTGAAGTGATGGATTCGACTGGAGCAGAATATTGTAGATTAAACTCTTACACTCTCTTATTTTCTTTCACTTCAGCGAGTTTTGATAGGACAAATTATACCTGTGGTTAAACAATGAAATATACGTAGATATTGCTTCCAGCATCGGTACCGCTGCTATTGTTCTGTCTATGAAAATGAAGAACAGCTTGGCAGAGTGGGTTGAAGAGATCAGGTGCTGGATTCTCACGCTGTTTGATGAGCTTTTCGTGCTTAATTACAGACACATTTCACACATCGAAATCAGAACGTCCTCTTTTGAGTGATGCTGACTTGTCTGTGTGTTTTGGTTTGCCAGTGCCTATCAGCATGGGGCTCCCTCGTGGCCCTGCGGAGAAACCCATGCAAATCTGCTCACTCTTACACATGCATGCATGATGCATAAAGGTGTAAGTGCGTAACAGAACCCCTGCTGGTCTCTATTGAGCTGTTTAGCAAAGTCTTAATTAGCTATGGGAGATTTAACTAATGCATATTTTACAGCACCACGTGTCTGTTTGGCCTCTTTTATTCTTGTTTTGTTTTTTGAGAACAATGACTGAGCAAAAAGTACTGAGTAAAGATTATTTATGAAAATGTAGTTAATTATTTTACCTTATTTATTCACTCAGGTAACAGGCGACCACAGACACTAAGTTTGCTGAGGTTGTTGTCTACACAGTAGATCAAGTAACAGGGTTGTAAATTTGACTAATGGTTTCTAATGATGATCAATAGGAAACATGGCTAAAGGCATTATGTAAGAACTCTTGGAGACTGATCACTAGTCAGAAAGCAACATTTTTGCCAAAGACCAACAGGAACAATGTAGCAATCGGTTGCAAAAAATATACATAAAGCCTAACAGAGAGGCTGTGTGCGACTACACTACAGTAAAGTCCAGAATTTTATTTAAATCTTCAGTACAGGTAAGTTATCAAAGACAATTTTGCACGATTTTTACACAGAAATGGGAACATTTTTTTGGGAACATTGAGTCTCGGCCGGTAGGAAGTATTTTGCCAAAAGTGAACATGAGATGATACAGTTAATTGAAAATCGATGTCTGGGGAAGAGACTGAGATCTTGGCTGTATTTGTTTTGATGGCACCTTCACAGTGGCCCCTCCTCATTTTTAATATGGTGGCCAGATGGGGGATTACAAAGAAATGTACTGAACTAATTAAATAATATACAAAGCTGTGTGTCTTCTGCACAAAGACTATATTACTAACACAGCACAGTTCTATTAGTGTGAATTTGGAAAAGTGCAATGCTCAATATAGCTGCTCTAATACCCGAAGTCCCAACTAATAGTAAATAGAACCAATCATTATTGACTAATGATTTTATGGGGGAGGGAGGACCTCTGTACGGAGTGTACTGTAGCGTGCAGAGGAGCTGGAGCAACAAAGAAAAGTGTTTAGCACAATTTTAACCCATATAACTAAATATTTGGTTAATTTTATATCAGGTTTAATTGTTGGTCAAATGTTTAATTGTAAACTGAGCAAGCAATCTGAAAGATATCGGTCTTCCTCAATTCACATACAGATAGGACTTATAGCTGCCCAAAGGTGTTGCAAATAGGGCCACCAAGTGTGATGACTTTTTTCTGTCCCATTTTGGAATTAACAATGTTTTTGTCGTAACCATTTTTGTTTTGGTGTATTGATTTTTCACTGGCAAACCATAGTTAACTACCATAACCCTGGTTTTATTTCATAATAACCTTGGTTTAACTATAGTAAACATGTATTTTGTTGTTTTAAAGAGCACCTATTATTTCTATAATGTTATTTTGTGTATTTGGTATAATACAATGTGATGGTTTATGGTTCATAAACACATTATTTTCCACATACTGTATACTGTACATTATTGTTGGTCCATAAAGGATTGTATAAAGCTCATCGTTCTAAAATGTGCAGTGTCCTCCGATTGGACAGCTTACCAGTACGTGACTGGCCTGAATACCTCTGCCGTCAGCCGGAAATGTGACGCTCCTTACCATGTTTTGAAGATTAGCTCTCAATGCCATGCTGACAGGAGTTAATATAGGGAATGTGGAGTTGACGTCACATGGTGTTGCATTATGGGTAATCTGCCATATTTGCAGGATCGCGTCCTATCCCGCTGTATTTGAGTTCATGTGTTGGAGGTTGTTTTTGTATTTTCTGTCGCGATTTTAATAAACTTCGATATGTTTGGTCAGTACTGCTCGATCAAGCAGGTCACATGATCGTTCAGAGAGGAACAACGGAATACGTTTTTTCAGCTTTTATTCGTGGAAAAAACAAGGGAAGCCGGTGCAGGAGCTGACGAAAAGACACCGGATCGCGTGGTTTGCCTGCTGCAATCAGGAGAACAACGTACTTTTCAAAAAAATCCCTGCACCAGCGAGAGTGTGTTCGCTGCATTTTCAGTCATTCAGTAAATTGAGAATAAATAAAAGCAGAACCACTTAAATTGTCTTGTTTTATGCTAACACTGTCAAACTAACTTGTAAATGTAAGTTATTGATTGATTCATTCATTCATTTATGATCACCCTAACCACGTGAGTTATAAAAATAAATAATTAGACAATTTTGACGATTGTAACAAATAATTTTTATTAAATGCAACTGCTCAAACCCACTGCTTGTGACTCTTTAAATAACATAACGTTAGCTAAATATTTAGCATTTTGTTTGTTTAAATAACTTGGCCAAAACAGAAGTGCCATCTTATGAACATGTGTTGATTCATCGCACAGAATACAACGGATACATTTTTTTATAGAATCATTAAGATACGTAGGTATTAACACACTGTCACTGTCAGCTGGTTTGCCAACCGTCATAAGACTCCAAAAGAAGAAGTGTCATCCTACTATAAGCTTGAAGGGATTTATAGCTCTTAAACTCCTGCAAAGTGTAAATAAAGTCCTGCAAAAACAAGGTAATTGACCAGATGTAAGCGGAGGTAGTGCGTCTGGATCTGTAATCCAGTCTTGGACTGCTGAATCATATGGATCTATGTTGTTTATTTGTCCAAATAAAGTTTTGTGGCAGTAGCATTTAGTTTCTCTCGATAGGGTCCCTTCTCTTTTTCTTTCAACTTCTCGATTTCTTCCGTTCTTCTTCAATTTTACCTAGTTTTAGCTTAACACAGCCACAATTAAATGGTATAGCGGTTGGCGGTGCCTCTTAACATGGCGCCCACGTCCCATAATGCAACACTGCGGTGACGTACATTAACATTCCCTACACCTACATTTTTCCATTGTGTTATGTCTTTCTGAATTGCTATTTGTGTTTTCTCAATTTGGTTTTAGATTTGGCATTAATTGTGTTTCAGATTTTTTATTATTTTTTATTTTGTTTTGCACTTTACAAATAGTGGCCAATCAGGAAGCAGCGTTAGTGAACCAAATTAGTGCCATCATGTAAAAATGCTCCGTTTTACTTGATCCTAACAGTCGTTATCACGTGCTTAAGATCTTAATCATTTCTGTAAAATCTAGAATTATAAGATTTTAAATTAGAGTTCTTTAAAGTCTGTATGTATTGTAATGTACACACTTCCTGTTATGGAAACGCTTGTTGTTCATCCGATCCCCTCCCCTTGCGCTCTCCACCGGTCTGTTCACCGTTCACCGCTCGGCGAATGAATGGCATCTTTCTCCATAACACCACACGTGAACGGCGAGGGGGAGCGAGACAATCGCGTGTCTGTGATCGCCTCGGATGAAGCAGGGTAACAACTCATTTAATGCTGATTATTAATTTATAACACATCAGGATGCTTTCTTTTTTGCAAACCGGTCTGATTTCGGAATCATATTGAACACTATATTTATGTATACCCATTTTTATCAATGACAGGGACTCAGTATTCAAACAGCATGAAATAATTTCATTACATCTGGAAAGACAGGATGAAGTTACACATCTTCGGTCTTTTGCTCGTAATTGCAGTAGCCAATGCAACGATAGAGGGTGAGTATACTGCGAGCTTTACATGTATGCATTTGTCAGAAGCTTTATCCAAAGCGACAAACATTGCATACAATCTATACATTTTTATCAGTATGTGTGCTACCTGGGTCGAACCCCTGACATTTTGCGCTACTAATGCATTCCCGTACAATCTCGCTACAGAGTTTGCATCTCTGCTGTCTACGATGCACCGTTGTATTTCTTTAATCAGTCATTCACGCAGTAAATTAATCACGCGTGCTATTGTATTCATATAAATATGGGTTCACTTAAATAAATTCGCCTATTGATGTATCTTGTGGATCTAAGCGTCTTCTGCCGTTTCAACCAGAATGATACAAAATAAATTTGTAGCGTTCAAATCATCCTTATTGCTTGACATGTAGCGCCTGTCTCTAAATGTCGCGTGACCTGTGCGTCACATGAATTATTGAACCATACATTTTGACGTTGCTTCTAAAGCCTTCTGCTTTATTGCGATATGTCTGAAACTGGAAAACAAATAAGCAAAAATTCAACACAGAGTGTTGTTTGTGGATGAAAAAATCTGGGTTTGGCAGAGTGTGAAAGCAATGAGATGAAGAATTGTATCATTCTAAATTAAAGCTAATCTGAAAATTGAGTCATTGGATGGGATGTCCTTTCAGCACTCTAGAGCAAACATATTTTGCTGTGTCCCAGTTATCCTACTTCTACTTTGCCATAAAAATATGTAATGTGTTTGTTAAAAAAAGATATAGTTTATTTTAGCAGGAGTATTCAAGTACTCATAATAACACATTAGACAACAAAATTAGGTGACCACTACATACCAACATACAGTAGTAGTAGACACATGTTGAGATTATTAATAATCACAGACATCTGTGATAATGTTTACTGTGTACTTTAATTTCTTATTTCAGTAAAGCATCACTTATAACTTATTGTCATCATCACAAAGTCCTGTCTCGATGAGTTGTGTAATTTCTGTTTTGCTATATCTCCCAGCTTTTGACTCAAAATGTTCCCGACCATCACCCCCAAATGTACCTTTTTATCTTGAAAGCATGCTTTGACCGCATGCTTTGCTGTAGGGGAGGACATGCAAGGTTTTGTCTGTTCCCATTTGTGGCCAATGACTAATGAGGTCATTGCATCTCTGTGAACCTTGTCCACCTTTATATGCAAACAACTCTGTGGATTTTACTTTACATTTGCAATCATAGTAACTTAAAGGGATAGTTCACTCAAAAAATGAAGAGCATAATTTACTCACTTTCATATAGTTAGAGGGAGTTAACACAAAGAGCCACAGCAAACAATACCCCTCATTGCAGGCCCCTTAAAACTAAATCCTATTCCAAAATAAATAGGTTGAACAGGTGCTTATATTAATGCAAGTTAACATAAATGCAACAAGTTAAACAAGAACGTTTTGAGTTGGCTATATCAAGTAGCCCTCCAGATCCATTGTGGTAGAGTTCCCTTGTTGGAGGATGGAGATCCCTGCATTAATGTATACACAGATGCATGTGCTTTCCTCACTCTCTCTTGCTCACCCTCCTCCCCTTTCTTTTGATTTACACATCCCCTTCCTCTCCCTCTGATTGGTTAGATCGTAAACCTGGAGAGATGGCCTGCACACAGTCTTGATTTATTATGTAATTTTATATACTTGCTGTTGTGAGACCAACAGCCTGGTGAAGAGCAGGTTTTATGTCAGTTGTTATAATACTTGCATACGTAATATATATATATATATATATATATATATATATATATATATATATATATATATATATATATATATATATATATATATATATATATATATATATATATATATATATATATATATATATATATATTAGACAATATGACAGAACATTTCCCAAAGAAAAAAAGAAAATAGGAATGAGCAAGTAGATAATGCAGCAACAATGGGCTTAGCATCCTGTAAAAATTTTACTGGCTTGGCAAAATACCAAATGCTCTGCCAGTAATGGTGAGAACTAGACATTTATGAAGGACCTCTTTCACTTTACTTTTTATTTACTTACAATAAATCTCTCTCTTTGCTTTTCTCAACTTTTAATGACTATTATGGGAAGTGAGGAATACAGTATTGCAAGTAAAGACAGATTGAAAGAAAGAGAGGAAATAAATGGAGAGTAATGTGAGAAAAGCAACTAACATGGAGAAGAATGAAAGTAGGTTTATAAACATATTTATTAACAAGGATAGCGTCCAATGAGAGTCTGTATTTGCCCATAATGAAGCAGCAATTTATAAGTGCAAGCACTTTATGTAGCATATCGTTGTATAATTGCTGCCTACCAATTACAAATACTGTTGGAATCATATACAAAAATATATTATTATATATATTTAGTAATATATTAGGTTTTGTTTAAGTTTAAGTACTAACAGTTCTTAATCTTTTCTGTATTATGATGTGGCATTGCATGATATTGTTGATTTTAGCTATAATTTAAAATTCTCATCTTTTTTATTTATAATATTCAGAATCATATCAGTTATTGAAGTTTGTATAAGGTTTATTCTACTCTTTGTAAAGCTGCTTTAAAGTTTACATATTATATACAGTTTATTTATATTATTTTAACATTTAATTTTCATATACACTGAAATATTAAAGGTGCAATGTGGGATGTGCCATTTTTATCTAAATACACTGTGGTTTTCCTTACATGCAAGTCGCTGTCATGTTTCTACAGTAGCCCTAAATGGACAAACTATTCTACAGAGCGCGTTATGTCCCTATGTTTCAGACTACGACATGTTTGTCACTTGGCAGCTACCATAGCTTCTCTTTGCATTTTTAAATTGAGCTTGGTTGCAATTCACAATCTCACCGCTAGATGATGCTAAAAAACATTAAAGGCACCATATGTAGTCCAATAGAAGTCACTATTACACAATAACACAATAACAAAGGCAAAGCTTGAAAATCATAGACATTAAAGAAATAACTAGATTGCGTATTGGATGCTTTGGTCTGCTCCTTCGATACTGTCACGATAACTAGACAGAACTCAAGTGCAGACACGGTGTACAAAAACTGGGAATTTATTGTAGTACAAACACACAAAATAAACAACCCACGAGGGGGCAAAATAACATAAACTGGGAAATAACTAAACTAACAAAGTATACACACGGATATAACAAGGCAATGGAACACGGCATGGAACAATACATGAAACAACAATGAACAGGCACAGACTAACAAACACAAGGACCTTAAATAAGGGAGAACTAATGAAGACAACAGGTGACATGAATTAAACAATGAGGGTGACAAGGGAGCGAGGTAAAAGTGACAAGACACCGGGAACACGTGGTCCAGTAAAACCAATACTCAGACCACGTGATCCCACACAGAACATGGCATGTCATGATTCTGCCACAAGACTAGATTAACACAGGATAAGATGGCAGAACCATGACAGATACGTCAGCGGGCCCGCCATATATATTTTTTGACATCATCGCAATGATTTCAGATCACAGTAATGATTGCACATCTCTTTAAAAAACACAAGGGGGAGCTGCTAGCCATTCAATACAGTGGAAAAACAGTATTTAAAGAAATGCCGCAAAACAAAAGTAGTATGAACTGCAAGGCAAAATATAAATTTCCAAAACAAGGGAAGTGAAGGGTGCTATTCTTAAGGATCGATAAGGAACTGATTTTTTTTTGCAGCCACTGCAGTGCAGACATGTCGTCCAGTACTAATATGACCTTAGTAGGTTTAAGGACTGTAGTTTAAGGTATAGTCAGTTTATTTTGATTTGGTCAGTTATTTTTCAGACACTTGATTGTGTTTATTTCTTACAAAGAATTCTCAGATTTTTCAAAAATATATTCATTAAATAATTACTTTTAAATTATTGTTATGTGTATTACAAAATATTTAATTTAAATAATCACAACAATTTAAAAATGTATTTAAAAAATGTGAGAATTAAATGTCAAAGCAATAAAACAGGCAATTCATTGTCATAATTGTCACAATGTATTAGACAATTAACCGTCAGCAAAATTTCATAATCGTGACTGCACTAGAGGCAAGACAATATTCGAATGACCACAAAGTGTACTCAGTGTGTGTGTGTGTGTGTGTGTGTGTGTGTGTGTGTGTGTGTGTGTGTGTGTGTGTGTGTGTGTGTACCTGGTAATTATCACGTTGTGGGGACCAATTGTCCCCACAAAGATAGGAATACCAGTGTTTTTGTGACCTTGTGGGGACATTTTGATGTCCCTATGAGGAAACAAGATTATAAATCAAACAGGATGATGTTTCTTGAAAATGTGAAGTAGCAGAAAGGTTTTTGTGATGGTTGGGGTTAGGGAATGGGGTAGGTAAGGGGAATAGAATATACAGTTTGTATGGTATAAAATGCATTACATCTATGGAATGTCCCCACAAAACATGTGTGTGTGTGTGTGTGTGTGCGTGTGTGTGTGTGTGTGTGTGTGTGTATAAGCATTAATGATGTGGGTTTGTGTGTGATTCTGTGCTTGTCTCATTCTCCTGCCATTCTCTGCAGTGTTCTTGTTTAAGGTTATCAAATCATGGTTGGTTGCGTCAGTAAGGGAAACTCTTGAGTCTGAGGAGCCTGGGACAGCTGTTGCTCCATGACTGTGCTCATCTAACACTTATGGGAGAGAGTGTCTGAATTTAATTTGTGTTTTTTCAACATAGCCAATCAAATTGACATGCTTCCCACTTATGTTTGTACGTGTACATGTCAACATGGTTATTTTCATAATCAGTGGCTGCTTTAGACTATTCTATACCTGAATACGAAAAGCCACATCAGATTGTAATTTTTAATCTTAGTTTCTGCTAAAAATCCTCTCCTATGCATTTACCCCCTCTCTAGCTCCTGAAGAGTTTGTCTCATTAGCTGAGATGGAAGACACGTTGTTGAGGAATCTTTTCCGAGGCTATCAGAAGTGGGTGAGACCCATCCTGCATGCCAATGACACTATTACTGTTCGCTTTGGACTGAAGATATCACAGCTGGTGGATGTGGTGAGGCACAAAGACGCGCATACACTGTTATTTAAAGATACATATATGCATGGTATTTTAACAGATAGTACTGTAAGTCTTTTTTCCAAAAACACTTGCTTTTTCTAAATCTAAATGGACCAGAGAATGGAGAGAATGTAGTGTGTTAATTTGCGCATGCACCAGTTCACGAGTCATTACTGACAATAGAAACAGAAAATACGGTACATTCAAGCAGTGCTTGAAAATAAGTGCTATTATTCCAAAAAGTTATTTAAAGTGAAACCATTTTAATCCTAAAATATTCCCATTTTTCCCAGTTCTGATTACTATGGTTTTTTACGTAACTGTAACTGTAACAGATTACAGTTACTAGTTTTCTGTATCCTGATTATACCCTTATATGTAATCCATTAATCTCCAATCCTTTATATAGTATATATTGTATAGTATATTGTTTAGTAGGTGATGTGCTCTTTCAAAAATGATGACGTAAATAAACACATTTGTCCTAACAGAGGTATAAGTGGAGTTGGGCAAAAATAATGATTATGTCTTTCCCGCCATTGACAAGTTATTTAGTCATTAAGAGAAAACGCTTCCCTGCCAAAGACGAGTTTTTACCATTTTTAATGGTAATCCATATTTCAGCAATAATTCACTAGGTGGCGCTCTTTCCTACCTTATAAAAATTATTAAAAAAGATATGATAAAACTGAGGGTTTTTTTTAAACAGAGGGTCTGTTCTTTCATTTGATATATTGTATGTTTATATATATTTAAAGGGGCAATAAGTAGGATTTTAAGTGTTTTATTAATCAAACTCAATCTCTTTATTCATAAATATGTCGTCGTTGGTGTCAAATGACCTCTGCCAGTGATCTGACTTTTCTTTGTAAGCTTAGAATTTCTCCTCTTTACTTACATTGAACGGGTAAGTCCAAGAAGGATTCCATGTCGTTCCGCCGTATTGATAAACTATAATAGCAGAGAGGGACAAAAAGCACTTGCCTACCAATGCGTTTCCACAACGCGTTTTCATTCAGAACACGTGAACCAGCTGCAACGGACAAGGAGATCAGTGATTACATAACGGCTACCGTAGTTGCAACACACATTTGGAAAGGGGAGGTGCTAGAAAGCACTGTTCGTTTGAATGCAAAATACAATTCCACCACTAGATGGGGGAAAATCCTACTTATTGCCCCTTTAAAGAAGAAATGTTTCTGGAAGGAATTAAGAGGTTGTTAAAATCATAAAAATGCTACCGCTGGCAACTTAAAAAAAATGCTGGCGGGGAAAGAGTTAATTGACACAATAACAGTACCGTTTACTAATATAGCTAAGCATAATGCATTATGATTAGCAAATGGAGTGTGAAAAATATGCAGATTTGAATAGAAACACACTCATGCATGTGTGTGCATGCATAAGTGTGTACAACATATTTAAAGCACTGCAGAGGCTCATAAAATGTGTTAAATGCTTCATTTTTTTATTTTTAAAGAATGTTAAATTCTATACATATTGTTTATTTATGTTTTGCACTCTGAAAGTAATCTTGTTATGGCTTTGTACAAACTAAAATGGAAGTTACGGAAGCTACAGAAGCACATGTCAAATCAAGTCAAATCAAATCATGGCGTCTGAGTCAGAGCCGCAACAATCCATGAATAATGCAATAATGCAGGAAGCATGTAGACTGTAAAGGAGGAATATTTCCTGACTGCATGGACATATTTGCATGCCACTTGCTGTTACTTTATATGGTTAGAAAACGTTATTGTAAAACACCATAAAAGTAATATCTGAGTGTATTAATAACATACAAAATTGATATGCAACTAATAGCTCTATACATCTATCACATTACAGTATAGTTGTTTTGATAAATGTTTAATATGAAAAATATTTACTACAGTGGGGTGACACATTATATTTACATTTTGTCACCATTTTTAAAGGTTCATTCTTTGCCATTCATTTTCCAGAGGTCCACTTGCATTGTTATTCAAAGTTATTGCACCAAACCAGAGATAATGTACACTACCAGTCAAAGGTTTAGGGTTTGTGTTAGACCTCAGAGGTACATATTGATACCAAATGTATACTGTACATATCTGTACCTTATGGACCTTTTAAATACATTTTCTAACAGTTTAGTTTTACAACACATTAATCTACATTCAAATGTGCTGCTTAAATACACAGTACCCAAGGTTCAGTATTTCCTCCCACATTATTCCCTATATTATGTAAGGAATTATGTATAGGCAGCAGGTTGTTATCGCAGAAATAAGCCCAGACAGTTTGGGCGTGCAGTGTTGTTGCACAAATTCAATGTATTTTACGGATCCAGCGCTCAAAACGGATCAGAAAAGTATGCATCCACAGATGGTCAGCACCTCACGCAGCCCCTTTGCGTCTCTCCATAGGAAATAAATGACTTCTGGATTATTGGCCGTTATTTGTCGTATGCAGTGTAAAGGCGGCTGAAGGGTCTCATCATCTAGCAAAACAATCGTAATTTTGGCAAAAAAAAAAGAGTACTTGTAGTTGTAACCACAACTTCTCGTCTTGCACTAGCCGTGTGAAGCGCCAGCACGACCTTACCTATTACCTAATCACGTCGAAAGGTCACACATTATATATGTGAAACGCGCACTTGTGGACCATTTTAAACAATAAAAGGAAACATTGGGCTGTTTACACTTGGTATAAAGATGTGTTTTCATCGATCGGATCACAAGTGGAGGAGAGAGACACATCACGTTTACACCTGGTATTTAAATCCGTCTCTTTTGTCCACTTTCGACCGCTTCTGTCCTGAATACTGTAAGGGGACGGTCCATGAGACGGTGGGCGAGTCTCTCTGCTGTCATTCCAACGCGAGCGGGAGTAATTATGAGTTCATATGGACGCAAACTAATATTATGTCGCAGTCCACGTGTATGTCTAGCAAGTAAACATACTGCACAGTGTTTTTTACATGTATATGTTAGAGCTTTCTCTGAATTTTCAGCGCAATTGATGAAATAAGATTGTGCAACTTTCACACGCTTTCAAAACGAAACTACGGAGATCAGCCGCTTTATTAGTATCAATGAAAGGCTAAAAATAGCGCTCTTCACCGTATCTTCAAGCCAGAAGTCAGAAAATATGTAAAACTTGTGTTCAGTACCTCAGATTAGATAAATGGGCCGAGAGAAGGCGGTCGCCTGTGGCTGTTCGAACACATTCAACCACATGTGCGTTTACACAAGCAAAAGCAATCCGATCGAAAGGGGTTTCGCCTACAGTACCTCTGAATGTGGTTGAAAGTGGTCGAAAGTGGACGCGTTCAAAACGTTTTGAACACCGCTTACACCTGGCATTAACGTCGTCCACTTGTGATCCGATCGATGAAAACGCATGTTAATGCCAAGTGTAAACAGCCTCAAAGACATTAATTCATATTATTCCACATACAACAACTTTCTCCTCACTTGTAAACACAGGAGCAGTAGTTTTGCATACGTCATGCATGATCTTTCAACGTGATTACATAATACGTAAGGTCACGCTGGCGCATTACCAGGCTAGTGCAAGATGAGAAGTTGTGGTTAAAAAGTACTTTTTTATTTATTTTGTATAACACTTATGCCTTGTTTGGGATTGTTTAGAGCCATTTGAAGCCGCATAGAACCTGCTGCATTGAAACTGTGAACTGTTGATGTCCAATAACATCATAGCAGCCATCCAGCAGCCATATCACCCTGTAGCCCAAGACAGCTTGCCCACTGAAGCTAAGCAGGGCTGAGCCTGGTCAGTACTTGGATGGGTTGCTGCTGGTAGTGGTGTTAGTGAGACCAGCAGGGGGTGCTCACCCTGTGGTCTGTGTGGGTCCTAACACCCCAGTATAGTGACGGGGACACTATACTGTCAAAAAGCACCGTCCTTCGGATGAGACGTTAAACTGAGGTCCTGACTCGCCGTGGTCATTAAAAATCCCAGGATGTCCTTCGAAAAAGAGTAGGGGTGTGCCCTGGCATCCTGGCCAAACTTGCCCGTTGGCCTACTAATCATCCCTCATACTAATTAGCTATATCACTCTGTCTCCTCTCCACTAATAAGCTGGTGTGTGGTGGGCGTTCTGGCGCAATATGGCTGCCGTCGCATCATCCAGGTGGATGATGCACATTGGTGGTGGTTGAGGAGATTCCCCCGTTCATATGTAAAGCGCTTTGAGTACTGAGAAAAGCGCTATATAAATGTAAGGAATTATTATTATTATTATTAATAAAGTCCACTATATGGAGAAAAATTCTGGAAAGTTTTCCTCAAAAAAATGTTATTTCTTCTCGACTGAACAAAGAAAGACAAACATCTGAGATGATATGAGGTTGAGTAAATTATCAGAATTTTTTTATGAAAGTGGAATATTGATTTGAAACATTTTATTTGCTCCTTTTAATGAATGCAGACCTTCTGCATGGAAAACCCGTTTATTTTCATTTTTAAGATGAGACAAGACATTCAGATGTCACAAACACACTATTTGGTTTAATCATTTGTTAATATAATGTCATATATGTTATAAAAATTTTAACATCTTGTGCAGCCCTTGACAGAAGACATATTTATATTTCATTTTTTTTATAATATTAAACTGTACCTGTCAAAATGATTTGCAGCATCCAGGTTACCGTGTGTTACTAGTTTTTAGCGTTTGTTATCTGGGAGCGGTTGTTAACTGCTAATGTTGCGACTGGCCAATCACAATCAAGCATTCCAACGAGCCATGTAATAATTAATACACTGTATTTTAACACTATTAGTGTTAGTATGGGTTTGGAATGACAGGTGAACAGGTGATTTGTAATTTTATGTAAACTTTTCAATAAAGACCTAATGAAAGGGGTCTATAAGCTTTTAAGCTATTAATAAAAGGTTGAGAACTCCAAAGAAGGCAGCAGTAGCCCAAAAATGTTCTGTGTATGGTTTAAAAGTTAGTGGAAAAATTAAGATGTCTAAAGCTCTCATAGTTTTATTTGCGTTAGACAGTTTACACACAGTTACTGTAGAAGGAAATTAATAAAACAATTGCTGTCTGTGTAATAATTAACAATGAGAGCAAGGTAGAACATGTCCTGAATGTTGTTGTCTTGTAGAGCCACCTTATGGTCATACCTAGTGTTGCACTACATGTTAATGCGCAGCTTTTTTGGCATAATATGCCAGTATGAATTTTCTGGCTGGTACTGTGGGAACAACCGATTTTCACACATTCTGCTTTAACAGATGTGTCCCAGTATATCAGTTCCTATTCAAGATCTGAACTCCAATTTATTTAAAACAAAGGGAATAAGATACTATCTTTTAAGCTGCATAGATTAATAGACCAATTACGAGAATTCTGGATGAAGAAGGTAGATTAATGGTGAAAGACTTTAAGAGTTATATAAAAATACTTGTTTTTGTAATATATGGTGAAATATCACACACAATTAATTTGAAAGTAAGTAATGTAAGCATCATTTTAACCAACTATGATTATTAATCAATTTACGGTTCTGGATTTTCAGGATGAAAAGAATCAGCTGATGACTACTAATGTCTGGTTGTGGCAGGTAAATAAAAAAACACTTGATGCTTTGAAGTTTAAGCGTGAACAGAAATACCTGTTTCAACTTCCAGATTGTTTGTTTTATTCCTGTAGGAGTGGACAGACTATAAGCTTCGGTGGAACCCAGAAGATTATGGTGGCATCACATCTATCAGGGTTCCCTCAGAAACTATCTGGCTACCAGACATTGTCCTGTATGAGAAGTAAGTGCACAGTATTCTGGGATATTTTCAGATAAATATACGTCTATGCTGCCTTAAAGGTGCAGTGTGTAACTTGTAGAGGATCTCTTGACAGAAATGCAATATAATATACAAAACTATATTATCAGGGGTGTATAAAGACCTTTCATAATAAACCGTTATGTTTTTATTACCTTAGAATGAGATGTTTTTATCTACATACACCAAGACCAAGTACATTCCCTTACATGGAAGTCGCCATTTTGTGCTGCCATATTTCTACAGAAGCCCTTAACGAACCAACTTTTTACTAAGTTTACCTGTTGCGGCAACCGTAGCTTCTCTATGCATTTCTGAGACTGGGACATTGGTGGCGATTCACAATCCACTGCTAGATGCTGCTAAAAATTACACACTGGACCTTTAAAGAAAAGACCAGATGATAGAATTTTCATAGAAAGACATCATAAAAAACCCAACCAGAATATCTTAGTAACCACACACATAAATAAAAAAAACCCTAGCATCTACATAACACTCTCCTCACAACCATGCAGAACATTGTAGTTGCTGAAATAATCTCTCTCTCTGTGTGTCTCTCTCTATCATCAGTGCCGATGGCCGCTTTGAAGGCTCTCTTATGACCAAAGCCATTGTAAGATTTAATGGTACCATCATTTGGACTCCTCCGGCCAGCTATAAATCCTCCTGTACCATGGATGTCACCTTTTTTCCGTTCGACAGACAAAACTGTTCCATGAAGTTTGGCTCTTGGACATATGATGGCACTATGGTGGACCTGACACTGTTAGACCCCTATGTAGACCGTAAAGAGTTCTTTGACAACGGCGAATGGGAAATACTCAACGCCACCGGACAGAGGGGCAGTCGGCGAGACGGCATTTATTCCTATCCATACGTTACATATTCATTCATATTGAAACGTCTTCCTCTTTTCTACACGCTTTTTCTTATTATCCCATGTCTTGGATTGTCGTTCCTTACTGTGTTGGTCTTTTACCTCCCCTCTGATGAAGGAGAAAAACTTTCCCTTTCCACCTCCGTACTTGTGTCTCTTACCGTGTTTCTCCTTGTTATTGAAGAGATCATCCCATCTTCTTCTAAAGTCATCCCTTTGATAGGAGAGTATCTTCTTTTTATCATGATCTTCGTCACTTTCTCCATCATCGTCACTGTCTTCGTCATCAAT
Organism: Paramisgurnus dabryanus; assembly: GCF_030506205.2. NCBI lineage: Eukaryota > Metazoa > Chordata > Actinopteri > Cypriniformes > Cobitidae > Paramisgurnus > Paramisgurnus dabryanus. The sequence goes on along the minus strand of NC_133340.1, from coordinate 42,551,307 downwards.
GTCCATCACCGATCCTCTGCCACCTACCACCCCATGGCACCGTGGGTAAAGAGCCTTTTCCTCGAGAGGTTACCCATACTGCTTTGCATGAGGGGACACGCGGATCACTATCGATATCCAGACATAGAGCTGCGAAGCCCAGAGCTGAAACGAGGGATGAAAAAGGGGCAACAGAAGCCTGCTGGAGGAGGAAGAGGAGGGTTAAAAGAAGATGAGAACCAAGCCTGGATTGCTTTGTTGGAGAAAGCCACTCGTTCAGTCCACTACATTTCCAGACACATCAGAAAGGAACACTTTATCAGAGAGGTGATGAGGCATTTTTGTTTCACAAAATTGTAAATCAAATTTAAATGTGACCCAGCGTGTGAAAACTGAAGTCATTTTTGTGATTTGCAGTTTTTTTATAAACAAAATACATGAATTAGATATCCACTGCGTAAGGGTAATGTCCAACATTAATGTGAGATCAATTATTTAAATCAAACTTTGATGCTCTTTATAAATAATTTAGAGACTTAAATGGACACTTCACTTTTTTTGAAAATAGGTTTATTTTCCAGGTCCCCCAGAGTAAAACTTTTGATTTTTACTGTTTTGGAATCCATTCAGCTGATCTCCGGGTCTGGCGGTACCACTTTTAGCATAGCTTAGCACAATCCATTGAATCTGATTAGACCATTAGCATCGTGCTCAAAGATAACCAAAGAATTTCAATATTTTTCCTATTTAAAACTTGATTCTTCTGCAGTTACATTTTGTACAAAGACAGACGGAAAATTAAAAGTTACGTTTTTCTATGCCGAAAGTAGTCCCCTTGGTAACTTTCAATAGCAGGGGGGCTATTTTCGGGCACTGCATACTTAATATCACTGTGCCTGCTGCAGACATGGTACGGCAGCAAAGTCCTTGATTATTACGCCGGAATGAGAGTATGGTTCCTAGCCATATCTGCCTAGAAAATCACAACTTTAAATTTTCCGTCGGTCTTAGTACACAATGTAACTTTTTATTTTTGAGCGCATGCTAATGGTCTAATCAGATTCAATGGATTATGCTAAGCTATGCTAAAAGTGGTAGCGTCAGACTCGGAGATCGGCTGAATGGATTCAAAAATGGTAAAAATCAAATGTTTAACTCTATGGAAGCTGGAAAATGAGCATATTTTCAAAAAAGTGGAGTGTCCCTTTAAGCCTGAATTTCACAGACAGGGTCACAAATGTAAAGCATATTTAACCCATGTTTTATTGTTTTAGGGTAAAAAAAGCAAATAATTGACAATGTCATTATGCTTTCTTCATGTGTTTGTCTCCTTTTTGTTTCTCAGGTGGTTCAGGACTGGAAGTTTGTGGCTCAGGTGTTGGATCGGATCTTCTTATGGGTCTTTCTTACAGTCTCTGTGCTTGGGACCATCCTCATCTTCACTCCAGCTCTGCAGATGTACATGAGCACACCTTAAAACGATTTCAACCCACTACAGCGTACTTACACAACTCCTCAAATATATTACCTTCCCACAAAATTAGAGTAATCCTTCAAAAAGGACTCTTCTGACCCAGCCACATTCATAATCCTTTCTAAATTGAGCTTCTATATCTGCCTCCTAAATCCTACTCAGTGCTCGATACTTGGTGTAAAAAAAACTAAACTCAGTTCAGGAATTTTCCACTCAGTTAAAACATAAATGAGTAGGATTACGGTAGATTCTTTTTTTTTTGAGCTGTGTAATCTGTCTGGGGGGATCATGGTTTTAAATTTCTTCAGTAATATTACTAAAAAGTTACACGTGTGTAACCACATTGCTCAGGCCTTTAAACCTCCAAATTCTGCACAACTCTAGGGGAAGTTATTGTATGAAGGTGTCATTGTATTGTAGTTTTATGTTTATTTAATATTTAATTGTACAAAAACAATCATATTAATCTCTGTACTGCTGAAACATCACCTACTTTCTTCATGGTTCAGAATAGCTGAGCATTTGTGACCCTGCATGTGAAAACCCAGCTAGTCTTTTTTGTGATTCTGTTTTTTACATAAAATCATCTTTCTATCCTAGAAACTCCTATAAACCATTCTGTGAAAATATAACCTTGATATTTTTAATACTGACCGAGTAAGGCCAGGTCACAGATTGAAATTAAAGTGAAATCAATGATTGAAATTAAACTTTGTGCTCTTTATCTCATAATGATTATAGTTTAGGAGACTTTATTAGCCTGTATTTCACACACAGGGTCATATATTGTATAGGAAACTGACTTCCAGGACTAAATTGATAACACTTGTTTCCCTTATACTTTAAAATAATTAAAATAATATTTAAGGATGGAATCAAATCTGGACCAAAATGTTAGTTTGGAAACGTTTATTTAACCCTGGAGAACCCAAGAACCCTTCTCTTAGCATCAATTAACATTGGCCAAATTTGACCCATGGGTTCTACAGGGTTAAATACGAAATATGCAATTTGTTTATATTTGTTTGTTTATTTTTTGGTTCTGCTCGATGTCTCACTATGGCGTATACAGTAGACCAGGGGTGGGCAATTCTGGTCCTGAAGGGGCCATAGTCCTGCAGAGTTTAGATCCAACCCTAATCAAACACACCTGAATGTCATTTCCAAGTCATACTGAAGCCTTGCAGGACAGTGGCCCTCCAGGACCAGGAATGCCCACCCCTGCAGTAGACAGTGCTCTACAAAAGTGGTTTCCCAACCCTTTTCACTTCAAGTCCCCCTAGTTGCCCACAACAATATTTGAAGGCCCCTCACTCAATTTTTTTCCAAATAAAATTAACTAGAGCTTGGAATGACTAGACAGATGTACATTCGCTACTAAAATGGCCAAAAAAAGAAACATATTGATTTTTGCTTGTTTTACCTTATTTTAATTCTTGTTTTGTCCAATTTTTACCATTATAAGTCATTTTGAGGCCCCCTTGAAATCTGCGAGGCCCCGGCCCCCTGGTTGGGAAACACTGCTCTACAATATTACATTTTGGCTGTGTCACTAATTATTCATATTTTCAACCAATCATCTTCAACCACTTGGCACCCTTCTTGTATACAATTGGCACTTTTACAAGTCGAGCGCCACATTTTTGTCTTTAGAAATTTAGTTTTATCCATTTATATGTCGTATTACAGAGAAAATGTGTTGCAAACCATGTTTCATGTTGACTTTTATATTAATGCATTTAATTTCTAAGTATTGCAATGTATCAGAGGTGTTTTATTTTGCACGTTTTGTGTCGCATCATAGAGAAATTATACAAATTTACAAAGCTTCAGGGAGTTGACCATGTCTTTTTTCTTATTAATAGATGGGCTTTAATCTCAAAGCACCTGATCTAGAAGTGATATAGTCAGAGAGGCACAGAGCGTGAAATATTTCCAGAGCATGTGAATTCCTCAGATATATTTTCAAGCCACATCTGGCCTCAGTAATCACTGACTTAGCAACAGTTAATGTGTAAACGGTAGATTGCATTTCACGCCTGTGTGCCATTACTTTCTTCACAAAGCGTAGAGCTCTAGTACATTCCCTTGAGGTTCATGCACGCTCTGGGCAATCACAGAGCTTTTATTACCATGTTAATTTATCCAAATCAGTTTTTTCCCATGTTAGACCTATCAATGCAATACATGTCAAACAAATACATCATAACATCAGTGTATCTGCATATATAGATGCACCTGCTTGCATGCATTGAAACTCTATATGTGTTAATGTTTTAAATTCATAATGGGCTCTTCAAAGCAGAAGAACAGTAGGCCCTCTGGCAAGATTTCTCTCTGATCTACTTCAGAGAACCGGTATTACAGCTGTAACCTACATTTCTCTTTCGGTTCACCTGCTTGACCTCTTACTATGGCAGTTGAGTAGCACTCAACTTTTTATTCACTTGAAATAAGCCAATATTCATGACACCTTGAATCCTTTGGTTCCAAGAGACATTCTTGCATTGTGTGTACTACAGTAGTTTGGAGAAATTTTTTAAAATCTTAAAAATGTAGACAAAGAGTATAGAATTACAAGAGGGGAAACTCTCATTCGTTTTTGGCAACAGTCACTAGGTGGCGCTTCAGTAGCACGGCCGCCATTTTGGAATGAAAAATCTCACAGCCAATTCATTCTCAATTCATTCTCAGCCAATCTCACAGCCAAATCAGAAGCGCAATAGTGCGTTTCTTAAATTAAAATTTTGTTCACTTGCAAACGCTGTATTGTCTTGTATGTATGTGTTGATTTGTTGTTGTTATCAGTTGTGGAATCCAATCATTAAATAGACACACATTTACTTGCTTTATTATGTAAATCTATTTTATGCTACTTTACACATTTACTACTATTATTAGTTACCAACTCCACTAGGTATGAAATATATTTTGTACATATTAATCCCCTGGATCCCGCTACAAACATTATAATCTTATAGAACATGATGCATTGTTCTGTCTGTTATCCTACAGTATAATTGCCACTTTGGGACAGTGGCTGTGTTTTTTTTTTACTTAATCCATTTCGAGCAATTCAGATGTATATGTGTGTATATGTGTATGTATATGGAGCCAAAATATTATGTGTGGATGAGTTTATGTCGGTATGTATCTATGTAAAATTTGCCTATATAAAAACAAGCTGTAAAAAGGGATTAGTGATCACTGGTCTGATTGTATGTTATTCTGTGTAATAATCATTCAGTTTGAATTTGATCTTTTAATGTACAAAGTAGCTGATATTGCCATTACTTCTAGTTGACTCCCGATTCGCTTTCATTCCAAAATGGTGGATTCGTGGGGCTGCTGCTGGGCGCTGGTGTTGCAATGAAACGTTCTATTGAGTTTCCTTTCTTGTACTTCTATACTCTTTGATGTAGATGAACATCCTCAACAGAGATACACCTGAATAAAGGTAATTTCTCCAGTAAAATGAGCTCACCAGCCTTCTGGTAATAGCTGGCCAGAATAAGCCAACTTAATAACTTCTATGATCCACTGAGAGAGTCATTGATTAAATAACACTTTTCCCTGTGCTGGAGTGGCAAAACATGAAAAACTGTTCAGACTTTCTAAGCTTTTTGTGTTTTATCTAAATGCGCTTTCATTGCCCTCACTGAACATGAACATTGTCAGTTTAAAGGTACACTCCACTTTTTTTGCAAATATGCTTATTTTCCAGCTCCCCTAAAGTTAAACATGTTATTTTTACAGTTTTGGAATCCATTCAGCCGATCTCCGGGTCTGGCACTAGCACTTTTAGCATATCTTAGCATAATATATTAGATTCTGATTAGACCATATAGCATCACACTCAAAAATGACCAAAGATCAATATTTTTCCTATTTAAAACTTGACTCTTCTGTAGTTACTTCAGATACTAAGACTGACATGAAAATAGTCCCCTGCTATTGAAGGTTACCAAAGGGACTATTTTCGGGCACTGCATAATATTTAACTACAAAAGAGTCAAGGTTTAAATAGGAAAAATATTGAAACTCTTTGGTCACTTTTTAGGGCGATGCTAATGGTCTAATCAGATTCAATGGATTATGCTAAGCTATGCTAAAAGTGGTACCACTAAACCCGGAGATCGGCTGAATGGATTGCAAAACGGTGAAACTCAAGTGTTTAACTATAGGGGAGCTGGAAAATGGGCCTATTTTTTTTAAAAAAGTGGCGTGTCCCTTTAACGCTTGGACCTTAAAGGAACACTTCACCCGTAGAAACATTAATCTTTATTGAAAGTGTGTCATATTTGTAGTGGAAATGTAACATACATTTAGAATTTGGTGCCTATTTGACCGAGAAAATGGGTGTTTGTAGTCTCACTCCCTCAACAAAGATATTGGACTTCCTTCTTTCAATGATGCAAAATTATGATTTTTACATCATTGAAAGAAGGAAGTGCAACACTGAATTCTGTATTTCTCCTGTCTCAGAGGCAAATGAGAAAATTATGCATGACCATTCAAAAACATGACTGGGATTCTAACTATACAAAGCTTTATGCAAATGGCTGAAGTGTCCCTTTAAGGGAAAATAATGTAACTGTGATATTTCTAAAACAAACACATCCTAGTTTAATCACTTTAGACAGAAATACTGGATTTTGATATAAAAAAATACTGTTTTTGTGGTTGCTTGGAAGTAACAATTGATCAGATTAAGCCCATCGGGTCCACTGGCTGATTTAGACCCAAGAAGTGCTTTTGTCTCTTCTGCCAACAGGTTCTGGCTCAAACTTTAGGCTCACGTTGATTTGCCAACAACACATGCATTGGTTGGATATGAGACCAGAGTTTCTACTTTGGGCATACCACGGGCATAATGAACTGGAAAGCGTCCTGTATAACCTCAGGTGTTTGGCCAATGGGTGGCTGCCGCCTGCCGGTCATTTGATGCCCAGTTGTGCCTCCTCCCTACGGCATGCTGCTGTCATACAGGGTGATATGCACCAGGCTGTTGCTTTGTTTCGGTGAAGTTCCCCCTCAAGGGATCAACTTGTGTAATTGTCAGTTTTTCTTCCCTATGGACGTCCGTGTCCTGCCAAGCTGCAATGAACAGTGAGTCATCATCAAGGCTTCAGAGCTGAAGCACTCTATTATCTTGTAAGGAGACATCCTGGACAAAAATTGTGTAAAATTGTTGCAACGCAAATGACCGGGGTCTCATTTATAAAGCGTGTATACGCACAAAACGGGGCTGGATACGCCAGTACCCACACAAAGGTTTGATATCTATAAAAAAAACTTTATGGCAGAAGGGGCTTGCAGGGTGGGATCTGAGGATGATTCATGTATGCACACTTGCAAGTGATCTTTGATTTATAAAGGGAACATTGGCTTTTGTGCGTATGTAGACTTTTTATGCACAGTTCTATAAATGAGACCCCTGAATGTCAAAGTGTCCATGATATTACTTTAAAAAACAATCAACACTCTAAGCTAAACGTACAGACAAAAAGCTTTACAAAGCTTGCTCTAACAAAAAGCAAATCAAATAAAAGGCTTTTGAATAGGATGTCTCAAGTTAAGAGATGCAAAAGCCCTCATTAATAAACAATTTAAAGAAGAGGTGAGGTTTGTCAAATGTAACATACAGTTGCTTATATAAGCAGATATGCGTCTCATGCTGAGCAAGTGTTGAACTGATTCATAACAGGACTTTGTTTAAACAATGAACACACAAAACTAACTATTTAGGAGACCTGCGCACTTCTGCTTTCACCATCTCCTACATAATTCAGTATGGGAGATGTTATGTGGTCTGACAGCAATGGTGCAGTCTAAACCCAGAAACCTCATAATATCCTAACAAGCTTCCCTAACATACTGTACAAGAACAGCATTCATATTTCATAACTGCTCTCAATTACTGAGCTATGTGAACAGAACTCTTTCTGTAATATTTTCATATACTTATAAAATAGTATTGTCTGTAAAATTTAGATCACAATACTTTAAGGAGTAAACATAATGGCTTTGACTATTTTTGATTAACTAAAAAGATGAGATGATAGAGGGTTTACAGACAGTACTCTAACTTTAACAACAGATGGCAGCAAATCCTACAGCAAGGAAAGACAGTGACATCCATTTTATATAGTCATTATATTACTTTTGGAGAAATGTTGATTTAATTAAATTAGCTGGAAAAAATTCTGTGGTTCATTAATCTTAAAATGAAAACATCTCATGCTATCTCAGGTAGACATCTAAACAAATTTCCTGTCCTGGATCCTTTTTAATCTGTTATTTTTATTTTAATAACATTATCTAAAATGAAATGAAGTTTCACACAAAGGTTGGGAAAGAGCATTTAAATTAATCTGAACAATCGCAAAGCTAAAACGTATGTATATACAGTACAATAGATCTCAATCTTATTCCCACCTTTTTAATAAAAAGACTTTAAGAGTAGTAGATGTATACAGAAGCCCTTATCTAGTCTTTACTATACGGACAGCAAGCCATGTAGCTTTCTCATGGACTGAATTGATATGTGCGGATAAATATGCCATATTGCATTTAAAAAACATCTAATACCGTAGCTGTCCAAACAAAGCCCAGACGTCTAGGCCTAAATAAGGCAAAATAGACGTCTAACCATAGCCCTTAAAATAAATACAATTTAATACATAAATAAAACTAAACACCTTGTAATCACTGTTGACTTTGCTTACCTGATTGAATGTCAAAAATTACTTATTGTGGCAAAAATGACATGTAACCAAACTCAAGTTTATTTTGTCTAGAGGTGGGTTACTTATAGCCGGACCATATAGTTAAACTAGATGGTGAAATGACTGCTGTTGCTTGCTGGGATACGTGTCGTTCCCAGTGTCTTTGCGATTCTGTTTTCAAGCATTCCAGTGAATTTCTGATACTGTAGCACAGTTTGTTGAGAACTCAAGCTGTTGAAACCAATTTTCACAGAGTTATGTAGGAAGCAGCATGTCACTTACAGTTAGTTGCCGTGGTAACATGATAGCTGCAAAGGGCCCTACCCAGAGTCACCTGCTAAAAGGACCATGCCCAGTTAATACGAGAGGACATTACATCAGTTCGTATTAACACACACACATATACCGTCTCATTGCAACAGTGCTACATTTTAGTATATGCTGTGCTGACTACCTGTAGTCCAACTTGTGTGAAAGACAAACTAAGAAAACAAAACAATTCACTATTTTATTAAATAAAGAATTCATTTTGTTTTTATCAGTACTGAAATGTATAATTCATTCATAAATGTTACTGTGTAGGTATTTGATGTTTTCCAGAGCTTTCTCAGTCAGTTTTTCCTATGCTTTTGACAAAAATGAAATTTATTTTAAGTGGTAAAATCAGACTCCAGCAAAGCTACCTTTTCTTTTTTCTATTTCTTCTCTTTAATTGGATTGAGGGACAAAGTCATGAAAGTTGCTCTCTTTTTTTATAGCTTCCCCCTCTGTTTCTGCCCTTCAATCTTTGGAGCTTCAACTCCAATCTTCTAAACATTCTCATATTCTCTTTCAGGAATGAGAAAAAGAGAGAAAGACATGGAAACATTGATAGTGTGGTCACCAGGGTCCTTTGGGGTCACTTTAATCTAAATCTTTGCACTTAATACTTTCCACAACCCCCTACGCCTCTCACTTTCCATGCATATGTGATTTAATTTCCCCCATTCCATTGACCCCAAAAATGTCATTCGGTCTGGATTCAGATATTAAAAAAAGTGAAATCAATAACAAGCCTTTAACTTACAAACATCAGATTTTAGTATGAACTTTTAACTTGAGCTTTTAATAGAACAATTGCGCAATTTCGCGTTAAAGCAAAGAAACTTCACAAAGACGTGCATCGTTTATCTCCATATCTTGCTAGCCTCGCTCTCCCTGTCAGGCTGGTTGTCGTGGAAACATGTGGGGTGGTCATGAGATGGTAAGAGCTGTCAGAGACCAATGACAGCGCTGACCGTTGTCACATGGTGTACAGTGCGGCTTTTCGAGTACGGTAAAAACAACATATGTGAACACGAACTAACTGAAAAATGATACAATGTATATTGGTGCGCACCGAGGCCGCACCACGGTGCGCACCAACATATGTGAAAACAACCTTAGTCACAAAAATGTTATTCATTTGTTTGTGTCCGTGGCACGAAATTCAGCTTTTTCGTGTCACGCTCCCAAATTTCTGGTCCGTGGCACGGCTTTCTTTTCCGTGTCTTTTTCATTGTTTTATTCCTATTTTGTTGCTTGGGGTTGGGGTTAGAATCACTTTCTGTTCCATTATTAGACATCCTAACCCAAACCCTAAGCGACAATGATTTAAAAATAGAGGGGGGGATTAGAAAACAAAAAATTAAATGACATGAAAAAGAAAGTCATGCCACAGACACGAAAAACTATTTATAGAAATTATTTTTGTGCACAAGGCACGAAAAAAGCTGAATTTCGTGCCATGGATGAAAAATCTAATTTTTCGTGACTATTATACGACGCCGTGAGATCATGTTGCTTTTTTACCATGTTTTATGCCAAGTATGCATAAAATGGACAAGAATAAAGGCTTTGGATTAAAGCAAATGACCACTGAATAGACAATTAATAAATTAAAGAAAAGCATATCCCAGTAGTTTCCAAGCAAATAGGACTGTAGTATGGTCTCCAATGACAACTTCCAATTATATTAATCACTAATGATGCATTTATGTCCAAAAGCAATGTTTACGAAGCTATTTTTGTTCTGAATGTAACCTGGCAACATGTTATACAGTTTTTAAGGATAAAGAGCCTGCTTTTTGATAAAAAAAGAAAAGATGGACAAATGTGTTTATTATAAGCTTTTTATGCAGTGAAGTCTGTTCGCATGCACTGAGTTAAGCTGATGGCACAGGAGGCTTGTCTTTTTCCCCTTTACTGCTCTCTGCTCTTGTCTGATGCTGAGAGACAGTTGTGCAAAGCTTGTGAATGCCATGAGTTGAAAAGGCAGAAGAGGTCATATACCGGTGTCTGCCACAGACAGGGCTTTGGGGACTGTCAGATTCAATGCCTTGTACTCTCATTCATAGCTCAGACTTAGAAAAAATGTCTGTTGGGACCCGTGTGATGGATCCATGTGCAATTCACATATCCCCAAAATCAACAATAAAAAATCTAAATCAACTGTAAAACCCTCCTCCGAGAGTTAATGAAATATTGCAAACCTGTCTTAACATTGAAAACAATAGGGCTTTTCACACTTGAAATAGTTAAGCCCAGGTTATTCTTAACTTTGGGTAAACTGAATCCTGGGTTATCCATTTTACGTGTACAGTGATTACCAGTGGCGGCCGGTGGCAATTTTTTTTCGAGGGCGCTCGATGTGAAGTTCGTCACAACATGTATGTAGAACAAGGGCGTAGGTTTGATTCTGGCATTGGTGGGGACATAAATAAAATGGTCGCATTGCAAAAACTTGACATAAACAACAGACAAAAAAAGAAAATCACATTGTAACATATATCCAAATTTACTTTATAACATTGAAGAATATGCAATTAATATTTAATTCTTAATTTAATTTTGCAAAAAAAAATCCCAGTGTTGAAGTAGGTGTATGTATATCATGCTGTTTCCTGAACAACGTTTATTAACGTTTCTGTAGTTCACATTAAATCTTCTTTCATTAACAGACAGTTAATCAGTGTGAAAAAAATAGTTTGTTTAAAATGCAACCTTACATTATGTCTACATCTGTGCAAGTATGACCACAGTGCAGTAATGTAAAGTATTCAGCAATCATGACATGAATTCATGTTTTTACCATGTTGGGGTTATTTTCTTTCATGGATTAGGGACCCCCTAAATAACCTTGCCACCCCATTTATAAAAGGTTGACACAAGTTTGCAACTCCTCAGGTTAACATGGGATTGACGTGTATTGGTGAAAACACTGTCCTTGAATCATTATGTGATACAACTTAATTTGTGCATGAAACAGTTACAGTGGGTATAATAATACTTTCTTCCTCACATACCTGTAGCCCGAATAATCACGCGCGTCTTGTTGAGTGAACTTTGGCGCGTTGTATAAAGTGAAACCATCCTATCACACGTAGCGAGTAAAGACAACAAGCCCATCAGAAAGTGATGTGAGTTAGAGAGGCGGGACTCAAGAAATGCCAATCCAATCATATTAGCAATGTGAGTTAGAGAGGCGGGACTAAAGAAATGTAAAGCCAATCATATTAGCGATGTGAGTTACGGAGGCGGGCATTGCAGAAAACGAAAGCTGTTAACCGTTTGTGTACCACATAGAGCGTCATTTTTACAGAACGGGATTGCAAAAGATTTCTAATCTCATTTAAATGATTCCTGAAAAAAAATATAATAAGTAAAAAATAGAAAACACAAGAATAAGATGGTCATCAGTGATTATATATAAATACAGATTATTTGTTTGGTCGAAATTATTGCTAGGGACAATTCAGTCTTCCCTGAATATTGGTAAGGACATGTCCCTAGCGTCCCACCCTAAATCTACGCCCATGGTAGATCGTCATGTGTGTGGTTCGTAATTTCAAAATGTGTGTTCTGCACCTCAAGTGAACCTATGTCACACGTGTCTTGTCAAAATAAGTGCCTGCTGCAGATGCGTCTAAAGGGTTTATGATAAAAGAGACGCTCGTGTTTGCCAGATATTCGCATAATCTCATGCGTAATCAGAGTTTACTGTTAAGGGAGTGTCTTGCGTGTATTTTGTGAACGTGAGCGTTTCTTGTATCATAAACAGTTTTGACGCGTGGGCAACAGGCACTTATTTTGACAAAACATGTGATGCACATGGTTCACATGACGCAACAAACATAAATTTTGAATTTGCGCCCCTCGGATGAGCAGTCACAAGCCCCCACTGGTGATTTGAAGATTAAGTGCAGTGTGAAAAGCTGTATATATTTGATGTTGTTGATGTCTCTCTTTCCTGTGCAGTAAAGCTGGTAATATTAAGCAGGCTGTTGCATAAGCGCGCAATGCCGTGAAATGTGCTTGTAATATATTTGATTCTTCGCTGTAATCGATGTCAGACCAAAACAAATAATCAAACAAATAAATAAAAGTTAATATAGTTGTCAGCATGTGTGTTTGTGAAGTTAAAGGGGACATTTCACAAGACTTTAAGATGTAAAATAAATCTTTGGTGTCCCCGAAGTACATATGTGAAGTTCTAGCTTAAAATACCATATAGATAATTTATTTAAATGGCAGTGCCGTGGCTGGATACAGCTGGTTAAGGGGTGGTATTATCCCCTTCTGACATCACAAGGGGAGCAAAATTTAAATGACCTATTTTTTCACATGCTTGCAGAGAATGGTTTACCAAAACAAAGTTACTGGGTTGTTCATTTTCACATTTTCTATATTGAAAGAAGCACTGGGGACCAAATCATAGTACTTAAAAATGCAAAGGTAAAGGAGAGATAATGTTGTATAATAATAACTCCTTGAAGAACAATAGGGTCTTCGCACCTCGGTGCTCGGGCCCTAAATAGAGTGCGCGCGCGTTGAGAGAGAGAGAGAGAGAGAGAGAGAGAGAGAGAGAGAGAGAGAGAGAGAGTTACCAAAGCTCATAGCTCGGATGCTGACAGACTAAAGTTTAGTGGGCTTCCATCAGGATCCGTTTTCCAGCACAGGAATGATGCAGAGTCAGAAACACTGTGGAATTCTATACCTTGGAATTTTTGTATGGGCGTCGTTTTGTATTAAATGTAAGTCTGCTTTTCTTTTTTTAGCTACTCACATTTGTCATCGTTAAACTGACACCGAGTCACTTCTGTGTTGCGTTGATTGCATATTTACTCTAGAACGTGTGTCTTAAATACTGAGTTAAACTAACTAAATTAAGAGAGCATTTCATAGCATTAAAAGCATAAATGTTTCTGTGTGTGTTAGTCTTAGAGTTTGTGCGATTTGCCGTGCGCATCACGACCTCTTAAAACATCTGTCACGGGCTAACGCACGAGCACACACTGATAAGATGCAGCGGACATTTAAATCTGTACATTCATACGATGTAATGTGAGAATAGACAACGTGAATGAAAAGCTTTGAAACATTTCGCGCTCTGTCATTATTAGTTAACTCACTGCAGGTGTACGTGAGGGCGCGCGTGCATCAAGTGTACATGCTCGACTTCATTTCAATACTTTCAGTAATTATTTCTGTTATGAATGATATTCAACCACTGCTACCTGTTAGCGTTAATTGGTATCGCTCCTCGAAATAATAACATGTCAAGACCGCTTAATTCAGAAGGACGCTTTAATTTAGTGATGCCAGATACGCGACACATGAAAACATTATTAAAAAAAAACATGAAAACAGACACCTGGCCTTTTTGAATTCGCTTTTATTGCCCGCCAAGCCATACTTAGACCTCCTAGATATTGTTCTGGACACTGCCGCTTTTAACGTCTGACCAATTAAGTTCATTAAGCAGACGTTCATTTCATCCAAAGTGACTTACAAATTATGTAGCATTCAACATCATGTCTTATGAGCCAATAAATAAAAATCGTCTACAAAGTTATGTTTACATGAAGGAATAGAGTTAATGGCAGCAAAAGATGAAAAACATTTTATAAAAAAGTTAAACAGTGGAAAGTTAGGGGTGAGTCAACTTAGTGAATGTGGATTAGGTGTATTTTAATTTTCTTGAAGGTTATTTGAAGATGGCAGCTCATTCCACCTGAGTGAGCTGGTGGAATGTTTATGACATAAAACTTTGTAAAACTTAAAATTTGAATTAAACAAATCATAAATATTTAAATTATTAAATGTAGTGCTGTTGGTTAGCCTTATTTTTCTGAGATTTAATTACACAAAATTTATGCTAAATCAACTTACTTTATAAAAACCGGTTTGAGAACCACTGCCCTAAACTCTTTACAGAGGTGAACACACGCCTTTGCCATAAAGGATTTTCAGTACAATGACTTTGGTGTGTGCACTTTTAGTCGGATCTGTTGAAAACCATTGTAATGCTGATTTTACAGGTTATTGTTTATCACTATTGTCCTTCATTTATTTTACATGGGCAGCATTGCTGTTTTTTCATTGGAGATGTTTCCTTGGGTCTTTTGCGGAGTAAAGTGTTGAGGGCTACCATGTGTTTTGCATGTACCACAGTAGCATGCAGGGAAAATACATTTTGGGTCTGTCATTCAAACCATTAAGTCCACTGAGTTTGGTCAAGATCTAGTGATTTCAGACTGTGTTCACTGAGCTGAATAAACTGCTGGGCATGGTGATATGTCCTGATGATCATTCTTTCTGATGTGACTCATGAGATGTTCTCTGTATTTATTTGTTCAAAAACAAAAAATTATGATTGCACATGTATTTTCACATTGGGGGTGAGTTATTCTCTTTTTGTCTGTTTTGTTATCTTTAAGATATTTCGGAGAGCATGTTTTCATGTATCTGTATAAATAGGGTGTTATGGTGGTAAAGACATCTATTGTCTCAACAATCCGACTGTGTTACACTGATTGTACAACAAAGCATGTGTGTTCTCTGTTTTGCATGATGTCTACAACCTCCTTCAGGTCAAGTGGGTTTCCATTAGAAAGAAATAATACAAATGAGGAGATCTCATTAATATCTCTTTTGCTTTGTCTAGACAGAAATTATATTAAGTGAAGCGCAAGAAAAACTTTTGTTTAAGTCCTCTGTGTTTTAGATATTAGATTAGACTACTTTAGTCATTTCAGTAACTGCAAATCTTAATGCTATAATGATATTCTAATTATGGAGCAAAAGTTTTTTATTCCAACATGACAATGCTCCATATACAAAGCAAGGTTCAAAAAGAAATGATTGATTGAGTCTGGTGTTGAAGAACTTGACTGGTCTGCATAAAGCCGGGACCTGAACCCAGCTGAACACTTTTGTTACAGTATGACTTGCAGGGCTCTGAGCCAAACACTCAGCCCTCAAACTCACCAATGATTTGTACACAAGGGCACAGCAGTTTCAGCTTAGAAAAAGTCCTTTCCAAAACTGTTGCAACAAAGATGGAACAAAATTCTTTAAAATTGTGGTGAAGGGTATTGCAATTAATTTAAATAATTGGAAAAAATAAACGTGTTTATTTTCACTGTAAACAAAATTGCTGTAGTTATGCAGCTGTTTGACAGTTGCTTACTGTAGATATAAATTTATGTTATTTTCTGGCTACAGTTTGTTTAAAGTTAAATGAACATTAAACATTAAATAGTCTTTGTCTTTTCAGAATAAAACAATAAAATAAAATCCTCATTCATAGCATACTAGGAACCAGAAATTCCCATCAACCTTTTCTGTAGTAGTAGTTCTATTTCTTTTAGGCAATTTTAAAACAAATATCTGAGACAACTGAGAACACAACTAATAAAAATCCAGAGCTTTGAAAGTGCAACTTCTGAGCAATAACATTTTCTACTGGGTTATTGGTTTCTTAAAATTGTGGCAAGAGCAAATAAAATAAAATACACCAATATTTAATAAATATTTGTCTTATAGATGGTTTCAGCAGTAACAACATAAACAAACGGCTTTCTTTGAACAAGCAAAGAATCAATTTCATTTTGCTACAAAAACCTTATTTTGTGTATTTGGTGTAATACAATGTGTTTGCATGGTTTATGTTTCAAAAAAACACATTATTTTCCACATACCGTACATATTTTTTTTTTGCTCCAGATATCCCTGCCTTCCTCAAATGCTCTGATTTGTTACACAGCTCATCGATTGATTGGCCAGCTTACCAGTACGTTGTGATTGGCCTGAATATCTCTGACGTCAGCCGGAAATGTGACGCTCCTTACCATGTTTTGAAGATTAGCTCACAATGCAATGCTGATAGGAGTTAATATCGTCTTTACTACCTTATCAATACGAACCAAATCTGATCCAGAAAATGCACACGACCAAACTGATCGATCAACTTTGCCAATGCGGCTTGAGCCAAACGTACTATATTAGTACGTTACAGTAAGGATTACTAAAACATTAAAACCATGTCTTTGTGATCGTAGAAATAACAAACAACAAGCGCTACTCTGCACTGCACAAACCTTTTGTTTAAGTCATGGTTTAGTCAGTAGTAAATTCTTTAAAAATTTAAACATAGACTACTTACAGGCTGTATTTCAGAAGCAGGTGAAACTATGATAATGACCGTCATGTCCACATCATCCGGCCCAGGAAGTAAACTGTTGCCTACCATCCGTGTTTTTGGCCGTTCATGGTTGGATAGCGCAGTTGAAGGGGCGGTATCATTATAATAAGATCTCCTACCTACGTCATGGGGGGAGCGAAATCCGAATGACCTATATATTCACATGCTTGCAGAGAGAGCCTTACCAAAACAAAGTTACAGGGTTGCTATTTTTCATGTTTTCTGGGTTGGTAGAAGCACTGGGGACCCGATTATAGCACTTAAACATGGAAAAGTCGGATTTTCATGGAATGTCCCCCCAAAAAATATTTGAGTTTGATTAATTATATTTTTCCACAAGCATCACACACATCTCTGCTACAAATGTCCAAGTTTGTTTCTAGTAGTTACCATTCTTGGAGAATTACACCTTACGTGATAGAAGTGCAAATGTAACTTACCACATAGGTGGGGTTAATTGTAACAGGCAAGGGGTTAGTTGCTGGATTTTTTTAAAGCTTGCGACATCAAGTCTTTTAAAAACACCCTTACATAGCATACAAACTGAAGTGTGATAGTGATCACCATCACCCTGCGCAACTGCTCATGGTTATGAGAGGTTCTGTTTACATTATCTATCTCAGTGTGACATGTGACAGTCTTTACTCCTGCATTTAACCTTGAAACAGACTCCTTATACATAATGCATTCAAAACATTTACATTCATCTACCACATGCTTTTACCCAAAGATACTTTGAAAGGAATCCAATAATGCAGTATACGTACGGTATATTGATTTTGTGAGCAAAAACATATCATACAGGGAGACAGTTAAAGTACGTGAGAAGTTTTAAGAAGATTAATTTCTAACCGAATTAAATGTTATGGATTACAGCTTTAAACTATAGTAAAAAAGTGCAAATAGTTGAATCGATGTATCTTTATACTTTTTCACTTGATACTTTTCCACTTATTTTGAAAGAAGTCCTGATGGAGCTAACAATATCATTCTGGTATTAAGCTACAATAAATGTGATGTTCAGGAGAATAATTTTACATATCTGCTTATTTTTGGAGGGAACACAGATTGCAAAAAAGAGTAGCGGAGAAAGGTGCAGATTCAGTGTCTGTTCTTTATGTAAGCATCACTGCCTTACTAAATGTAAGCAGTAACTGACAGTCACTGGTGTGAAACAGAAAGGTTTAACGTGTGCTCTCCTGGGATCAATGGAGAATAAACACTCTGAATCATTTGCGGAGAAGTAATTGTGCATGTAGATAAGCATTCCAGTATTCTTGACTTTTAACTTGACCAGGATTCTGAAGAACAATGAATTACTGAAAGCTATGATTTATTGCAATTATTTATTTCAAGGCAGTTAATCTCCACTGAGGGAACATTTTACACTTAGCTATCAAAGACTGTCATTTTTTTATTAGTAAGCATATAATCTTCAAAATCAGATGGCAGCATCATATAGAGATTTGGTTTCCAGGCAGACCGTGTGACCACTCCCACTAGATATTGCATGGAGCCAGTCAATCAGATTGGTCATTTTTGCCAGTGTTTGTCATTTTTGTATTCAGAAAGTCTGTTATCAGACCGTGGACTGTCATCTGACTTGCCTAGAGCATAAGCATGAAGTAGAGTTGGTCTTTGAAATCTACTGTACTTTAGTTTGTATGATGATTAAAGAAATTGTTATTCCAATCAGTATTTGCCTTTATTTAGACGCTACAGAACAGAAAGCATGAGAATAAAGAAAATTTTGTGAAACCTGCAGGAGAAGAGTCTCTCAGTGCCAACCTTTCCTTTGCCCCGTTCCCCATTACTGAATGAATCAATTTGGAAAAAAATGTGCTTTGTTTATCCTACTCAATATCTTTTTTTCATCAGAGATAGAGCGATGTGATACCCATTCAGCTTTAAAAAGCCAGACGTTAATCTGGACTATAACACAATCCTACCGAGTGAGCTGACCCATTTATTCCACAGGGATTTTCTCCTTTTCTCTCTTTCTCCCCGTGCACACAAGGTGAAACCTGATGTATTGTTAGGCCGGATGATTTGATGTTTGAGTCAAAGAAATTCTTGTCAAGAAGAAGCCTTACAGAAGCTTTTTCTAAAGCTGGAAGCCCGGATCAAGCTTCCATATAAAATGATTTGTACAGAAGAAGGGTTATAAAATGGGTCATTTTTCACATCGCAAGTTTGCCAGAAGATTACAGAGAATTTACAGCGTTTCTGATTCCAGTCTGAGCTTTGAGCCTTAACTTGTGCTGCCATAATCATACTTAGATAGACATAAATCCCCATAAAAGGCCTGGACTGTGGATGAGCAAACACACACACACACATGAACATCTGCTTCTGATTCTTTCCGACAGAAGATCGTATCTGAAGAACAGAGAAATTCTTTCTAGCTGTCGAAATTGATTTGTTCTTACCCATCTTCAGATATACTTTACAACGAACTGATGTGACGTCATTTCGAACAAAATCAGATCAGACAGAATTTCGCTTTTCTAGTTTTGTTACAGCTGAGCAGAGCGAAAAGGTCTGTCCGGGATGTAAACACATTCAATCTACTATTGGTTAATGGGTAAAGGCGAAAAATATGGGTGTGTTCATTTCACAAGGTCATACGGGAATACCTTTTTCATAAACATCAAGGATATAGTGTAAAACAACACACAATGTCTTTAAAATTGGTGTACACACATTGCTGTCATCTGTCTGTGGTGCTCTGCTGTGAATCTGTGTGTGTAAAAGTCAGTAGTCACGCCACTTGGCGGCCATCTTTGTAATTCATCCGGCCAGTTATTTCAGTCATGCAAGACTTGAATTCATATCTACTTGAATAGGTAAAGACCAATATCTCTAAATGCTAAACTCACAATTAAAAACATATTACCTCATACCTTTTTTTTCTAAAGCTCATTAGAGCTGGGACGATAAATCATGCGCTTATGCCTGCTATGCTTCTCATTGTATTACAGTGAATTCCACTACATCCAAAAGCCAGAGGGTGCTCTCAAGCAAAAACTCATGAACCCGATATTTATTCGTGTCGGATGCCATTTTGGCGCAGCATCTGTGGAGAGGAACTAAAAACAACAACAGGGTACACAGTAAATATGATGGCGGAGTGACGCAACATCATTAAAAAGACTTTGAGTATACTTGTTCTGTAATGTAATAAATGCCTGATATGCAATGTATGCAGCTTGGCTTAGAAATAGAGATAAACTCACATAAATATGTCACGTAAACTGATCAAAACCATCAAAGGTGCTTTTTCAGGTGCTTCGTCGATTTTATTAATTACCCACTTGTAAACTGCTGTTCACTGTTCTTTTTATTAATATAGTATTTGTATTAAATCTATTTCCCTTTCAATACGGTTCACTTCGCATTGCGTCAGTTAGCTGACGCTATGGGGGAAACTCTTGTTTACTCCGTGACTGAAGCCTATTGGTTAACGTCTGTACAAAGTACAGACCAATGACGTTTGAACCCGCGCGCGGGATGCGCACGTCCTTATATAAGCGCGGTTCAATCGGCAGGAGCTCATTATTTTCTCCTTCAGCGCGAACCTCTCGCTGCTCCGAAGAAAAAGAAGAAGCCTTACCTCGCCGTTGACAAAAGCCCTGCAGCTGAGTCCAGGCCTAGCGTCTTCCCCTGCAGTTTTCCGGCTGAGAACCGAAGATAGCAGAGTCCAGGTCTAGCGTCTTCAGCCACTCGTGCTCCACGCTCGCGGAGTCCCTCGCTCCTTTCCTCACAGTGGTGAGGTCTCTTAACGGCTTAGTTAGCACGCGGTATTACGGCTCGCTGCCTCTAAATGCAGCTGTCCAGTGTTCAACGATTACAGAGCTTCATGCCCCTCCCCTCCTAGAGCGGCGCGATCTCATTCGTCTGCTCGATAGGGCGGATTCGCCGCTATTGGAGCACCAAGAACACTCATTATAAGAGAGCTTCATGCCCCTCCCCTCCTGGAGCGGCACGATCGCATTCGCCTGCTCGATAAGGCAGACACGCCTCTATTGGAGCGCTAAAACACTTATTATAGAGCTTTACTGGCCTGAGCCTATCTCACTTCGGATAGCTCACTCTTCGTCTGCCTGGTCATTTCTCTCTGGTTTAGACGGAATCAGAGGCAGAACGAATTTGTTTATAATATACTGAGGCCCGAATACCTCCCTTTATTCAGTCCCGTCCTATATCAGTGCGCTGAATATTGGTAAATTCTTATATACCCGGTTTTTCTGCCCTTTTAATAAACGGCAAAACCGCGGGCCTCACGGCAGACTTCTTCTCTTCGATGGGTTCAGTCTGACAGTAAACCACCTAGACATACTGCCCTGCTCCGTGAGCCGTTCGGTCACCGTCACTACTGAGGCTTGTGCACCTGAACGGCTGAGCTCTGGTCTCCACAGCACAGCTGCATCAACAGAGAACGAAACTGTCTGGGAGAAAAGGGGTTATGTCGCGCCTCGGCTGGACTGCCCTGAAATGTTTTCTGTGTGCTGTTTATCCAAACATACTGTGTAATACTGTCAGCTATGCGACCTCACTATAGTGGCGAACGGTATTGAATTCCTCTAAAAAGAGTAATTTCCGTGCTTACTATACTGTGTATTGACACCCACGGTTGTACGGTGTCTCTAAACACTTTATCGCCTTACTGACAAGCAATCAGTAATACGCACACACGGCCCGCTGTCCATAATTCTATCGACGCTTGCCGAAAGAACCCCGGTTTGGCCACACTGTGTATTGACACCCCACGACTGTACGGTGTCTCTAACACCTTTCTGCCAAATTCGCTCGCAGCCCACCTCAGTTTCTCCGCCACGATGCTGATGGCGCAAACGAGCACGGTCTTACGGCTGCTATTCTCTCTTCCTAGAGAGAGGACAGCCTCAGACTTTTGCATGGCTCCAAGCGTTTGAATCGCGCCCTCTCCGGACGGCCACTCAAAGGCTTACAGGCAAGCGGTTTATGACGTTTTTCGGCCATATAGCTGATTTATATTAGCGGATCCGAAGACGCTCACACCTCCGCTCCAATACTCGGAGATATTAAGGGTAATATCAACCTCAAGTGAGCTAGCTACCCGCCACAATAAGTTTCAAAGCTCAAAGCGCGCGCACAGTCAGACGCGCGCGGCATCTCGTTTAAGACGGGCACACGTACCCCTCTAACGAGCCTCAGAAAGCTGAATATCGTGGCATTCTGTTCATAAGTCCACTTCAGTTTGACTAAGCAAAGGTCCCGCCCCGAGCTGACGGCCGGGAAGCTTGCTTAAGTTACGCACGGCTGCATGAAGCGCTGTCATTACGAGCTAGCCCAGCATCTGCTGTGGGTTGAACACGCTTTACGACGGCAATCAGCCTTCGGCGCGTGGAACGCCGTTTGTCTCATATAAATCACCTTGTACTGTGAATACGGTACATTAAGGGGATGATTTAGCACTGCAGCACTCTCGACCGTGTTATTGTGATAATGCGGTCGGGCAATCTACGGTGGTTTCATTATTTACCGAACCAGACTGAGATCTCGCCCCCTGAACAAGCTGACTTTATAAACTCATTGCATCGCTTTATAAGCTATGTTCAATCAGAGTGATACGCATCTCATGCTTAAACTTCCAAGATTCAAATATTAACCCATTACGATGGGCGTGCGGAGATGGCATCCGTGGGACACGACCTACATTACGTGCCTTATGACACATTGACACAAGCTGCTAGCTAGGACCCCTTTCACGAGGCGTCCTTATGCAAAGTCTGATCCATTCTGTCTAGTGACATTGAAAGTCTATACCCCCCGCGAATCATGGATGGAACACTTTTCTCCTCACTACAGAGGCACGGCGGCTCTCTCCCCTACCTATATCTATGTGGCCGTGATAACAGCGAACCAAGCTTTTACGACCGACCATTCATTTAATTCACAAGCCTGTCATCTCTCAGATGCGGACGGCGGCGGTAACAGCGAACCATGCTTTTACGGCTGGCCATTCACTTTATTCATAAGCCTGTCATTTCTCAGATGTGGACGGTGCCCGAGGCACAGCGCTCTGGAACTGTCCAAGGTCCTGTATGACAGATACGTCTGACGTACATCAGACGATCAGCTGTTCATCTGCGTCACAGATCACTCACTAGAGCACCTGTCAATACAGGTTATTTATGGATCGTTGACGTTATCACCTCCCGTGACAATTATGTTCACTTGTCTTAGAGCATGGGCATGGTCTTAGAGGTTTCTCATTTGACAATTGTGACACGGCCGGCTGGTCCCCGCCGTCCACGTTGTCAGTTTACAGCTTCGACATCCCTGCTTCGCGCACTACTGAGGTTTGTTGCATTAAAGGTGCGCCCATTAGCTCACCTGTATGCACGATATGGTTTTTAATTATATGCGTCCACCGTGCGCTTAGAGAAGCTCACATGTACACGCTATAACATTTTGGTATACAATAAGATGCGCTTGGAAAAGCTCACCTGTATACACAGCTGTGTTATGCTTTGTGACACATACATTGTTGTTCATCTGTGTACGTTCACGGTGCGTTGGGTGCCCACCGTTACGTTCATCAATCATATCTATACACATTCACGGCGCGTTCTGTGCACTGATTTATCTATACGCATTCACGGTGCGCCGTCTACGTTGTCAGATTGTACAGCTTAGACGTCCCTGCCCTACGAGCGCAGGTTCTCTTGGCTCAATCATGCACGCTCATGCGTTTTATGTGTACACCACGGTGCGCTCAGCGAGCTCACCAACGTGACTCTGAATTTACTTATCTCGCACAGCCGCGGCGTGCTCGGTACCTCGCCGTCTTGTGCTATGTTATGTGCCCCTCGGTGCGTTTAAAACCCCACCGTGTGCGAGTCAACAATTTATATGGTGCTTACACATTTGCTTTAAAGCTGTGAATATGCCGGGTATAGGGCCACACGCAGTGTCTCTCCGGTAAGGCACTTCAGTACGTTGTGTATGCACGGCGTGATGGGATTACGTTCCCCCATAGCGTCAGCTAACTGACGCAATGCGAAGTGGACCGTATTGAAAGGGAACGCTTAGGTTACTTACGTAACCCCGGTTCCCTGAAATAACGGGAACGAAGCATTGCGTCTCTTGCCGTGCTACAAACGCCTACGCAGCGAGTGTTATTCGGCTGCGCACTTCAGTCGAATAATAATGAGCTCCTGACGATTGAACCGCGCTTATATAAGGGCGTGCACATCCCGCGCGCGGGTTCAAACGTCATTGGTCTGTACTTTGTACAGACGTTAACCAATAGGTTTCAGTCACGGAGTAAACAGGAGTTTCCCCCATAGCGTCAGCTAACTGACGCAATGCTTCGTTCCCGTTATTTCAGGGAACCGGGGTTACGTAAGTAACCTAAGCGATTCATTGAGTTGAATAGAGTATAAAAACCGGTCCGAGAACCAGAATTTAAAAATTGAATCGAGAATCGAAATCGAATCGATTGGTAGCTTGTGAATCGAAATCGAATCGATCTGGAAAATCTGAATCGATACCCAGCCCTACTTATTAGTAGCCTCGTAAAATCTCGTTCATTTTGCTGTTCACTTACCGGGTTGAAGGCTGAAGCACAGCCACCACATGTAGCTAACTTTTAACAAGATTTACCTTAAGTTATATTAACATTCACCAAATAAGCATTATTTTGCTAAAAACATTTAAATAAATGTCTGTAAATATTCATTCATTATTTATTACCTCTGCGAGCTGTTGCAGCTTTTTGTCAACTGCCATTTCATAAGATATAACAACAGAAAAATTAATTATTCTGACATAAAATACCAGTTAAGAAATTCAATGACATATAAGCAGTTTTTTTGTTACTTTCCTGACAATGTATTATAGATCCCTATTTAATTTTCCCACCGGTTAATCGGCGCGTCACAGACCCGGTGATCCCGGTATCACCGGGTGGGAGGGGCTTATAAGTGCACATGCAGACGTGCACATTTTACTTTCACTTTTGAATTATGCAACTGTTTGAATGCAGTGCTTGCGTACGCTGCGTTAAATCGCGTATGAGTTTGCGTGCAATGCGAGTGTAACAGCTGGTTTAATTAGAGTCAATGTGCGCAGGTAATTCTCACAGAACCTGCCAGTCCCAAGCAGAGCAACCGGCTACTTTTCTATAAAGCGCTGCTTGAATGATGAGTTTATTATTTTTCTTGATGAAAAACACAACAACAAAATGATCTCGCTTATATTAAACATCATATATGTACATTATAACAAAAACGAGTAAGCACGCGGCGTCTGCCATCGTCTGGTCGGTCAGCTCGCCTCGCACACTGACAGAAATAAATGAAACCTGACACCTGCTGCTCTGTGACGTGACGCGCGTTCAGCTCCGCTGAATTCAGGCAGCAGACACATTCAGTTGTTAGTTTGTTTGGTCTCTCTAACAAAACAAATGATTTAATTACACGAAAATATCAAAACGACGGTGAAAGACGGTGTCGCGGTGGGCAAGTGATCTAACCGGTGAGAGGCTGAAGCACCGGTTATCACCGTTTCACCGACTATCGCGGCAAACCTAGTACATAGGAAAGTTATGAAATTTGGCACGCTTTTAAAGAACTGCCCAAAAAGTCTCCACAGCAAATTTGGAGTCTCTATCTCAAACCAGCTAGCGCCACCAACAGTCCAAAGTTGCACTTGTTTTGCTTATAACTTCTGACCCGTAAGTCCTAAACACAAAATTCTTTTTTCGCTGATTCCTTGGCTCAAGACGATTTTATTGCGCCCTATGACGTCATTTTCTGTCATGAAATTTTTTCCGCAATTTTGAATTATTCGTAAAATTTACTTTTGCGAACTCGTCTTAGAACTTTTCCCCGATTGCCACGAAAATTGCTATGTACCATCTAGAGACACTCACAGCAAAAAGTTATTAAAAGAATTTCGATAAACCAATCCGTTGTCGTATATCGCGTCAACAAATTTAACGTAGAGCGCAAAAAAACAGGTTTTAGTATGTATCTTCGCCAATCTTATGTCTATTGACGCGACACTTGGTAGTTGTGATGCCAGTCAGGATGTGAGGGGGCATGCAGAGTTTTGTCACAGCGCCACCTAGTGGTCAGACGAATTATGTACATGCTTATAACTTTGGTTGCGATCAACAAATTTCCATGGCACTTGATTTTTTTTGTCGTGAATAGTTGCCGAGTCCAACGATACCAAATATGCCAGACTTCGCCTTATGGTTAACCCTGCATCAAAAAAAGTACTTAACAAACACACGCAAATATCTCCGCGAGCGTTATTCCAATCGACTCGAAAACACCCTAGGAAGAACATTATATTACCTTCTGAACAAAAAACTCTATTGGTGTTATATTAAAATTTCTATCAGAAATGGCCGAAAATTGCAAAAAACGAAAAATTACCTCCAAATTTTATGTTTTATAACTCCGCAATGAAAAGAGATTTTTTCACCATATTTAATTCATTGATGTACGACCACCAGGGGCGCCGTAAGGGGGGGAAAAGTTAGGACGATTCTAAGGGCCCATGAACTTTTGAGGGCCCCAGCCAAGGACTGTGCCGCAAACGCAACCCCCTTAAGCTGAGCCCTCTTAGCTCCGCCCCGTCTTTACTCTGCGTTTTAGCGCCGTCTTTAATCCACGGTCTCCAGTGCGCGTGAACTTCAGAAGAGAACAAGGTGTGTGTATTTACTGCTATTTCCTATGATATCTGCATATGTGCGCTTCCTTACTATAAATGCAGTTTACACAATGTGACGCTGGAGCAATACAATGTAGTTTTCTTTCCACTGTAAAGTTCGCTCTGTTCACCTCAGTTTAAAAAAGCACAAGGCGATTTACGTTCTCTGTTTTATGTTATGATTCTAACGCGAAGTCAGCCCTTATAAGCTGTTTTAATTAACATAGCCCATATAATCTAATTAACATAAACTAGAAATGCGATCGGTTACACACTTCAATGTTTTGTAACGCAATATGCCAAGGAAGTATTTTTATGCAGTCGTGAATCGAGTTGGTTGTGATAAAACTGAAATGCAACTAAGGCTAAACTAGTCAAATTATGTATATTAAAGCTTCTCAACTTGCAACAGGGTTAAGAAATCAATGGAAATCTATGTTGTAATCTGCTATAGTTGTCATTCATTTCATTTTAGAGTCCCGTTGATAAAAAACAGTCTGAAGAGTCATTTACGAGTATAGCTGTTTTCTCAAGTTCACAGTTTCAATGATCTGTCGTTATTTTTGCTTTACTGAAGCTGCTGGTGTGTGAAGCTTGTTCTTTACCTTATAAATAATGCTAATAATTATAATACAGGCTTTGGTCAAGCATTTTTGACCCAGTCTTATTTGAGGCATAAGGTAACTGTATAGAAAAGATGCATTGTTGTTGTTCGCCATTTTTAAATGTTACAATGTTATTGGTGTGTGTAACAGCTCAAGTATACAGTATGTCACTGAGACTGCCTGTGAAAATCAGACTAAAGTCTCAAATCTTATTGTGAAATAAAAACATCACAGTTTAATTTCAAGCATTAATTTCACTTTGATTTCAATCGCTGACATGACATTACTCAGTCAATATTAAAGATATCAAGTTTATATTTTCACAAAATGTTCTTTACATTATGTAGGATGAATTTATGTGGAAAACAGTAAACCACAAAGAAATACTTCAGCTGGGTTTTCACAGGCATGGTCACATTTATCTTTAATCTTTAAGAACGTTGCATTTTCTCTGAATATTCGATTAATGTACTGTATTTTTCAATTAAATTTACATTGCACAATAAATTATCTTAGTTTCAGTCATTGTAGGTGTCTATAAATACTGATAATTGTGGTCATAACAATAGCAAAATAAATAGTTCTGTATTATTAAATTACAGACAAAGATTTTGAATAGCTACAGTAGGTTGGATTGTATGTTTGGTGCGAAATGGGTATGGTGGGGGCCTGACCCCCTATTCTTTCATAGGGCCCAAAATTGCTAGCGGCGCCCCTGACGACCACAGTCTGAGCCTACACAAAAAAAGTATGCTTGCATCACTAGTTGGCCTTATAATTGAACAAAACCTTTGAAATCAAGCAAACTTATGGTCATACAACTAAACTAAACTAAAGTGTATAGTCAAAAACTAACTAGATGCACAATTTTGTCATTGCGCCACCTAGTGGTTTTGAGATAGAAATATGGTATTTTTGCCTAACATTACTGTTACAGTACAACTAAAACCTTGAGTCATCATGAATTAATCCTTTAATGGTTTGGAGTATTTTTACATTGGTTCATACCAATTCACTCCCTAGCAACCAATGAGAATACCTTATGAACTGTTTTTGCAAGAGCTATTTCTCTGCATCAGAATAGGATAAAGACACAGGGTGGGCTCTTTTGACTCATTAACACCACTGTAACATTTTGTGAGCTGAGTATTGCCACTGCAAGCACCACTCACGTTTCCTTTAGTGTTCTAGTTGTCAATGCTCTTCAAGAAGAGAGGGAGAGATTTCACTGAATGAGAACACAGCTTTTTTGCTGATAACTGTTATAATATTTTGTCTGAAATCAAGAGATTTTCCTAGGTTCTTTAAACCGCTCATCCGAACTCAACTTTACTTTCTTCTGTGCCTTTTTTGGCTTGCAGCTATATTTATTATATGGGTTTGTTCAGATCAGTAGTGTTGTTGTAATTGTGTCAAAAACAGCAGTACAACAGTAAATAAAAATCGGTTCAGCATATCGGTATCGGTTTAAAAAAATCTCTACTTTTATTCGATCTCTATGTTAAAATCCTTCTCCTCGTCTTTCCACGTTTCTGTTCTCCCTTTGCATTATTTCACCCTTCGAGTCACTGTCACAGAGAAAGCTCCCATTGAGTTCCTTTCTCTTATTAGGTTACAGCATTTGCATGAAGTTAAATAACCACACCATTACCGTCAGCTTCAAACTCTCTGTAGGTTTGCTGACCTCATGACCACCCCACAGGAATGTCCCCGATAGTTACTGTATGCTAGTGCTAAAGGAAGTTGTGAGGAAAAGTTCAGGAGGCTTGTTTCACATACAATTTCTAGTCTTGTAAATATGTAATACTTTATATTGTGTTCCATAGCTCCTGTTTGTTTAGCTTTTGACACATCGGCTATATTATTTATCAACTTCCTTGCTGATTTGTGTTTCGTTTGCTGTGACTCGAGGGCTGTTTTGTGTGCCATGAACGTGACCAGAATATGTTTTGTCTGAGACACAGCAAATTCAGTATCTTCATTATAAGAGTATATGTCACATTTCTGAACTATATTCAAACCAACCACCAGGTCCTGCATCTTCCCTCAAGCTGAAGTCCTATTTACAAGTGGTAATAAGATCTCTGTCTTTGGTGATTACAGGTGATTGGCCGAGATAGATCACTGTTTTCTCCTGGTGATCTCCTGTGACAGCTTGTGTTTGACTTCGAGAGGACGGTTGGAATTTGGTAAATTCTGACTTCTAGGCTTTTTCAAACATGCTTGAACTCTCATACATTGCAGATAACCTTCTGTAAATAAGTTGTAGCTGGATACTGTCAGCAAACATACAGTGGCCCTTAAACAATCCAATTAGTCCACAAAACAATCATGACATTTTTAAAGGGATCGTATTGCAAGTATTTACAGTACATACCCTCATATTGTTCCAAGCCCATTTTGTCTTGTTCTTTGTGTTTGTGTAAAGAACCCACATGTGGTATGGACCACTTTTAAGCCTACGCTAGGGCTGTGATGAAGTGGTGGTGAAGTGAGACCCGCGGTGGTAAAGTGCGACCCACGTGTGCACGTCAGAAACTATGAAAAATATAAATTACAATCTAGCCCAGCAAGATGTCTTCAAGTTCGTGTGAACGCAAACGGCCAGCAGACTCAGTGCGCTATTTGCAAGGGGAGCAGGGACGTGCACAGGGGGGTTGCTCAGGTTGCCCGGGCAACTGCCCATATGCCCTTCTCGACTCAAGTTGCCCTTCCGAGGTGGAAAAAAATAAATTGTACTTTTACTTCGTTTACACTATGCAGCGTTCCTTCGTTACTGTATTTTAATTAATTTTTAAATTGCTATCTTGTGTTTCTGGCGCATTCGCGAATTAATGACTCGTTTGAGTCGATTCCTTACAAAGTTTTGCAAATAAACGAGTCTTTTGAGTCGTTTCTTTACAAAGCGAATGGGCCAAACGTTTAAATTGGTTCGCGAATCAGTTTGAATGAATTGTTCAGATCGCTGCAAAAACGGAATCGTCCGAAGCTGTTTTACTCGTAACCTATGTAGAAACACGCAGAATATAACCATTTTTGGGTGACGTGGAAATGAATTTACCAATCTTTTAACTAAAAGCAAAACTTCACACATGTACCCGCCATTACATACACGCGACCTGTTCGTCGTCAGACACAGTTAAACGCGTGCAACCTCCAGACGCATTGTAGCACAGATTGAAGAAAATCCATCGATGATTGACGTCTGATTCGCTGTATACTGTACTGTATATGATGTAAGTGATTCTCACAAAACACACGTGACATGACAACGTAAGAAAACATGAGTTTTGTCTAAAATCATTTTTATGTAAGTGTAA
This sequence comes from Paramisgurnus dabryanus, assembly GCF_030506205.2. Lineage (NCBI taxonomy): Eukaryota > Metazoa > Chordata > Actinopteri > Cypriniformes > Cobitidae > Paramisgurnus > Paramisgurnus dabryanus. The sequence goes on along the minus strand of NC_133340.1, from coordinate 42,520,990 downwards.
ACTGTCAATGTCCTCAGACCATCTTAGGAGATTTCTAACTTTATACATATGCAAAACTGTTGTCAGCTTACTTGTCTGATATTTCAGCTATAAGCTACATCATCATTGAGACGAGTTAATTTGTTAATTTGAAATGCTTGTCTATTCTGTGTTTGTATTCTTTTTTCTGTACTGTTTGTGTATGTTGCAGTTTTACACATACTGTAGAAGTGCCCTTCATAAGTATTCTTCTGTTTGTTGTGGAGTCACGAAATGTCTAAACATTAAAAGATGAACATGAGACAAAAGTACAGAATCTGTCACATCATAATTTTTTAATGGTCACTTAGCTGTGTCCTGATTGTTTACACATGAAAAGCATAAAATGTGTAGGATCAGTTTGATTCACGTACAGTTTGTGCATTTGTGTACAACATACATAAGTCAGCATTTAATGCTGTTGTTCTTTGTTGTTAAAGCATGTATGTGTTGAAACATAAACAAAGGTTAATAAAATGTGACATTCTAAACTTCTGACATACTGATACTTATCTTACCAATTTCTGGTCTCCACAGCAAACAGAAAAATCTTGTCTTTACAGTTCTGATACTTATGGAGGGCACTGTATTGTGTGTGTGTGTGTGTGTGTGTGTGTGTGTGTGTGTGTGTGTGTGTGTGTGTGTGTGTACCTGGTAATTATCACGTTGTGGGGACCAATTGTCCCCACAAAGATAGGAATACCAGTGTTTTTGTGACCTTGTGGGGACATTTTGATGTCCCCATGAGGAAACAAGCTTATAAATCTAACAAGATGATGTTTATTGAAAATCTAAGGTACAAGAAAGGTTTTTGTGATGGTTGGGGTTAGGGAATGGGGCAGGTAAGGGGAATAGAATATACAGTTTGTATGGCATAAAATGCATTACGTCTATGGAATGTCCCCACAAAACATGGAAACCAGAATGTGTGTGTGTGTGTGTGTGTGTGTGTGTGTGTGTGTGTTTGCGCGTGTATATCTAGATTTATTTTTTCATCAGTAACTAGTAACTCGCTACTTGAGTATTATTTTCATTGCATACTTTTTACTTCTACTTGAGTAATTATTTATTTAGTTACTTGTACTTTTACTTGAGTAAAGTTTTTGGCTACTCTTTCCACCTCTGTTAAAATCTTCATGAATCTAGGCTGAGTTTGCCACGTTTAAGCTTAAATAATCAGACAGATAGCAGCTAGCTACAGCTTGCAGACAAGCAGCCTAGGCTACAATTTTTTTGGTAGGAATTAGGCAAACATGTTTGCTGATTTTAATAAAGACCCTGTTATTCTCAATCCTTCATATAGGCCGTGTTTAAAAAAATATTTAGGGGGGGGGGGTGCCCTTTATTTAGGTCAGAGCAACTGCCCCTAAAAATTCCTGTGCACGTCCCTGAAGGGGAGGCAACTGATATCAGCGATGACCCGCATGGTCACTCAAGGTTAAAAAAAGTATCAATCTGCACTACCAGTACACCATCAGAATGTGTTTATAAACATTATAACCCCAAAATGATTTCTCACTTGAACCATGTGCTGTTTCACGGATGGAAGTGCTACAGCACACACATAGGTGATGATGTGGGTGCTCCAGCTGGGCTCGAGCACCCACCTAAATGACCAAGCACGTATGCTCATTTTCTTCACATTTCACATCTAATCTCCTTCCAGATGCCTCTCTCAGTCTACCAAATCACTCATTTAGACGTAGTGGCATGGTCTGCAAAGATTTGGGTGGGACAGATGCGGTAAATTGTCACAGATTATCAAAAGCAGAAAAATACTAATTGTATTAGTAGAAAGAAGCAAATGTGGTGACTTATCCAGATAAATATATTGATGAATATACTTTATTATCAATAACAACTCTTCTGATATGAAAAGGAATTTGATGTCTAAATTACCATAAATATCATATAAGAAATCACCAGAATTCATCACTTGTTCCTTTGGTTTAACAGTGTAAGAGAACAAAAGAGGAAGTCCTGCATTGCCATGGATGGAATCTGTCATTTACTCGCAGTAGAGAATTTGAAAAGTGTGTCAGACTTTCTCGCAATGGACTCTAATCCTCTAGAGCCAAAGTGTTAAATCCTCTGTTGCTTCCTCTATTGTTGTGCTTCGTGCTGTGATTGGTGTGTGTATATGAGAGAGAGAGAGAGAGAGAGAGAGAGAAAGAGAGAGAGATTTTATTAAAGACTATTACTGAACCAATCATATTGTAAGTTTTATCACTTAAAAAGTCATTTTTAGTAACATTAGTTTGAGCGAAATGCATGCATGAAATTCTCTAGCGGATTGTAAGCATTTCAATAAAACACATTCACTGTACACAGGTGTGGTTATTATGACTTCTCCATAATAGTTTATACAACAATTCAGGCTTTATGCATGGAAATAAAGCTTAATGACTTTATATGAGGCGCAACCCCTGTCATTTGATCTTAAATGTTCACTACTGTTATGAAGATGTATGTACTGTGACTCACTCACATGATGCCGTTCTTAAGTAAAGGTTTGGTAGGAGCATATACATTATCCTGCTTATTAAATGGCTATGTACCACAAAGGAAATAATTGGACATGTAATATTGATCTGAAACATTTTGGCACCAAGGCCAGTATAGGTAATATTCTTTTAATAATATATTACTTTGTACCTTAACACTGGCTAGATGCACTATAAAAATGAAACATAAAAGCAGAGCCAGAGTAAACAGCCTAGTCCAGAGTTATTCTAGCCTATATATCAGCATGTGCATGATTCAAAATTTCAAACAAAACGAGTGGACAAACGAATTGAGTGATCCAAACAAACAATGTCTGCTGGAGCGATGAACAAACACTGACAGCCTGCCACTCCTATGCCATAGAGCAAGATAAAACAGTGGGAGATAAAGTGATTTAGGCGAACGGCCACAACAAGTACACCATAAAATTCCTCCCATGAGAGAGATTGCAGCAGACACCGTACTGTAATGGTACAAAAAACAGATGAAAATTATATAAACAAACAGCTTTGGTGTGTAAAACAGCAGCAACTGGGCAAAACAACATGCATCTGTGCTGATAGGTGTCCTAGAAGTCCAAGAAGATCTGGTGAAAAGTAAACAAAAGCCTGCTGGTGCAATTAAAACGATGTAGAACGTCTCGGTTACGGATGTAACCCTCGTTCCCTGAAGGAGGGAACAGAAACGTCACGTCGTGACCGACGAATTGGGAACTCGCTTAGAGAGACCAATCTGCTTCGTATACTACTAAAACGCCAATGAACTTGGCATTGAGATATTTGCATAATGCTGGCGCCGCCCCGCCAGGTGCCTTTATAAGCAGCAGGTGCAAATAGGGAAATTAGCTTCTTTTCGCTGAGAAAGCCGGGAGAAAGTGACCGGTCGATAAACAGCAGGGAGCAGCCCTGTGGCGACGGGACGTGACGTCTCCGTTCCCTCCTTCAGGGAACGAGGGTTACATCCGTAACCGAGACGTTCCCTTTCAGTCGGTCACTACGACGTCACGTCGTGACCAACGAATTGGGAATCCCTACCAAAACGCCACTGAGGGCTGACCTCTTCCAGTGTCTGCGTAAAGCCCTCCGGTTCCACTTAAGGAGAAGGAGAATTAGGTTTTAAAGCAGAAGGCCGGGCACTAGATGTTCCTTAAACCCCACAGTAGTGCCAGCGACTGGGAAGCGCCCTATCTGAGCGGTATAGGGACGCTGCGGAAGCCACCGCCCCGTTAAGGGCTATTGGTGGGCAAAAGTCAACCGTAGTTGAGGTAAAAATGACAGCCGTGGCTGTGTAAGCAAAGCAGTGCTCTGCTAAGGGAAACGTGGGCTGGTAGGATTAACCCCACGGAATAATACTCACAAAGGAACCCGTTGGGACACAATGTGGAGTCCAAGCCAAACACATAGGTTCGTAAGAATACAGCTAGTGAGAGGCTGACAGCCAATGCTCCGCAACAAAGGCTGCCAAGGCATCGGAGGAAGAGCAATTCAAACCATTACGCATTTTTGCTCTGATGGCCTTCCATACTGAAACTCAATTAGGAGCCTCAGTTGGAGGCTGCAAGCCGACCTGCGAGTCTGCTCTCCGTGCCCTCCCTGGTGAGGAAAGAACACGAGAGGATACAGGCTCGATACGAACACTGTAAAATCTAATGAACGTATTAGGTGTCGCCCAACCAGCAGCTCTACAGATGTCTGTTAGCGAGGAACCACGAGCTAAAGCCCAAGATGAGGCAACACTCCGTGTGGAGTGCGCTCTCAAATTAAAGGGGCAAGGAATACCCTGAAGATTATAAGCCAGGGCGATAGTATCAACAATGAGACATCCTCTGCTTAGTGACAGCTTTCCCTTTCTGCTGGCCACCATAACAAACAAAGAGCTGGTCTGAGGTCCTGAGGCTTTGCGTGCGATCCACGTAGAGTCGCAGTGCGCGTACGGGGCACAACAAAGCCATGGTTGGGTCTGCGTCCTCCGGGGGCAGCGCTTGCAAGCTCACCACCTTATCTCTGAAGGGAGTGGTGGGAACTTTGGGCATGTAGCCTGGTCTGGGTCTCAGTGAGACAGCAGGACCAAACTAAAGCACGAATCGTCAACAGAGAATGCATGTAAATCCCCTACTCTCTTCATGGAGGCCAATGCTATCAGGGTCAGAGTTTTCATTGATAAAAACATCAGACTCGTAGACTGCAAAGGCTCAAAAGGGAGACCTGAAGGCTTCAGCACCATGGACAGGTCTCAGGAGGAAAGAGGGAGGGCGCGAGGGGTTTAGCCTGCGAGCGCCTCTTAAAATGTAATAATTAAATCATGCTGGCCAACTGATCTGCCGTTGATAAGTGAGTGATAAGCAGAAATAGCGGCTATATCAACTTTAATGGCGGAGGGACAGCCTACCATCTAACCTATGTTAAAGATATAAAAGCACAATGTTAATGGGCATTCTCTGGGGTCCTCGCGTTGCGAAGAGCACCGGGTGACGAAAAAGGTTTCATTAAGCGCGTAAGCCCGTCTTGTGGATGGTGCTCGAACCGCGTTGATGGTGTTAGATACCGCTTGCGATAAATCACCTAAACCTTGTGCGCGCTCAACGACCATACATGGAGATCGCACAGGTCGGGCGCGAGTGCCAATGTGCCCCTTCCTTGAGAAAGAAAGTCCTTCCTCAGGGGAATCCGCCAGGGAGGGCTGTCGCGAGGAGCATTAACTATGAAAACCAATTCTTGGTCGTCCAGTACGGACGATTAATAAAAGGCTCTCCTCGTCCTGCCTGACTTTGCACAGTGTCTGCGCAATAAAGCTCACTGGAAGGAATGCGTATTTACGCACCCCCCACGGCCAGCTGTGTGCCAACGCATCCACGCTGAGGCTGCCCTCGTTTAGTGAATAAAATAGGCGACAGTGGGTATCGTCCGGCGACGCAAACAGATCTATCTACGCACAACCGAACTTCTTCCAAATTAGCTGGACCGTCTGGGGGTGGAGTCGCCATTCGCCGGGGGCGCAGCTCGGGAAGTGCGTCTGCCGCTGTATTGAGCGACCCGGGATGAAAATGGCACGAAGGGACCTCAGATGCTTCTGACTCCAAAGGAGGAGATGACGAGCGAGATGCGACAGGTGACGAGAGCGCAAAACCGCCTTAACTGTAAATAACGCAACAGTCGCAATGTTATCGGTGACGGCTAATACATCCTTCCCTCGCATCTCCATAGCGGAGCGTACAAGTCCCAGATATACAGCGCACCGCTCGCGGCAGTTGGGGTGCTATGCACACCCCTGAGACTGCAAGCCCGTCATACGTGGCTGATCATCCCGTGCTGAGGGCATTGCAATATACAGAATGCCAGGAGACCCCTCAGGGGCATATCTTCTATCGGAAATGCCGGGTCTACCACGGGGAAAAATTTAAATGACACGCAGGTGTAATGTTTACACAGTGTACGTCGGTGTGCCACGCTCTCCTCGAGACTCGATCGTAAGCCAACGCTGAAGCGGTCTCATATGAAGCAGCTCGAGCAGTGTCACAGCTGCAGCTGCTGCCATATGTCCAGGAGCTTCTGAAATTGTTTCAGAGGGACCGCGTACTTCCCTCGAATTAAACCGAGGCAAGTCAGAACTGACTGGTTGCGCGCTCTTGTAAAACACGCCAATTAGTCGATCGAGTCTTATTTCCATACTGAGAAAAAGGATCCTCTGCACGGGGCAAAGTTGCTCTTTCCCAGTCAACCTGAAGACTTAAACGAGCGAGATGCCGAAGCATTAACTCTCTGTGTTCGCGCACGTCTGCCAAGAACGGGCTATTATAAGTCGACGTAGATAAAAGCAGAATGCGAACAACGCTCTCTCTCTGACATTTTAATGCCGTGACTAGCACATGGAGACACGGAGAGAGAGAGACAGCTCGAATGGTGTACTTAGTAATAATATGCCCACCCCACGACGCAGAGCGAAAGAACCGTCTAAAGCGAGGGGAGATGGACACATAAAGTACACGTCTTACAGGTCTAAGGCTGCAAACCGATCTGAATATTGAAATACGAGCTTCGGCGTTATAATCCAAAAAGAACACCTTCGTAGAGCCGGTGCGTAAATCAAATCGATCGTAACCCGCCGCGTATTTTGGGTACTATGAGATAAAGGCTGGAAAAACCCTATCATCATCATCTTGGTAAGAGGGACCGGCTCGAACATCCTTCGCCAACAGGATATCGACTTTTGCACGCAGTACATGTGCATCGGACGCTTTCACCACAGTGAAACGAAAGCCCGAATTTTGGGGTGTGCCGGATTCGTAACCGAGGCGGATCGTGCGTAAAACCCAACGAAACGGGCTGGGAACTGAAGCCAAGCACCCAGGCACCGTACGAGGAGAAATAACGACACTACCGAAGTACCCGCGGTGGGGCAGCGAAGCGAGACAGGTGGGACTGCCGGTGCGTCTGCTGTGACAGCATAAACATCTACAGTATGTGTGTGTGACACTGACCTGAGCCCGCTGAGGGTAACGGTCGTCTGGTCTCCTCTACGGAGAGCGCAGACTCCGATGAGGGTGCTGGTGGTCCGGTCTCCTCAGCGGAGAGCTCGGACTCCTCAGGTCACCCGCTGGCGATAGAGGAGAGGTAGGGGAGCTGGTGTGTACCCGCTCACGGCTCTCTCGATCCTCCGGAGACCTAGAGAGGGAAGAGGAATGCACTCTTATGTGTGGTTAAGTGGGTACCAGCCGAACAGCCGGTGGAACATATGCAAACCAAGGATTTTCCACCCGACCCTCTATCGGGGGAAGGAGCTCCATCTCCTGAAGAGTGATCCTCTGCCAATCCGGGTCGCCCTTCACTGGCCACTTAAACTCCCTAATTTCACGGGAAGCGGCTAAGCGGACGGGGCGAGCTGCTGACGACCGGTTCCCCTGCGCTGCCGAGATGGGGTCCGAGGAGGGGAACGGAGGTGGTCGCCGCAGGACGCCGACGGCGAGAGGCAAACTGAGGAGCCGGCGTGGTGGACCAAGGGCAGCTCTCTTCCGCCGGGGCACGACCTAGGAGATCGCCTCAGTCTGCGCAGCGGAGCTGTACGACTCCACGGCCTCGCCGAAGAGGCCGGTCTGTGAGACAGGAGCATTCAAGTTGTTATCGTCTGCGTCCGTCATGTCAGTCAGACACAGCCAAAGGTGGCGATCTTGAACCACTGTGGTGGACATCGCACGACTGAAGGTCGCGGCCTCCCTCGTAAATCCTTGGTGAGCCTGCAGCAACGTTATTGCGTGCAGGGCCGAAGCCGCCTCTCCGGCATGCCTGATGGGCAGCGTCCGTAACCGGACGACTGTCTACAAACACGGGAGGGAAGGGTTGGGTGGTCCCTCCAGCAGGAACGCATCCCGCTCCACCGAAGGGGTCCCCGCCCTTAGCGGCTCCGTTGGTGAGGGAGGTGAGGGGTGAAAGCTGAACGGCCGGACGGCCGCAAATCACGTCAGCTCTTCATGCCGTCGGGAAAGAAAGGCACAGGAGGAGAGGACCGAGAGGCCCGAGCAGCTCCGAAGTACCAATCATGTGGGCGGGACGGTTCGGGCGGAGAGGGGTTAACCTTTCCAACTCTACCGTCTCCGCCGCTCGAGCGGGCACGGCCGCCATCTCCGGAACGACTCTGCCTCGGAGAAAAAATGGACACCCCTCTGATGCTGCAGAAGTGACGGGACCAGAAGGAGGTCCAATGGATTCGGCAGACATCGTAGAACACGACTCTGCAGTCTCCACCGGAGCCTCAACCGGCTGAGGATGGAAGGCCGGTAGGTGGAGGACCCATCCTACATCCTACTCAGCGTAGTGACGCGAAGGGCGCCCTGCGAGCGCTTGACAGCCGCACCATGGCAGCGTCAGCACTGCAAAGGCGCGGACAGCGTTCCCGTAGAAACGACAGTCGTCTCCGCAATCCAAGAGGGTTATGCTCTCACAGAGAGAACAGAAACTCTCCACGAACGCAGCCCCGGAGTGCTCGATGCCTGAGCACGAAGACAGCGCTCGTGACCGTCACTGGAACCCTTATACTTCTCGCATCCAAGATCGCACGGACGAAAAGCCATCCTGAAAAGGACGCTGATGTCCGGATATACGAGAGAGTGGCTGCCTTTAACAAGGCACAAAGCTCTCTCGTATTACTCTTTTAGGGAAATTCACTCAGATGCCTAGTTGATGAGCGCACAGGAAGGCAACGCACACACTAAACTCAAAACAATAAACAGGTGTAGAGCCGTGGAATTAAGCGAAGCGTCCGCTGTGGTACTGCTAGTCCAACCAACTTCAGCAATCAAATCCCAACAGAGTAAAGTAGCTTCTCAGTAGCAGATAATGCCGGCTTTCGAAGCGAAAAAGCTAATTTCCCTATTTGCACCTGCTGCTTATAAAAAAACCTGGCGGGGCGGCGCCAGCATTATGCAAATATCTCAATGCCAAGTTCATTGGCGTTTTAGTAGTATACGAAGCAGTTTGGTCTCTCTAAGCGAGTTCCCAATTCGTCGGTCACGACGTGACGTCGTAGTGACCGACTGAAAGGGAACTGCCTGGCATTACTATACTATGCGTTAGTAAACATTTTACGTAATTTAATTTAGGCCAATACACTGTATGCTAGAGTCATTTAAATAAATAAATAAACTTATTGGGAAAAGCTACCCAGGGGTAAATGCTTTGTCTAATGACCAAACCACTGATTATCTTTATAAAAATAAAGAGTCGACTAAAATATATATATATATTTTTATAAATAAATGCGTTTTCTATAGCAAGAGCGCGAATAAGAAGCCACATATCTACATGCGTTTTGTTGACATCAGAACATTCATTAAAAACATTCATTCGTTTTATATGTGACACATTTTACGTAAACCACTTGTTTAATTGTTTTCCAGGTGCAAGTGAGAGGAAGCAGAGGTGCAATTTAATCTTGCACACACAATGCATCTGTCTGTAACAGCTACATACATACACAAACTTCATTTATTTACATGTACTACATTTAGTAGACAACTTTATCCAAAGCGACTTACAGTGCATTCAAGCTATATATTTTATCAGTATGTGTGTTTCCTGGAAATCAAACCACAGACCTTTACACTGCTAATGCAATGCGATAGCAACTGAACTACATGAACACTGCAAACACACGGAGACCAAAGTGCCTTTAGGGAAGTCCAACACTAGGTGGCCATGTTTGCAGCACCAACAGGCAGTTATTTCAGTCATGCAAGACTATCTAGTCCTATCTACTTGAATAGGAAAAGACAGATATCTCTAAAATCATGCGCTAAAATCACAATAAAACAACATATTAGCGACCAACATTTAAACCTGACATTAACTCTACCATAAATTTTGTTTCTTAAAGAGGGCATCTAATGGTATGTCACGCAGTTTGACTTACACTGTTTAAGAGTTAGATTCCTCATGCTAAACATAGGCAAAGTGTCAAAAAAGCAGTTGGATGTATGACAGATTATTTCTGTGCCGAATGCACTTCGCCAGGGTTCGTACAATTTCTGAAAGTCTTTTTTCAAACACAAGAGATTCATACGTAGCTTTATTTCTTTAAGGGGCAATTTTAGTGCAGGAAGTACAGTGGAAGTCCTTATATGGGCACTTCACCCGGAATAACGCACACACACACACACACACCAACCCAGAGATAATACGAAAATCAACGTCACCAGAGAAGTGTGTTACAAATATGTGTTTAGGAAATGTAAGGTGTTCAGTAAGGTTGTCACGATTTCGATTTCGACCCACACGTGTTGAGTGCTGCGAGTCAACCTCCTCTAACTTTGTTAGCTACAGCCAGTTAAAAGATAGCATGGCAGATGCAGGAGACACCACGCGAGCTGCTCTTTACCCTTTACATGGGAATCAAACAACAGCACACGCCTCCCGCCTTTAGCTGAACTCAATCAGAGCACACGCATGCACACTAGGGCGGCGTCTGTAACAGGACCGGTCTTTCTCTGAACTGAGATCTGTTTAAGTTTCACAACAACTTATTTCAGTTGCTTAAGAGTTATGAAAACAGCATTTAAACATGACTAATTGGGGTATAGTCTGACAATCGCGTCTAACCGTAATAAAAGCACGTTTTTAAGGTGCATTGCACTGACCAACCTGATCTCACAAAGTTCTGTGCAACCAGGAAGTTTTGATTTATCAGGTATGTGTGTGTACCATATTTTTCCACTGGCAGCACTACTAACATGGCAGGGCATCTCCGGGTTCAATGTCAGATATTATATTTCATAAAAGTCCAGTCTAAAAATGGCATAGCAACCTGTTCTTGACAAAAAAATCGAGAATCGAATCAAACCGTGGCATTAGAACAGAAAATGTAATCGAATCGAGGATTTGGACAATCGAGGATTTGGAGAATCATTCCCACCAGCATGACCAGCTTTTTCATGCTGGGAGGACCAGCTTAGACCAGCTACTGCCACCTTATACCAGCTAAAACCAGCTACCAGTTTATGCTGGTCTTAGCTGGATTTTTCAGTAGGGTGAGGAAGCAGCTGAGTTTTTACCTAGTCGTTTTGAATACTGTGCATGCATACAGGTTGGCGACTCTAGAGCACCTTTCCCAAAGAATTTATCAACGGATGATTGGTTCTTTTAATTGGAAAGCAGGGCTTTCGTCGCCAGAGCCGCCATATTGCATTTTCCCTCTATATCAGTGCTCAATCTGTTATCCAATATCTTTAACAGATCCAGAACAAATCTGCTTATATAACAACACACATAATTAAAAGCCCTGCTTTCTGTATCTAAACATAGACATCCCCATAGACACTCCAACTGATGATCATTGAATGCCTTTATTATGTAATTCATTAGTTTGTTTATATATTTCATTTCTCCATTTCAGTGCTTCTTACACATGAATAAATCTCATTTGTACACATCAGGGTGTCCAAGTCCCCTTTTCAGCAGGAGTGTGTCAGTTGTGAATATTTTAATGGTTGATAACATGTATTTTTGCATCAATTTTCCCTACTTCTCTCAGTCTGTCTCGTCTCGGTGTTATTATCTGATAGATAAAATAGCAGTGTCATCTCAGTTACTTATGTTGTGTTATTATGTTATATTGGCGTATGTAAGTCATCTGTCTTTAATACATTGCGTGTTGTTTTTTCTTTTTCTGTAGACTCACTACAGGGTGAATATCAGAGGAAGCTGTATAAGGAACTGATGGAAAATTACAACCGATTGGAAAGGCCTGTGTTGAATGATTCGACACCCATTGTAGTGGAGCTGGGATTTACACTGCTTCAGATCATAGATGTGGTAAGTGTTTTCCACACCATGCACAGTATGGGCCCTATTTTAATTATCTAAATGAATAGTCTGCAGCGCACGGCACAGGTGCACTTAGTGCGTTTTTCCGAATCCACTTTTGCCACTTTAATGATGGAAAAAATGGTCTGCGGTCCAAAAGGGTTGTACTTATTCTGTAAATGAGTCATGGGTGTGTTTTGGGCATAGCCTAAAATAAACCAATTAGAGTATCATCTCCCATTCCCTTTAAAAGCTTGTTACACTTGCCTTGCACCAATGGTGGATTTTCTATTTACATGACGGAATTTGGATGAGCAAAGGCTGAACGGTTATCCAGAGAGGAAACAGATCTCCATTCGTCATTACTTCAAATACTGTAGGTAATTCTGATTCATGCAATGTCTATCCATTATGGCATTTTTATCTTTATGTACACAATAAACTTTACATTTCCATCCTTTCCTTTTTAATATTTGGCATGTTTATGTGCTGCTGCAAAATAGCAATGACCCAACAATGCGCCAGAACACACCTCGTTTTCAGACCAGTACGCCCATGGGCAAACAAATGGGTGCAAGTGCATTTGCTATTTAAACAACGATGATAGGGGTGTCCCCAAGGATTTACATATTTGAAACAGAATTGTCAAATCTTGCCTATTGTCGACTGATATGTGTCGAATCATATGTGTGTGTGTGTGAATGGGTTGGGAAGGGGACCATACAGTCAATAAATGGTTAAATTTTTTCTTTCACAAACAGCACACGGAAACAACTTTCTGATAAAGTGACCGAAACTGCCTTTCAAGTGATGAACGAACATGAAACTGACCATGCATTGTTTTCTTTTTTAAGTTAAAATGAAAGCCAATGTATATACACATTTGTTAAATGATTCCTCATAACATTTTAAAGCCACAATGTACAGAAGATCATACACAGTTCTTGAAAAAATTAGTTTTTTGATGTTCAGTTTGATAAACTCCTAAATATGATCTTAAATATGACACGCAGAGCACCTAGCCTCAAATTGCATGTGCCAGCATGCAACAGCACAACATCAATACAACGAAAAGCATTCCAAAATTTACAGACTTAAATTAGACCAGAATTTACCTATATAATAAATAAAAAAAGAACAAGATAAGGTCAAGTAACAAGGTACAGAAAAAATGTGTATCAAATCTCTAAAGTGCAGAGGAACAAAACACAAATAGTTAAATCATATAACCCTGAGTGATCTATAAATAAAATAAAAATAAATTATCAAAATAACGAAGAATTACCAACTTTGTTTCTGCAGTTACAAAGACAAAGAGACAACTGCTTCACAATGGTTTATTAATTAATTGATTTATTCAGCCACATTAAAAATATTTATTGAAAGCTACTTTTTCACATATTATTTGCATAGTATTATCATAATAGGCTGTATTTATTGGGAGAAAGCTGTTATATGTGAAATCAGATAATGTGCACTCTTATACAGCCAAAATAAAATGATCCTCATTTTATAACAAATTTGCGACGATTCAACTGTGAGATTGGTAATCGAATCAGGCATATATACTGTTTATATATTGAGAAGTGTAAGAAAATATTTTTGTAGTGTCTTATGTAATCTACTTTTACATAGTATTTTCAGTGTATTTAAACAACCTTAAAATAAGATACATTTTCTTGAGGACCTAATTACACAAGATAAAAAGCCAGATTTTTAAAGAAATCACATTCAGTTTTATTAAATGTTTTTGGATTAAGAGTATGAATGTCAAAAAGTTGAAAAAGGCATACATTATAACTTACCCTTAATAAAGATGCCCCAAGAATGTGCTTAAAGGGACACTTCACCCATTTGCATTAAGCTTTGTATAGTTAAAACCCCAGTCATGTTTTTGAATGGTCGTGCATCATTTCCTCAGTTACCGCTGAGACCGGAGAAATACAGATTTCAGTGTTGCACTACCTTCTTTCAATGATGTAAAAATCATCATTTTGCATCATTGAAAGAAAGAAGTCCAATATCTTTGTTTAGGGGGTGAGACTACAAACACCCATTTTCTCGGTCAAATAGGCACCAAATTCTTTACATTTCGACTACAAATATGACACACTTTTAATAAAGATTAATGTTTCTGGGGGTGAAATTCTCCTTTAATATGGCACAAAAAGACCAAGTAAATAAAGCTTAATATGAAGCTGCACACTTTCTTCAACAGATCTTCTCTACAAAGTGTAAAATACACAGTGGGAAAAATTCAATAAAAATGAACTGTGCCCACTGACAATATATTTTTTTATTTACACTCATTGTTTTAGCACCAAATTCCCTTAAGCGATTATACAAAGCAGTTATCGGTGCAAACACGACTATAAAATCTGTGCTCAATGCCTTTCTGTAGGCAGTTTTGAATACAAAGTTGTGACAGATGCTGGATGGTACAGCATCACTTCACCACTGTGATTTCATCACTCTTCAAAATGCAAAAAAGTGTGTTGGACTGCACAGCACATCTGGATATCTGTCTGATTATAGCCCATCTTCTCCATCGTTTGATCATCATTTGACTGCTGCCATGATCAATAGAAAATGTCATTTTTTGCCAGAAAAAAATGAAAAACTGGAGCATGTGACTTTTGTAAATGGGGCATAATTAATAGCAAGCCTAATTGAGTATGTATTTATACTAAAAATGACAATGACTTAATTTAAATATGCATAGTATAGCATTTAAGCATTGCAGACAAAGCTTGGTTAAAATAGGTACAGGTTTTTGGGTAGAGATATTGTGAGTTCAAAAGTAGCTGAAAATGTGTATGTTATAAGATATTTATTCAAAATGACCTACAAAACATAAAATCAATTTGACAGATATGAAGATAGATCATTTTGTCTGTTATTTTCTGTGTACCAGATGAATACATACAGTATGTTGATAGTTCATCTCATGACCCTGACCATGAAACGACCACATGAAACATGAATCAAATATTATTTTGTCTTAGTAGCCTTTGTCCTTGACAGTGCATGTCTAATGTATCAATGTGGAAAATAAATAATCCGCACCAAATAAATGAAGGCACATAACAATATCAAGGGGTTATATGAAGGAGAACGGGTATCGTTTGTCTGTAGGACAATTTTAATTCCTCTTGGAGTACTGCCATGTGAAACTCAAACTATATAGCTAGATATTGCAACGTTTATTAAAAAGCACATTTTACAGATGAGGTTTTCCCATAATGAGAATGATGTTCAAATCTGTGATTTGTGAGACTGTGGGAAGCATTATCTGCATCCTTGTGTTAAAGACTCTTGAATTGATCTAGTGTTTGTCTTATCATCATGGAATATGGGCACATGATCATACTGTAAGTGTTTTTGTATCTCAGATAATCCTGTAATATGGCCTGTATATCCCGATCACATCGATGAGCCATGTTTTGTTAAATGCCATGATACAGCAATTTCTGAAGTATTTCTGATACCAGACATTTCCCCGAAGCTCACCCCCTTTATCTCTCAGGGATTGAACGTTCCTTCCCCATAATAACCGAAGGCAGAGAAACCTATTTAAGCCGCTGTTTCCTCAAACGTGTTTTAAAACCACTTCGTTTGCCCCTCTTCCTTTTCTTAATCATATTCCTTGGCTCTTGATGGTCTCTCCGGATAAAGTTCAGTAAATCCAGTGTTAAGCTCATTTCCTGAGCTAAACTGTCATGATTATCTGTGTTGCCACAGGTTTTGCCAGTGGCCATCCAGTACAACAACAACAATGTGACAAAATACAAAGCATCCATTTAAAAACTTGAAGAGCACTTCTTTATATAAAACAAAAAAAAAGAAAATTAAAAAGTACCAATCACATTGCGAATTTTTTTGTTGTTGTATTTGGCATAATACAATGTGTTTGCCTGGTTTATGGTTAAAAAAACAGTATTTACCACATATCTTACATTATTGTTGCTCCTCTATGCCCTGCCTCCCTGAAACGCATTGACTGTACAAAGCTCATCGTTTTAAATAGTCCAGTGTCCTCAGATTGGTCAGCTAACCAGAATGTTGTGATTGGCCTGAATACCTCTATCCTTACCATGTTTGGAAGATTAGCTCGCAATGCAATACTGACAGGAGTTAATATTGTTTTTACCACCTTATCAATACGAGCCAAATCTAGTTTAGAAAATGTAGATGACCAATCTGACCGACAAGTTGTGCAGAACGGCATGAGCAAGACGTAACGGATTGGTAAGGTAAGGATACAAACATTAAAACCATGTTTGCATTTATAATCATAGGAACAGCAAACAACAAGCGCTACTCTGCACTGCTCACAACTTGCGTTTGAATCATGATTTAGTCAGTAGTAAATTATTTACTATTATTATTATTATTATTTCCCCACCATTGATGAATAATCTCGTCAATTAAAAGAAAACATTTCCCTGCCAATGATGCTTCCCTGCTAAGGTTTTACTTTGAAATTCCACTATTATCCACTAGATGGCCCAATTTATAAAAAAACTGAAGCAAAAACGAATTAATACACAATTTTAACTCCGTGTATGTTTTGATCTTCGTTCTGAATCTGATATCTAACAAAATTCCTTTACAAAAATGCAATTATTTCAGCTAAATTTTTTGCTAAAAATTTAGTATTTTTTAAGCAACCTACCAATATTTAAGAGGTTATAAAAAGAGAACAAATAAAGATAGGATAAAAAGTTTTTTCCTGTTTTGTTTGTTTGTTTGTTTGTTTAAAAACAGAGGGTCTATTCTTTTTTTGATATATTTGTATGTTTATATATTTTTCCTGGAAGGCATTTTGATGTGAAAATCACAAAAAATGCTGGCTGTTAATGAGTTAAATATGAAAACATAGACTACTTACAGGCTGTGTGTCAGAAGCGGGTGGAATCATGATAATAACCATCGTAGTAAACTGTTGCCTGCAATCCGCATGTTTGTTGTAGTCCAAGAAAAGAGATTTAAGTTGGAAACAATGACATTGTTTACTTTGGGATTTTGACCTTTTGCATATCGTTACTAATACACACTTTCACACCAAAGGAAATGTAAAATTGTGAATCGGACCATAGTTGCTCTTTAAAAGATACCAAAACACACAAAAAACAACGGCAAATATGCACAAGGGTTCTGACTAGAGGGAATACTGCTATGGCCATATCTCGGAAAATGTAGAAAGTTTAGAAAAGAAAACAGCCCTCATCTGGCAAGCTTTCACGAGATTTGTCTGTAGCTGTAAACCTTCTAGCCACAAGCATGCATATCTGCATGTAAACGAACGTGAAACTTAATCATCAGAATAAGGTAAAGGTTCTTAAAAATTAAGGTTCCCCAAATGTTCTATCTTAAAAGCTATGTGGTTCCATAAAGAGTCTTTAATGAACAAAGGTAAAAGGAAAAATGCCTAAAAAGGGAAAAAAAGGAGAAAGAGTGTAGTTAAACTAAATTGAAAATTCACTCTTTGTGAAGTCAGTCTCTGTACATTCATTTGGTTTAGAAGAAATGGGGGAGTGTGCCATTTCTGACCCACTATCATCACCAAACAAGTTTCATAACACCCCTCTCCCTTCTGCTATCGGTCAACAAATTGATTGTCCTGCCCCAAACTCAATTCTTTTAATTACTTTCTAACTTTGTTTTATCTGCTTTCAGTTTTCTTTGACGTGATTTTATTCTTTAAGTGTTTACTGCTGCACTGTAAAAAGTGAAAAGCTGGATCAACTTTAAAAGTTACTTCAATAGGTAACATCTAAAATTTTATGTTTAAGTAAAAAATACTTGTGTATGTCGAAATAACGTAGGTGTTACAAATGTAAGTATTTTTTTTAAGTTGAGCCAACTTTTCACTTTTACAGTGTAAGCATACACTCACTGTCCCATTGATGCTGCCCTGTGACCTCCATCACCTCGCTTAAATCTATCTCTATTCACCCGTCTCACTGTGAATTATGAAATATCTGTTTATCCTGCGTGTTAAATCATGGCTGCCACGGTGCGGCTCTTGCGTGGCCCCAGATGGCGAGAGGCCCCTAGGCTACGACTGGGATGCTGTGAAACTGTGAACGCATGAGTTGCTCGCAATCAGCTAAGGGTGCTGGGGGTGGCAGCTGCCACACCGCTCTACATCACTGCAATGCCGGGAGCGGAATGAGTTTGGGGATAGGTGGACTGTGTGTGAGACACAAAAGCCTGAAAAATATTTACCAATAAAAAGGCATCCGTTTGATTTGTATTGCTGATGCTGTGTTTGCAATGCGTTCAAGCATGCCATACAGTTTTATGTTTATACAGAAGAAAAGTCTGCTGAAGTGTTTCTAAACTGAGGCTTAAATGAAGTTGATGATTTGGGGGGACAATACAATAGTTTGAAATTAATGTAGTTCATGTTTGGTTTATGGCGGATCAGTACATAAGATTTAAGCTTAAGCTAATTTTTTCAGGTGTGCAGCAATGTTGTTTTAGTAAGCAGTGGCTTCCTCCGTGGTGTCCTGCCGTGGATACTCTGCTTGTTCAGTGTTTTACGTTTTGTAGACTCATGAACAGAGATGTTAGCAAGTTCCAATGATGCCTTCAAATCTTTGCTTGTCATTCTGGGATGGTTCTTTACCTCACTGATCAGTCTTCGTTGTGCTCTTGGTGTCATTTTGACTGGGCGTCCACTTCTTGGTAAAGTAGCAACAGTCCCAAAGCGTCTCCATTTGTAGATTGTTTGATTGGTGAATTTCTAAAGTCTTTGAAATAACTTTGTAACCCTATCCAGCTTTATGTAAAGCAACTATTCTTGATTGTAGCTCATCGGAAAGCTTTTTTTTCCCAAGGCATGGCTCACACAAAAGCATGTTCTTCTTGTGCAGAGCAAACTCCTAAAGTTTGTAGGGTTTTTATCAGTCAAAGTAGTTGTAGTCCACACCTCCAAACATATTATCTGAACGAGACTCCAGGTGTGCTAAAACCTGACTCCAATTAGCTTTTTTGAGGTAATTTACTCAAGGGTCACATACTTTCCACATGCACTATGCAGTTTTTTGGTTGTTCTCAATAAAGACCTGAAAGATAAGACATTTTTCTTGTGTTATTATTTGTAGACTTTTATTTTTGTCAATACCCTTGACTTAGATGAAGATCAGATCACATTTTATGACAAATTTATTCAGAATACTATGAAATTCGAAAAGGTTCACATACTTGCACTATACTGGCACCCCAAGCCCACACCATTGTTTAAACATACATTCCGGATTTAGAATCAGCCAGGACTAGGCCTTATTTATACTAGGATATTTAAGTTGTTTTTACAAACACCCCTTACAAAAAACATTACAGCTGTGTATCTTGAGCCAACCAATTGCACACATATTTAAAGATAGATCACTCCATGTAAGCTGTTTTTAGGTAAGACATGCATTTTAGTCTGCAACTAGGCTTAAGCCTGATCTGGGAAACTGCCCCAGTAAGTTGACATGTTGAACTTCTCAAACAGATTAATAATACATGGAATTGGTTACCTACATGCTTAAAAGAAGTTTAGCTCTTAGCAGCATTCATACAGTATAACCACAAAAAACATTTTTGACTTATTTTAGTTATTTAAGGATACGATGGACACATGTACACTTTTCATTTTATACATCAGTATTGCATGAACCGAAGTTAATCTGTTCAACCTAAAAAAGATGATTTGGAACTTTTACAACAATACAAAGGATTTTAATAATTCATCAAAGTACTTTAACAATATATGAGCTTCGCCTTTCTGCTTTTAAACCCTCAACATGACTGGCCTGATTTACAGTGGAAGTAATAAGAGTAAGCATGACTTTTATTATTAAAACAAAGTCGAAATAATTTTCTGGACAAACCAATATACTGCAAACGCTGTTTGACTTGTATTTAATCTTGAACATCCTTTTAAGAAAGTCATGCTTTAAAGGAATATTCCATTTTCTTAAAAGAAAAATCCAGATAATTTACTCACCACCATGTCATCCAAAATGTTGATGTCTTTCTTTGTTTAGTCGAGAAGAAATTATGTTTTTTGAGGAAAACATTGCAGGATTTTTCTCATTTTAATGGACTTTAATAGACACCAACATTTAATACTTAACTCAACACGTAACAGTTTTTTTTCAACGGAGTTTCAAAGGACTATAAACGATCCCAAACGAGGCATAAGGGTCTTATCTAGCAAAACGATTGTAATTTTTGACAAGAAAAATAAAAAAAATGCACTTTTGAACCACAACTTCTCGTCAAGAGGTCACAGAGGACGAACACGAAACTCCGCCCCAGTGTTTACAAGTGTTGAGAAAGAGGCCCGTTCCGACGTTGTTGTATGTGGAATAATACTAATTAATGTATTTGTGTCAGTTTATTGTTTACAATGTTCCGCAAATGTGCGTTTCATATATGTAACACGTGACCTCTCTACGCATTTACGTTAGGTCACGCAGGAAAGGACCTAGACAAGAAGTTGTGGTTTAAAAGTGCATATTTTTTATTTTTCTTGTCAAAAATGACAATCGTTTTGCTAGATAAGACCCTTATGCCTCTTTTGGGATCGTTTCATCTGAGTCCTTTGAAACTCAGTTGAAAAAAACTGTTAAGTGTTGAGTTAAGTATTAAATGTTGGGCTCTGTTAAAGTCCATTAAAATGATAAAAATCCTGCAATGTTTTCCTAAAAAAACATAATTTCTTCTCGACTGAACAAAGAAAGACATCAACATTTTGGATGACATGGTGGTGAGTAAATTATCTGGATTTTTTTTTTAAGAAAATGTACTATTCCTTTAAATACAGCTGCTTAGACTGAATGTTGTATGCAATGGTTTTACTGTATATGGTACATGTCCTTATAATGGTTCACGAGACGGCCAACATGAGTGCTGGGAATGCCATCAGCTGTTTTTGGTTCAGAACAGGAACCCCTCACACTCACCGTCTGTGCAGAGAACCAGTAACCCACACCTGACCTCCATCCTTATGGTGTCCATACTGTAGAGACCTGTCCAACTCACCGTCTGTCAACTTCAAACCGCAAGACAGCCACGACCACTTTATCTGCATGAAAATCTGCACTGCAGGATGAAGGTCATTATGACCAATCTGTTTACAGGTCACTTTATGTACAGGGGGTTCACAAAGAAAAGTTTCTTTCCACTAATAACTTGTTTGTACGTGTTACCAGAGGCATAGCAGCCATAATAACCAAAAGGTACATGGGTGCATGTGTGCTTAGAATTAGGGCACATAGCAAAGCACTTCAGCAAATCAGTTACGGTGAATGGGCGAGTGTCACCGTAATTAATATTCATGAGATGATGAGGTTTTTAATATGTCCCTCATGATTTTCGATTGTTCCTACACCCATGGTTTTATCGATTCACTAATGGAATTATGCAAATTAGGTGACAGTGCAAACTCACAAAATTAATGCTGAATGTAATACGTGAGGTGTGAATCACAATTTTACAAGCTGGTTATGAGCGCCACGTTGTATAGCATATAGCACGCCAGCCATATACAGTATATGCATAGTTATAATGCTCTACACCGGCCATTCCCAAACTGTGGTCCGCGGACCACTAGTGGTCCGTGAGGGTACTGCAGGTGGTCCGTGTAAAGGCAAAAATTATATAAAATTATATATTTTTTAAAGAAAAATATATTTTTTGAAGAATATGTTTTAAGAATCTGTTGTACTGATGTGATGACCAGTTATAGTTTTAGTGCTAGTAAGCCTATTTAGAGGTGCAGATAAATTCAGGACTTTGTGTAGACATATTTTATTATGAGGTGGTCCGCGAAAATTCTTGATTACAAATAGTGGTCAACACACAAAAAAAGTTTGAAAACCCCTGCTCTACACCATCCTTTGATCACCAGTTGATAATAACAAGTGGTCAAAATGCCAGAGATTCACAGGGGGACACATTTTTTTACTTTTAAACTATAGATCCAGAAACTCCCACTATGTTTACTCTGCATTTTGAATTGAAACCCCGTCCATCCTTGAAATTCACTCCGGCTCCCATTTGCAGCCCTGATTATAAAAGTATTCACAAATAACATTTTGTTTAACACCTGCTTTGTACAGAAAGCACTGTTTGTCATGTTGCATACAGTAGTTTGCACTGAAAAGAATGAGAGTAACTTAATTAAGATGCTCACAAATTCAGCATGTGTAGCAGAGAAAAACGCAACTGTTTTATAAATGAGCGAGTGAGAGAGATATAGATGATGGCATTAAAGGGGATACAGGACCTAGAATACTCCGCTGCGGTTTACAGTATAGTTCCACACCATTATTTACTCATTGCTGATATGGAGTGCATATATTGCTCAAGTGACATCATCCTTTTTTCAAATCGTATCAAATCCAACCGAGGTGGCTAATTCGTATTAATTTGCGTTAATTTTGCTTCTGTAATGTTGAGGTTAGGGGTGGGGTTTTGTTTTTGTTTTTATGCACTGTAAAAAATGTACACTTACATATTTAACTTTAATCAACTACTTGCAAGTCTTTTCAACTATCTCGACAAGTGATGAGTTGCTGCTGTAATCAAGTTTAATTTGCTTTAGTTATGTCAACTTTATTTAAACAGCAACTCATCACTAGTCAATACAGTTAAAATTACTTGCAAATCCAACTTGATTAAACTTTAAAGTGTAAGTGCAAAAAGTTTTTTACAGTGTGTGATAATCATATGTTTTTGTACGTTTCACTTCGTACGAATTGATATGAAATGGCCAACTCGTAAAATATGTTCGAATTCTTATGAGATCAGATCACAATTTATATTCTTTATTTAAAGACCCACACTGTTCATAGTTATTATGGGTAATCTCCTGTCATCGGCAACTCATGTTCATTCAACGGCTTTTCCATATGAAGGATTCAATTTATCGGTTCACAGAGCGAAAACACTCACGTATCTCCATATAATCACAAGAGTCAGTCACTGCTTATTACTGAAGGCAGAAAAATTACATCTCTCACTTCCCCAAAGTAGTGTTCATTCACAGAATTGTGTTGCACAATCGTACAAGTGTACAAAAGCATATGAATCTTCTGGAATGATCCAACTGGATAAAGCGATTAGATATAGATAAGTGAATTCTAGATAATGTCTTTACTAACCAACCGGTTCATGTAATTCTTTTCTTGGGCTATTATTAAAGAGCCCATATTATGCTCTTAATCAAGTTCATAGTTTTATTAGTAGGTCTGCTAAAAAACTTTTTTATGATTCATTTCAAGTAGGCTAAATTATTTTTTCTTATATTTCTTATCAGGGCTGTAGTTTCTGAGGGTTGATCCAAATAATCAAACTACATAGCAACTACAGTACAAACCCCCGCCCCCCCCCTAATTTAAACCTGGAAGAATAGTCTTTTTTAAACAGATGTAAGTTTATTTGTTGGTGGGATGTTGCTACCCTATCTCACGGCAAGTTGTGTTATAGTCACAACATTTATTTCTGTATCTTGTCATTCTATATTTGTTTCATCATTGTTTTTCCTATGTTTAAATAATTGTCAGTTGGGGTTAGGGTTAGATTCGGTGTTTGCATTAGGATGTAATTTTATGCATTGGTAGGGACACGGAAAGTAGGGATACAAGTCGGATCTGGGCCATTTTGAGATTCTGAAAGTTTCTAAGCTTTCCAACGATGTGTAACACATGGAAATCTGATAAGATTTGGAGAAGTTCTGGTCATTTGAATATAACACATTCAAGAAAGAGAATGATGAGAAATTTGAGAAAGAAAAGTTAACACTTTTCCCTTTTCCCTGCCTGGAGAGACAATAGGGCTCATTTACATCTCATTTAGCTAAGCCATACCCCCTGTAAAGCCGTTTTGAGATACAGATGTACTAGCATCATATGTAGTATTTTGTGACAGAAGTGCGGATAACAATATGCAAAAATAAACAGGACGTTTACCTTTGTGGGGATCACAAGTCGAATCCAGTCTGTTTCAGATGTGTGAATCATTCAATGACCATTTTTGTCCACAAATACTTATGAATCGTGAAATATAGATATATAGTCTATTGTTTACATCAGATTTCGCGTAACCGTCTGAATAGAATATACAATCTGAGGACTATTTACATCGTAACATGTAAGGGTATATGAGATTACACTCCGGTAATTTTAGTTCTGTTAAACACATGAACCTGCCTTCAAAGTTTGTATTTAAAATAGGGAGGTAGTATAATAGGTAATCCAAACAGCGCCGTCAAAAACGTGACGTCCTTTAGAGATTTTACCAATAGCTTGCTTGTTCCTCCATCAGCCAATGACTTCATGGAAAATATTGATAGACAAAACATGTAGCCAATTATATAAAGAATTCAATGATCTCTGTGTAACTTATGCTACGTTCCAGGCAGGTTTTTGAGCACGTGAATCACGACTTCAAAACCATGACTTACGACTCAGAACTGGGAGTACGCATTCCAGGCAACCCGTGTTTTTCCAACCTTCTACCCGTGAAAGTGCACTGGAACGGCAGTCAAACTCGTGACTTCCCACCTGTGAACTTGTACTAGATCAATGTACTCCCAGTTCAGAGTCGTGAGTCGTGGTTTTGAAGTTGTGATTTACGGGTTACAGGTTGCCTGGAACGCGGCATTATATGTGTTTGACTTCATAATGCGCTGCAAGAACTGACAGAGAGATGTCGTCAAAGTACTTTGACGTCATCCGACTGCAGCGCCGCATAAAGTCGAGCAAGCCAGTGACGCGGCTGACGTACGACGCGGCTGACTGTTATTTGTTCCGCCCTAGCTTCTTTTTTTTTCTTTTGTTTTGTGCACCCGAGTTCGTTTACAGTCTGGGGAGACGCACGCTGTAAGTTTGAAAAAAAAATTAACAAACATGTCTGAGGGACAGGTCAGCCACATCACTACAGTCACATAACTTCCCGCAGTTCACAACAGAACCGAAAGAAGTCATAATTCTTGTTCAAGTCATTCAAGTTGACCTACTGATGTCACATGGACTACTTTGATGATATTTTTATTAACTTTCTGAACATGGAAACCGTAGATAGATTTTCAATGGTTGGGAGTTGGGACAAAAGCTCTCGGACTAAATCTAACGTTAAAACATCTTAAACTGTGTTCCGAAGATGAACGGAGGTCTTCTGAGTTTAGAACGACATAAGGGTAATTCATTAATGACATTATTTTCATTTTAGGGCGAACTATCCTTATTTAGTAGTCACGCTGTTCCCTTTGGGGGCGGGGGCGAAAACACAAGCCGCTTATACAGTATGTAAATATACACAGACAATGACACCCCCCCCCCTGCACGCTACAATCTCTGGAAAAACAAGCCATTTTTAACCGCAAAATGTACGCTTTTAAATATACAAAAACTGCTATCTCAAACATGGAGAAGCTTCTTCGTGATCTCAACTAACAGATTCTGCAATAAAACGAAGATCACAAATTTTGAAAAAAAAACTTTCTCATTTTCTCGAAAGTTGCGCTGCCGACTTGTGTCACTGGTTTCCGTGACGGGTCACATTTGTGCTTTATGCACCAAAAAGACATTTGTGCTCCAGGGGCACGAAAACCGTTGAAAATTTGTGTCAATAGCACGAATACATTACTAAAAAATTTTGTGACTATAACACAAATTTCCATGAGATTGGGTTTGACGATCTTATTACATCATTCAAGCAGATAGGATGTGCAAATATGGACCCAGTGTGGTCACACTGCATCCCTTAAGCATGGATTTTGTGCTTAGCAACTTAGCAAAACATTTACATGCACAAACAGCTATAATGCACACTAAAGTAAAGAAGAAGACATAGAAATTCTTTCTGCAACCATCATGTGTAACAATATAAATTGTGCAGCCCAATTTCATGTAAAATACACATTTGTAGCAGACTGATTTGAATGGAAGTGAGTGTTTTATTATTTGCTTATGGATATTATTTAATAAGATAAAATGTACTGAGTTTAGCTTTCGGACAACATTTATTGCTGTCAAATACTTAGATGCAAATATAGTGTAATGTAAGCAGCGGCCAGAGGCTGTGTTCATATCTCAGTGTGGTTCAGTAGGACACTGGAATGGAACCGTGACTTTATGATTACAGCCATAAATGTGCCAGAAACGGTGTTGGGAAGCCTTAACCTCGTGTGCTTGAAGGTCTAATCTATAAATACGGTAATATACTGTATGCTTGTCCCCATGTCTCTCCAGAATAATTTAGCACAGTGCTAGCAGTTGCTAGCAGTAAAGACGCAGCTCCTGTAGCTCAAATGGTAGAGCATTGCATTAGCAGGGCAAAAGATTATGGGATCGATCCCAATGAACACTAATGCACAGTAAATCTCTTTTAAAGTGTCTGCAAAATGCATAAAAACTGCACACATTTTCTGCAAATCGATACCCCGTTATTTGAATGAGTTTGTCCGTTTTGTAGATTTGTACTTCTTTCATGTTCCCTAGATAGCACATACTACAGTAAAACTCATATTAAATTGTTGTTAGTTGTTTTATATCAGTTTACATGGTTTAATTTCTACCTGCATGGGCTAAAATAAGATGCAATGTGGACCAGACTAATGCCAATAAATTCTGGCTTTGCGAGCCTATAGTGTCATTCAGATGTTGTTTGGCCTTGTGTTAACTGGTACACTCATTTCTTCATCACTGTTTGAAGTTGATTGGATGTCAAAAACCTCCCGTGCATCCTTCACCGACGACATGTTTCCTTGACTTTCATCTGTAATATCAGAACACAATGGGGACTTTAGTGTGACAGAGTATGGAGAGAATAAGAGAAGACAGTGTTCTGGTGCTTCACAAGGTAAAATATAGATGACAGACACTGTCAGACAGGCAATGAGGTTAAAAGCAAACGATCAAACAGGCAACTGACTTATTATGTTAACAGATGTAGAATTCAGGATGTGCCTCTTGCTGTCTCTTAGATATGACACACATGGAGAATAGAGGGATGAGAGATGTTTAGGGACCTTATATCAAGAGATCAGAGAGACAGTGACAGTCAAAGTAACAGAGTTTTGGCAGATATGTTGAAGAAAAATATTTGAATAATTAAAAACAGAGAGGTAAAAAGACAAGGGTGCAATATGAGAACATGTACAAACATATTATTAGTAAATACATAAACATTAATAAGTGTGAAAATTCTTATAGGAACTTGTTATGTTATAGTTCTTATAAGGTTCCCTGTTTGTGTAGAATTGCTTAAAAGACAAGTTCGGTATTTTACGATGAAATAGAACGTTTTTGACTGAAATTTCGACATATGATGCTGGCCCGTGTTTCTTGTATCACCTCCCACCTCTATAATGGCTTTATAGGTGCACAGGAACAATCCTTCCTAAAATGCATTAAACTTTCGTTTACAAAGACGTGAAACTCACCGAGTGGTCAGGGGTGTTCACTGATATGCTCACAAATCGCTGCAAAAGATGCTTTCCAACAGGTTTTATCGTAGTTTTTTCCAACTCCATTGACTTGAATTAGATGTGCTGTGAGGTACGGTATTACTCCGCGCCGGGAACTTTGTTTGTATTCTTGCAATTGGCAAAGGCAGATTATCGCCACCAACTGGGCTGGAGTGTTTATTATTCAAGCTCTCAACGGAAGAATGTACGGGTGTGAGGCGTTTGGAAAAATAGGTCCACAAGTTTACAACGAATGCTAAAACACCTGTTGGAAAGCATCTTTTGCAGCGATTTTTGTGTGAGCATATCAGTGAACACCCCTGACCACTCGGTGAGTTTCACGTCTTTGTAGACGAAAGTTGAATGCATTTTAGGAAAGATTGTTCCAGTAGGGGCTTTAAGTGTAAAATACCGAACTTGTCCTTTAAGTATTGCAACAGTCACCTGTTTGATAATATAATATAATATAATATAAAAAGTAAATACAAGGTATGATGCTCCCAATCTCATAATTACATTATGAAGCTTTAGCCTGGATTTTACCTGAAAACAGGGTCAAAATTGTCAAAAAAAAATAATTTAATTGGAAAAATACAGAAAACATAAAAATATAGTTTGTGCACTCTTGCTGATGACTTAAAAGAACACTGTTGGTGTTTGGTAACATATGAGCTTAGTGTCAGGTTGTAGTTATTTTTTATCCCATTTTCGAACCGTCACCCTCTCTTGCACGTGAAATGTCCAGGGAACCAAATGTAAAATGTGGTTTTGCTCTGCGGTTGCCAAACGAGACATCTTGACACATTAAGCAGGAAGCTCAGTGACAGAGGAACTGAAGAGGGGGAGCAAGAAGCCTCTTCATCTTACATAATCATCAGTCCCCGGGGAGATATTCAAGATTTGAACTGAAATTCAAGATCAGCTGCAACAAGACCATTTAAATCAACTCTATGCCGTGAGCTAGTGTAATAATAATAATCTGGTTTTGGGTTGGTGATTGGAGTTATTCATGTCGTGATCTTTAATATCTATGCACATCCATCCATAAAAAGCCTCTTTTATGCCGTTCTCTTCTCCTACAGTTTTAATACTTTTCCTACTTGTAACCACTGCAAAAAATACACTGCAAAAATGTCCCGTTTTGAAACAAGCAAGACAAACTTGATTTTAGTTAAAGTGTACTAATTTTAAGCTAAAAACATCTGCCAATGTGGTAAGCAAAACTGACTTTATAAAAATACTTAGCATACACTTTTAAAACAAAGATGATCACAATGCCAGAAGAACCTTTTATTTTTATTTATAGTCTAGTGTGCAATGTGTTTTTTAAAGATCTGGGCCCTATTTAAACGATCTTAGCATATGGTCTAAAGGGTACGCACAAATGCATTTAGTGCGCTCTCATTCTGGCGTAATAATCAAGGACTTTGCTGCCGTAACATGGCTACGGAGCTGCAATTATATTACACAGTGCCCGAAAATAGTCCCCAGCTATTGAAAGTTACTAAGGGGACTATTTTCGGCTGCTGCACAATATCATTAGTACACGATGTAACTACAGAAGAGTCAAGTTTTAAATAGAAAAAATATCGAAACTCTTTGGTTATTTTTGAGTGTGATGCTAATGGTCTAATCAGATTCAATGGATTATGCTAAGCTATGTTAAAAGTGGTACTGCCAGACCTGGAGATTGGCTGCATGGATCCCAAAACGGTAAAATCAAATATTTAAAGGCGCAAAAGAGGATGTTTTTCGCCGACTGAGAATCAAAAAACGGTTACTGAGTTTTTTAAATGAGCGCATGCGTAAGAACAGCCTCCCTCCTTCACGGCCCATTTCTAGGGAACGCCTTCCAAAACTCGTGCACGAATATTTGAACACGAGTGTTTGTTTACCACCGGCATATGCTGTGTCGCGTCAGTGGATTCATTATGTGAAATTATTTGATAATAAACAAATAAGACGTTAAAACGTTAGATCTGTCGACGCTACTCCCATTTCAACTAGCATGAAGCAGACTGGTCACTGCCTTACAACTACAGTACATGAACAACATAAATATACCGGAATAACAGTACAACAATAATTATTCCCCAAAGAAAGAATAATCACTGTTACCTGTCGGGAAGAATTTTGCGAACTGGGCGTCTGTCTTGACACCTCTCTGTTCCTTCATTGCTCTGCTTTGAAATGTTTCTCCAATAACGACTCTGGTTACATTACGTTCTTCTGACAATTTTCTCCTATTCCCAGTGGCTTAAAAAAGTCTTTCTTTTGCGTCCTCCTTTGAGTTTCTTCTCTACCGTGGTGCAAATTCGAGGAGGAAAGCGGGATCGACAATGAAAACAAACCGAAACTTAAGACGGAGTTTCATGCGCTATGCGGATGCGTCGCCTGCGTTTAGTTACTGGAGCGCGCACGTCTTTCACAAGGATTATAAATGCAGTGATTGACAAGCCAGAGGGCCAATCGCTTATGCGATGAATTGGCTGATGTTTTTAAGGCCCTATCTTGTGCGGAGATGACGTATATTAATATTATTACTTTCAGTGCACCTAATAAATAGTCTTTTATCATTTAGTAAAGACAGTTTCAAGTAATATTGCAAAAATGTATAAAACAAACATCCTCTTTTGCACCTTTAAGGGAGCTGGAAAATAAGAATATTTTCAAAAAAGTTGAGTTTTTTTGTAAGTGTTGAAACTAGCAAAATACATTTGCGTCGCACCTTGCGCAACACTGTGCCGGGTGTATGATAGGGCCCTGAATCATTCATGACAAAAACAAGAGATATTTTCTAAAAACAAGATTTTCTGACTTAGGTTGCAGGTTTTTTCATACAACAGCTTCGTATATTGTTTATTAATGCCTAAAAAGGTGAAATGTTAAATTCTTCCTAATTTGTAAGTGTCTGCTTAAATTAATAAATGTAAATATTTTGGATACTGCACATCATTTTACAATAGTATTTTACAATAGTATATTTGATTTTGTACAGTATATAGGCTGTGTTACACTTTATTTGGAACGGTCTGAAGCTATCCCTACGGATCTTTCAGTGACTTGTTTAGCTATAGCAGGATCAGAAACAAGAATATCCAAGGGTAAGAAATATGGCAAATTAATGACACTGCGGATCATTCCTCCTTTAAAGAAGAATGTCTTGAAGCTCAAATACACACACATGCAGACAGACTGTGATTCAGATAAATGTGTGTTGAAGCAAAGCTGAAAGCCCAAAAGGTTTACTATAAGATCTTCATTCTAATGGTGATTGTAGTATTGTGAGAATGCTTAAAGATTAGATTGCTGCGTTTATTGTGTGTCATACAGCAGCTTTTCTATTTCGGCCTTATCTCTAGGGCCAAAAGGCAAAGTGTGCATTTGTGGGTGTTAGAAAGAAAGAGATAAAGAATGAATGGCACACAGAGGGCAAAAGAAGACAACAAAAGTCTTTATTTATATAAATAGTTGGGTTTATAGATTAAAGTAATCCGTCATTTATATCCTCATTTGATGTTTTCTCTCTTCTTTCTCCAGGATGAAAAAAATCAGGTATTAATAACCAACGCCTGGCTACAGCTGGTGAGTTTTTATATTGATTGTTTTTTGTACTCATTTTGGCCTACATGCATGCCTAACTGCATTTTAAATGCTTGCATGTATTGTGCACAGGTGTCTTAAATTGGAGTGTGTCATTTATGTGCCTCTAGCGCTAGTGCTGTTTTTAAGCAATTATTTAAATTCTTGTTTTGCATTTAAGGTTTTCTGTTTACATAAAATTTCTTAAAGGTGCACTGTGTAACTTTTAAGAAGATCGCTTGACAGAAATGCAATATAATATACTTAACATAATTATCAGTGGTGTATAAAGACCTCACATAATGAACCGTTATGTTTTTATTACCTTGGAACGAGACGTTTTTATGTACATACACTGTGGGTCTCCTTACATAGAAATCACTACCATGTTTCTACGTAGCCCTAAACAGACAAACTGTCTACAGAGTGTGTTTCTTCCCTACAGTACGTTGTCTTTGACAAGTTACCATTTTAAAGGTTTCTTTCTAAAAGACAGTAATGGGCATTAACGTACACCTCCTGTATACTGTACATGAATAGAGAGAGAGAGTAATATTACTGTAGGTTATATTTGACTTTTATTTTAAATACAGTGCTACTGTACGTGCTGTCATACTGTAGATGTTGCTTCTAAAATGGCCATGGGTGTTCTAGAACAACAACAACAAAAACGATGGAAAAGGTAATTTTGCTCATTTAGAGACAGTGAGTACGTTTACATGCACAGAATAAGCGGATAACTATTAAAAAATCTGCTTATTATAGAAAACTGTTTTCATGCGTTTACATGCAAATCAATAAGCCGGCTATGCAGTCAACTGCGTTTAAATGGGACTTGGAGAATGATCAGTTTACTCGCAGGCAGTGACGTCACCACCTATAGTACATAACAGTCGATCAAAAAGCCGACGGCATATCTGTCTTAAGCTGTACTGTTGTATATCTTCTCAGGTCTTCAGAACCTGTAAATGTAACATAAGCTTCTATTTTAACAGTTTCTCTGCCAACTGCTTTAGTCGAGCGGAGACTTTTATGCATTACTTTGCACTTACTTCCGCATGTGACATTCATCTTTCATACACGGGGACATGCGCACATGGACAAAACCGTGAGAAAGCCGGTTAAGGTGTTTACATGCCACGCGAAATCGGCGTAATGAGCAAAAAACTACCTGTGCCGATCGGTTTTTGCTTACGCCGTTTATGGGCTTTCCCCGATTAAAGAAAACCGTTTTACGCGTTTACATGACCCCATGTGTTATCAGTTTATTAAGCATAATCGGCGTAAGACTGTGTATGTAAACGCACTCATTGATTTTTACAGCTGTCTTATTGAGTGTTATTGTTTTTCTTTTCATATTCTTACAAGTGGTCTTACTTCTCCCTCTGGTCGCTGGTATGATTTTATAATGCATAATAGCTATTTTTGGGATGATTTAATCATTCTTGTGTGACACGTCTTCCTTAAATGCTCTATCTGGAAAACAAACAGCAGTAATATTTGAAATTTAAAGGGGACATTTCACAAGACTTTTTTAAAATGTTAAATAAATCTTTGGTGTCCCCAGATGCATGTGACGTTCTAGCTCAAAATACCATGTAGATAATTTATTATAGCATGTAAACATTGCCACTTTGTAGCTGTGAGCAAAAATTTGTCATTTTTTGGGTGTCCTTTTTAATGCAAATGAGCTGATCTCTGCACTTAACAGCAGTGCTGTGGTTGGATAGTGCAGATTAAGGGGCGGTATTAACCTCTTCTGACATCACAAGGAGAGCCAAATTTCAATGACCTATTTTTTCACATGCTTGCAGATAATGGTTTACCAAAACTTAGTTACTGGGTTGATGATCTTCACATTTTATAGGTTGATAGAAGCACTGGGGACCCAATTATAGCACTAAAACATGATAAACATGAGATTTTCATGATATGTTTTCATTAAAAAGGCTGATCCTGATGCATGGCTCACTGAGGGTACCAAGCTCAGGCAAACAAGATAAGAATTGCAATAGCTTCAAGGTTTAATGTCAACTGTTTGAAATGATAGGCAGGTCTTTGTCTGGGCAATCAGAGTTGATCACTTATGTTGGTCTGACTGTCTGCATTGGATCAAGGATGTCTTACACAGTCTATCAAATGTTTTTTCAAACTGTGGGTCGTGACCCACGCGTAGATCACACAGTGGGATGAGGTGGGCCACAGAAAGTCTCTAGCTGTTGTGGTAAATGTAAAAAAAATAGTTCAGTCCAATCAATGACTAGCAATGGCACAGATTTTGAAATCTTGGTACTGCAATTGAAGTAATGTTTCATTCATGCATTAACAAGGAATGCATAAACCACTCTTTTCTAAAAGTGTATTTTTTTTCTTTTTAATAAATATTTTGGTCTAAATATTCTGGTCATGTCTAAGTGGGTCGCGTAATGAAAAGTTTCGGAAACCCTGGTCTATCAGACATAGTTCATTATAAAAACTATGTACAATGTTTGTACAATAAAAAGGATTCAATATGAAATTTTGTTACTAATAATGTTGCCCATAACTGTAGGTCTGGAATCAGTTTCTTCATCTATAAACACCAATTAGTATTCAACATCAGTGACATCAACATTAGTTTTATGGTAGCAATAAAAAGTTCAACCAAGTATGTAAAAGATTATTTTACTGTATTAGTGGTGGGCAATGATTAATCACGATTAATCGTTTTTTTATTATTATTATTATCTTTATTGACAGACTGAGTCCAAATATAAAAAACACAAACAACATACAAGCGTCCATAGTATATAAAAAGAACACACAATATACAAACGTCCATAATATATAAAAAGAACACACAATATACAAGCAAACATCCATAAACACATCAAACATAACATAAATAACATATAGCACAAATGTGTGCTCACTGATTAAAAAACATACGAATGTTGATTCTAATATTTCCAGAGACTGGAGGAGTATCTTGTCTCACTTATGTTAGGGTCCGTTAAAGACTCAAATCAATTTGTTTGTGCAGACAAAGCGTGTTTCATGCTTGATAAATCCATACCCAATCGTTCAATTTTCCCCAGTAAACAGGAGACATCGAGGCTATTAAAAGTCACAGGTGGTAATTCAACCAGATGATGGGATACAAATCAAGGAATGTTTCGCCAACCTCATTCAACAGTTTCAAACAACTTTTATCGTTGTTCACGTCGTTCTGTAACCCTGTAACAAAGTGTCGGGTGGTATACGGACAGAGTTCAAACTAAACTTTTCGTGACCTCCCAATCCACTCGGACCCGAAATGATTCACAGTCAACAGAACAACATCATCCTGATTGAGAGTTTTCATTTTAACCACGATTCATGAAAAATCAAGAATTCATCTTCCACCACATTTTTTTCCATCAGCTGTTGTGTAGATCTCTGGTTTTATTTGACTTTTTCTCGGAGGAGCAGCAACTAAACCTGCAGTCTCCGCCATCTTGAAAGTATTCATTGTCGCTT
This sequence comes from Paramisgurnus dabryanus, assembly GCF_030506205.2. Classification (NCBI taxonomy): domain Eukaryota; kingdom Metazoa; phylum Chordata; class Actinopteri; order Cypriniformes; family Cobitidae; genus Paramisgurnus; species Paramisgurnus dabryanus. Next base: position 42,486,625 of record NC_133340.1, on the reverse strand, counting down.
CGGTTTAGGCCGGGTTTATACAAAATAAAAGTGAGTTTTTGAATAATATTTGTGTGTAATTATTATGTATATTTTAACAGAAACACACACATGTATATATTTCAGAAATGTTTTATTTTATATGTTTTACACACACACACGCACGCACGCACACACACACACACACACACATGTTGGTGTATGTGGTTTACGGGGACATCTCCAAAGACGCAATGCATTTTATACTGTCCAAACTGTTATATTCTATTCCCCTTACCTACCCCAATCCCTAACCCCAATGTCACAAAAACCTGTTGCCAGTCTTTAATCTATGAAAAACTACCATTTAGTATGTTTTTTAGCTTTTCCGTTTATGAGGACACTCTCTGTGTCCCCGTAAACCACCTTTATAGCATAATAAACATGTTATTATACACTATTCATGTCCTCGTAAACCACATAGACCAACCCCCCCCCCCCCACACACACACACACACACATATATATTAGAATATATAAATATATATATATATCATCAAGGATTTATTACCACTGTAACACACAATAAACAAACATCTATATTTAAAGGCATGTGAGGTTGCTAAATTGTTTCTGTTCACAAGAATATTCCTGGGTGGGTTTAGATTCAAAACACTACTGGATATTATTTTACTGATGTAAATGCTTTCATGCTGTAAAGTGTTGCAATCCAAACTAATTGCTAAACACCGGACCCTCTAAAGTTGCAAAACTACACACATTAAATATATTAAGGTAAACAAGAGCAGCTTAAATGCAGGCAAGTGTAAAATTTCACAAACTAAAAAATTATAGATGTTTGTATGGCTGGTGCCAATTGTAAGTTTTAGTTGTTAAAAAGCGTTGCTATCTTTCGGAAACATTCCTCAGCTCTAATTCACCTTTGTTGACCTCATCAGCCATAATGCATGAGTTAGCCAACTGAGCACTTAACCATGAATTAGGCTGGATAAGAAATGTTCCACTATGGACCTGCTCTGATTCTGAACCCAACACTTAGACCAGTCGCAATCCCTGGTGTCAGTCCTGTCCAAAGAGAGATCTTGTACAGATGAACACTCACAGACTGACTTAAGCAAAAATGTTTCTTGACAACATAATACAGGAACACAGATGGATGCCACTTGTGCCTTGTAGCATAAGACATCTTATTTGAGAGAGAGAGAGAGAGAGAGAGAGAGAGAGAGAGAGAGAGAGAGAGAAATAAAAAAAAATTGGTCCTCTGTCTAAACTGATTCAGATCTTTAGTGCTAATGTTGTTTTACTAATGTTTACGGACTCCCATCTCCCTAAAGCTCAGGAACAGAACATTATACTTATTAAGTTAAGCAAAATTACAACACATAAAACATTTATATCACTTATTGCTATATCAGACAGAAGAACAAAGTATAGTGCAACTTTATCTGACCTGTAGAGACTGCACCATGGAAGATCATGGTGGCATAGTGGCAGATTAAAGACTTGGCCACTTGGACCAAGAACATACTAACTGAACACAACACTTTAAGAAACAAGCACACGAAAGAAAACATGGCTGCTATAGGAGAAAGGTTGTATTCATATTGTCATTAAAGCAAAACAGAGCTGTATCTTCTTAGCTTGATGTTAGTGATGGGATTGAGTTACAGGGGTTTCAGTCCTGGGTAATGCAAAGTAATAAAATGTTAAGCCTAAATGCACTACATGTAATCTAAAAAGATGTTGTTTACACCTGGTATTAAGATGCGTTTTGGTTGATTGAATCACAAGTGGATGAGAGAGTCACATGCTTATTTAAGTCTCTTTTGTAAATTTTTGTCCACTTCTATTCTGACTACTTCGAGGGGATGGTCTGTGGGCGAGTTAAAACACGAGCGTGAAAAATTACTGGTTAAAGTTTATGCGCACTAATATTATGTCAGAGCCTGCTTGTGTTGCTAGTTAACATGCTGCACAACATTTCTATGTCTACCGTTTACACCTGTATCTAGCATTGTACTTGTGATTTCTGGTATGCATCTTAATACCGGACTGTAAAAAATCCAACTTCAAAATGTTCTTTCAACAAGAAAATTAAGTAACTTGAACAAAGATGTTTTTTTGAGGGGGGTCAATTCATTATTTTGTTTTTACTAAATGAATAAACCAAAATCATCCAGCTAACAAATATTATTTTGCTGACTGGACTTAGATATATAAGTTTTTGTCCAATTTGTTTACCCAACTTGCCAAACTGAGTTATCTGAACAAGCAATAAAAAAAAACAATGGTTGGAATGGTTCCAGCATGCATTGCGACATGTTCACTTCTTTGGTTAATATTTACAAAAAAATTACTGTTTAAATGTTTTGTGAATTTATTTATGTCGTTATGTTGTTAATGTTTGTTATATGTTGCATTTAGAGTTATTCTAAAAGAATGATGTTTGTTCATTGTTGCCATGATTGAGAACTGTATGTTCAGTGTAGAGGACGGCACAGTGGGCTACTCGCATCATTGTTGCCTCACGGGCAAAAAGGTCTCTGGTTCAAGCAAGAGCTAAGTAAGACAAAAGCCGTTTCTCAATGTCAAGGAAGAATCTTCGGAAGCCCGAATTTCGAGGATGCTATGTCAGAACTGTTCCAAGTCGAGGATCTTTGCAATTTCAGCCAAGGACTGAGTCCTTCGTTTGAGAAATATTCCATATACAGGAAAGGATGCATATGTGTATCCTTCGTGCTCTTCGGACGCTGAAATCACCCACAATATATATGCGCGCAACGGCGAAAGCACCTTTCATTGACGCAATGATGTGTACTTGCTAGCCTGTTCCATTTAATGTGTTCTCTGAATGCTTAAGAGGACCCTCGCCTAACCTCTGAAGGAAGTGACTTGTAAGGACCAGTCCTGCCAAGGAAGTATCCTTGACATTGAGAAACGGCCAAAGACTTTGTTTAAGAGACCTTTCTGTGTACACTTCCATGGTCCAAAACATATAGGTTAGTTGAATTGGATATACTCACTAGTCACTAGTTGGGTAAACACAGAAATTTACTTATTGCCTGATCAGTTTACGTTGGTTTAAGTTGACATTACTCAGTAAATTCAGTTATGTGAACTACATCATCCAAGAGTTGAGTAAACTTAAAAAAGCTGTGCAGCAGGTTGGCTTGAAAATTTAAGTTAAGTCAACTTTTTATTTTTTTCAGTGCATGTGTAAACAGCCTCTAAATGTAAATGTAGCAAAACACTTTAAACCATTGTGTCATTCTAATCAAAAACATGAATATTTCAATCAATCGAGACAAGGAGAGAGATACAGGTGTGTGAGGATCTAGCATTTGTTTATCTCCTGTGCTTTTATTTGACATGAAAAATGAGTGGAAACTTCAAGTATGTGTTTCAGTGCATATTTGAAAGAGGTGTGACACAGATTCCCCTGTCTTTATTATGTCACCGACAAGCAGCAATTGTGTCCACAGAGACAGCCTCAGGGGAATACGTTCAGTAAATCACACAGGGACATCTGAGAGAGAGAGAGAGAGAGAGAGAGAGAGAGAGAGGTATAAAACCTCATCTTTCCTCCTGACTGGTCTAATGTGATTTGTGATATTCTGTCCTTTTAATCAGCCGAATTAGCCGTGCATCAGTGAACACACAAACTTATCAGAAATAGATGAAAGGTTGCATTATAACGGTGAAAACTATTACAAATGAAATGAAGAGATATAGGGGCAAACTAGGATGTAAAGACATTGACATTGAAGATTATATAGGGTTTATCGTAATTGAAAATTTTTGCATCCTTAATAACAGTTTATCCACCTTATTTTCAAACGTGGAAGTAAGTGATGTGACGTATTTCACTTCTTTGTGCGAGACGTCCGTTTAAATAGCCAACCGGTAGAAAACAGTGTTGTGGGAGCACACATAAAACATGATTTAAACAGTTATGGTAAATATTTACTACACCTGCCATGTATGAACCTTGGTGAGGATGAAACTAAGAAGTTGCCTGATATAATACCAGTATCTTAACAATGGGAAAGTCAGTCAAGTGTTTGTACATAGAATATACAAAGACTTTGGGCCCTATCTTGCACCCAGCGCAATTGACTTTGTCAGTGACGCATGTATCATTCGTATTTTGCACCGGCGCACAGCGGGTTTTTCCCTCCACAGACGCACGTCGGCAAACTAGGGAATGAACTTGCGCTCCCTGGGCGGTTCAGCGGAAAAAAGGAGGCGTTTTGCGGCGCAAACCATCCCTGATGCTATTTTGTAGTTTAAAAAAACAATTGCGCCACTGCCCAAAAAAAAACTAGTCTAAAGTCAGTGGCGCGTTGCGCGTGGTTCATTATGCTACACTGTTAGATGTCGCTGTAGATTTAGCAGTACATTACTGTAAAAATCCACAGTACTATACTGCCCTACAAAGCGAAAGCGCAGTAACTACGCATTTGGTCAAAATTGAGTTAAGGGTTAAAATGGGCTTTGTGAGATCTGTTGTGTCTTGTGACAAAGTCTCCTGGTTAAATTTTGTCCCATTTCAGAGAAATGTGTGTGCCAAAATTGCAGTAACATGTTTGACTGGCTGGTGTAAAAAACTTTAAAGCCATTTTTCTCAGTTTCAGTGTTTGCGTAGATACTGCACTTAGCCTTTGGAGGGCAGTATACTGTATGTGTACATTACAGTACAGTACTGCAGTTCATAATGCATTCTGGGTAAATTTGTTTGAGCGGGAAAATTTTACAGTATATTTTGGTCTTGATGTAACCTTGCTGTAGCCATTGCTGTAATGTGCCAGGTGTACTTGCAATAATCAGAGAAAGTGCGCCAGAGTCAAATCACACAGACAGAGCACAACTCCTGGCTGCAGCTGAAGGAGGACGATTGATTTCTGGCAGTTCGGTAAGTTTGAAATATTTCTGTTTCATGAAAACTTAATTTTTAGTTTAAGAATGTTGTCAATAGTTTGTCACAATATTGTTTTAAACGTGCAATGAGAGAGAAAAACGGTCTCCAACAAAGTTTCAATCTCCCTCAGAAAGTAAGCTAACGTTACACCCAGATGTCTACCGCTGCTTTAACTCGCTTTACACCTTTTTTTTAATGAATATAGGGTTGTTTTAACTAAATTATGAGGGTTTTGGTGAGTTTATATTGTGTTGAAAGTGTGGTGACAATGAATATTTTTAACGAAATGGACAAAGACAACCCGCCAGCGCGGTCTTGCGGTCCCAGCATAACGGTCGTTTATCTCGGCGTTTCATCCGTTCAGTTAGCGTCAGAGAAAAGTATTAAGTTCGACTGTTTGGCAAGGCTGACTCGTGGTTGTAAACAGTCAGGACTTGACACGCCGTACACAGCATACTGTAGTACCGAACTCCTCCACAGAAGTGAAAACAAGAAACCTCATATTTAACTGGATACATGCATCGAACTCATCGCAGCTTTAACTTCGACCAAATATCATTCAGACCTGGGCTCATCTTAATATCAGATGAACGAAAGGGATTGCCGCGCGTATTGTTGTTGTTATTATATTACGGTATATCAGCAAAAGCAGAGAATATCTTCTCTAAAGCGTTTTACACGTCCAGTAAGTTGTCAAATACATTTTTATGGCATATTGTTTCCACCACTTCAGATGCATTACATGCAGTATATATAAGTTTCCAAAACACATCAAATCAATGCACGAAAAGAGAATGGGCTCCGCATTTACGTACCTTTGCCTTCTCGTCTCTGTCATCTGATCCTTCATCTCTGGATGTAAAATAGTCCATTATAACATCGTGTAGGAAACTGGCATCACCAGGATTGCTCAGATTTAGGCGATCATGTTTATCTTTAAAGTGAGCAGCTAGCTACTAACTTAAAAAACTTTGCGTGAAAAAGCGTGTTACACCGCAGCCGGTCCGGGTTAAACATTAGGGGAAGTCTTTTTACCTTGTCACTATAAATCGCTATTTTCTGCACTAAACGAGACATTTTCAGATATTTTCTGTAGACAAGATGTTATAGAATAATAATAAAAAAAGACTTATTTAGATATTTATATATAATATATAATATAACAACTAATATATATATATATATTTGTTTTACAACTGACTAAACACTTACAGAAAGGTTTGATTTGTTAGCATAACATGATATTAGATTTAAACACTTAATGCATTTTTAAATCAATCACTTTGTCTCTGCACAATGAACATTATCAAATATTATTAATATATTGTTCATTGTTAGTTCATATTAGCTAAGGCATTACCAAATGTTAAAGGAACAGTATGTAGGATTGTGGCCAAAACTGGTATTGCAATAACAAAACTTGTGGCTAAAACTGGTACTGCAATCACCCAACTGGTGGCCAATACACAACACGACAACATAAACATCAGTTGAGGGCTGCAACTCCACTTTGTAAATGACAATATCCTGGCCAGACCACTGTTGTCAGTGATATACGTATTTAAAATGAAAATGATTTCTTAATGTCTAGTGACATATCAGGGCCATTTTATGATTAATTGATATAAATTTCTTACATACTGTTCCTTTAAGGAATAAACTATTGTAGTAAAGTATTACTAAATTTTCTTTTTCCATTTCCTTTACAATGTCTACTTATTTCTATGGCTAACAGATTTTGTAACATTTGTATTTTTTACAGTCTTACCATTGCTTGTAAGCTGGATTGGGTAAGATGGATCATCTTTAAAGGAACCAGGCAAGTACATGATGTACAGTTACAAGTCATGTATTTTTTCGACTGCAATATTAAATGCTTTCACGTAACATGCAAAATTACACAGGAATGTGGCTGACTTTTTATTTGTAGTTTACCTGAGTGTCATTGCACTTTTCAGGAGTTAAGGCAGATGTGGAGGCACAACGGGTGACACCAGACACACACCAAGCACATTATGTTCGGTAAGTTTGCACTTTACCACTACAGTTTCTTTAAATACCCATGTATACACTCATTCACTCATTCACACACAACACTGTAACACGACCATACACAACATGTACAGAATTGTCTTAGTTTGCCATGTAGAAATATACAAACAGAAATATTCAGACTTTGGTTATAAGAAATTAAATTTAATAATTGTATTTATTTAGCAGAGGTGTCCCTGGACTTTATTGACAAAAGATTTTGTTTTCAGAATAAAAAGTTGTGTCCAAATCAGTAACAATTGTACTTTCTGTTCAGGACATTCAATCATGACATGATCCAGGTGGATGCTGTCCATTGAGGAAAGAGTTTGTTCAGCGGTAAGTGAATCTTCTGTATTTTAATGTAATTAGGTGTGGAACAGTAGAATAAGAGCAAAAGGTTTCAGAATAGGAGTAAATTCAAGGCTGAGTTTAGTTTTTTAAGAATCTTTTTCTATCTTATATTTGTTGACTTAATGTTCATGATATTTCTAACAGGTTTCTGGATAGAATTAATTCCAAAGATGGGAAGAAGTGCACATCCAGACAAGGAGCAAGCAAAAAGACAAGGAACTTGGTGCAGAGAAAAGCTGTGGCCATTAACCCCCATGTGAACAGCTTCATGCAGTCGCTGATTGAGTTCGAATGGACGACTTCAAAGTAAAGGCCACTGTGGTCTGTCTGCCACAGTTTAATTTTAAATTTTTTTTTAGTGTTCAATGAAATTCAAGTAGAATATTTAAAACTATGGGCCAGTGTTGTTTTTACCACAGTGAAATGTTACCTTTTAGTCGATGATGGACTTTAAACTGAAAACTTCAAACTATGGAACAGTGTTCTATTTGCCAGAGTTAAATATGTTACAGCAGGGGTCTCCAAACTTGTTTATACTTGTTGATTTTATT